>NC_139705.1:15563938-15851438 GCF_964188405.1 Protomyctophum parallelum | reverse complement strand
ATCCTGATTGGCTAACATTGGCTTTCAAAATTTGCAGGATTGGCCCGTTTTGAACAAAAACCCTCAAATCATGAACGCAGCGTGCAATTTACGTGAAATCTTTCACAGACTTTCCTACTAGGCCAGGGGTGTCAAACTGGTGATCAAACTGGTGATCTTCTGCGGCCCGCCTGCCTCAGGCAAAAAAAAAAAAAAAAAAAGTAATAAGTAAGGCTGCATGATATATCAAACATGTACCTTCATCAGAGTGGAGAATATAAATCAAGTTGAGCAAAGCCACTCTTCTCTGCCCCTCTCTCTAACAGACAGTTAACGATCGCTTGTTAAGTGCCTACCAGACAGACAATCAGATGAAATTAAGGCAGGTGTAGAGTAGAGTGTAGACTAGTGAACTGAACATGTTCTCTTTATATCAAGTACTTCATACCAGCCCCTTATGAAACTACTTCTCCCCAAATCAAATGGATTTCATTTTCCATCCTGAATGGCAGTAACTAGCATACAATGAGAACTGAGAAGATCTACTCATCAAAACTGATTATAAAACTGTAACCATCAAAGCATGCACTCAACATATAATGGTTATGTGACCATGGCATGTGCATAATATAAAATCTTATACGTTTTATCTGATATTGATTAATATGGGGGGTGGGTTCAATTAATCGATAATTAAAGGACCACTTCACCAATTTTCAACCAATCTTCATATAATAGGTCCTCACTAATCATGAAAAAAATGGCGCAATTTTTTCTACTCTGTCTGTGTCTCATAGGAGGGCTGTGGGCAGTTCAGAAACCGTCTTCCAGTAACATCATCGATGGGGAATACAAGCTAATAGAAACGGCAGGCTTTCTAGTCCTGAAAAGTTGCAATGCGAAAATGGAAGCCATCGTTCTCACGATGATGAAAATCTAAACATTTTTGTAAACAAAATCGTGTTTAAAAAGAAAATCTGCCTAATGATGTCACTGGAAGACGGTTTCTAAACTGCCCACAGCCCTCCTATGAGACACAGACTGAGTAGAAAAACATCGTGCCATTTTATCATGATTATGAGTGAGGACCTATTATATGAAGATAGGTTGAAAAGTGGTGAAGTGGTCCTTTAATCGGCAGAGCTGTCGAATATTTCCTCTGAGATTATGGGGTGAATGAATGTGGCCAGACCCATCTTTTCTTTCTGTCATAGTGACATTGTCCTGCATCAGATCATGTCCAAATCAGGTTCTCCAATCTCCAGTAGCCTCTTCAGTTTTTTGAAGATTTTTTGAGTGGTGCAACCAGCCAACCACTCCCTTACGGAGCTATGTGGCTGGGTCTGAGCACTGTGTGTGGCTTGCTGGCTGGCTGGGTCTGAGCACTATGGCCCTCATTTATCAACCGTGCGTACGCCAAAATATGGGCGCACGCCGAAATTACCGACATTTTCGGCATTTAACATTTCCGGCAAAGCTTGAAATTGAACTTGAGTAGGACAAATAGTCACGTCTGGTCGCGAGCTGGCGTACGCTGTTTTTCTGTTTTACACAAGCGGAGCAGCCTTGTCTGAACTGCTGAGAGGCTGTCACAGGCATCAAAACATATATGTATTCACTCCTAAAATGTTTATATAAAAGGTATGTATAATGTATATGGGCTACATGTAAAAAATAAATAAATAAAAATGTTAAGGAATACATGTGTCATATGAAATTAGTAGGAGATAAAATCGCGCAATTAAAAACAATGTTGCAAGAGATGCTTAAGCCATTTAAACAGTGTTTTGCATGAGCGCATACGTACATGCGAGGATTTGGGCTGTCTGTGCTGAAATATTTCCATGACGGGACGTTGGAGAGTATAGTGCAGCAGCTGCTGCAGCTCAGCTGCGGAGTCCCAACGTGCAGGTATAGCCTACTGTAGCCTAATCTACAGCATGAAGGCCGATGTCTTTCTTACGGTATGTGCAATATAATAAACCAGACGCGTCGCTCGAATGCCAAATGTACCGTGCCAGGCTCCCAGCGCAAGTGGGAACTGCATCGGATATATAGGTATATTACCCAGCCAGCCCATGCACCAGCCACATGAGGCTATGGTTTTGGCTGCACATTCATATAACAGTGACTAACGACTGCGAGGCAATCTAAATAGACTGGCGAACGTCGGAACGTGCATGGTCAGTTGGTCACGGACGGACCACTGTGATAGAGAGAGACAGACAGACAGACAGACAGGACAGGAGGAGCACCTGTAAAACAGCAGCGTGTGTGTCAGTGTGCCTATTTGTTATTTAATTATGGTTCACAGGTTCAGGTTTTCGTTCACTAATATATCTTGTTGTATATTAAATTAAAAATACTTTAATAATTTAATATACAACTAACAACACACAGTTAAAGTTGCAAATAGCGATATGTGCGTGCGTGCGTGCGGGGGGTGAGGGGGAAGCGAAGCGAGAGGAGAAACAGACAGCTTTATTTAATGTGTCATGTAGGTGCGTGCGTGCATGACAGCAAGGCAAGCGAGGTGAGAGGGAAACAGACAGGGACCCTGCATGAATTAAATAAAGTTGGTCACAGGGTAGGCCTACAACTTTATTTAGTTGTCTGTTTCTCCTCTCGCTTCGCTTCCCTTGCTGCCCGCCTCACCCCCCGCACGCACGCTTTATTTAATTCATGCAGGTGTTCGTTCTTTATTTGTTTAACAACACACCAGTTAGTTGGGCTTGCAAGTTGCGTGTGCGTGCTGTGCGTGTGTATGAGAGAGGGGGAGAGGCGGGCAGCAAGGCACGGGAGAAACCTATTTTTTCATGTAACCATGGTTTCAGGAAACGTATTGCCGTTGTTCATGTCGCAAAAACGAGGGCGAGGCTTGATTTCTTAGGGCGTGCCAGATCAAATTCAGCCGTGACATTTATTAACGTGAGAACAAAATTAAGGAAGGATCAGCTGTTTGCGATCACTTTATAAATGCCGTGGCGACGTGGGTGTACTACGAAACCTGCACTCGAATCTGTGGCAGATTTTACACTCGATTGATAAATGAGGGCCTATGTGTGTGGCTGGCTGGCTGGCTGGGTCTGAGCACTATGTGTGTGGCTTGCTGGCTGGCTGGGTCTGAGCATACATAGATAGATAGATATTATAGCAGTGACTGACTGAGACATCGAGCGTGCGTCCGCAACTGGTTGTGGCCCCCATCAAGTGACCTTTTGACCAATGCGGCCCTCGCCCCAAGTTGAGTTCGACACCCCTGTACTAGGCTGAGGAATATATCCCACCCTTTTCACATTGGCCTGTTATAGTGCCACCAACAGGTGGATTTTTGCAAAACACATTTTTGGAACAAAATGCCTCAAAATGCCTCAATTGCCATCCAAGGCGTAAGAAGAAATGGCACCCTTTTCACATTGGCTTATTATAGCACCACCAGGAGGCCACAACCTGACCTGCCCTGGTGGAGACCTGTGCCCCAAGGGACACTTTTTCTAGTTTCCTTTGAATTTGCCTCTGGGGGGTGCCGCCCAATTGAATGTGGATAACTAGGATGTTGGCCCGTTTGGTCTGCCCTAGGTTTGAGGTTAGCTTCCATAAGGTTAGGTTGAGGGTTTTGGGTTGATTGTTGAGGCCATAATAGTTTAAGGGTCATAAAGGTTGCATTTCGGTTGAGGTCTGATGTCATGTTTCTGTATTTGTTAGGGTTGAGGTGTGTGGTAAATCATTGTGGATTGAATGTAAGTCCGTACAATGTCCCTAAAAGTTTGTGTGCGTGCGCCCTAAAAGTTTGTGTGCGTGCGCCCATACAGCTGAGCCCTCCATCTGTCACAATTCACCTATAACGCTTCATCTCTCTCTCTCTCCCCCCACTCTCTTTGTCCGTCATTTTCTCTTTCCATCTTTCAAACACGATCTGAATCTCTGTGCCCCTCTCTACCCTCATATGCAGGTATTCTGTCTCTATCTCTCTGTATCACACACACACGCGCTGTGAGGATTGAAACCAACGCCAAGAGACAGACAGGCAGGGAACAGGTTTGAGCCCAGATTATGGCACTCGTTTATTTAAACAAAATTATATTCACAGGGACCAACCTTTAAATTATAATAATAGTAATTCAGGCTCCAGGGTCGTCAACTAAAAAGTTCAGCGTTCAATAACTCAAAGAGTTCTGGGACGTCCTGGCACACGTGAACATAAGGTAGCCGCTCTGGGGCTTCGTATAATAGTCTTTGATCTACTTGCAAATCACTTCCAAGTCCTCCAAGCCATGTACTTGTCAGCCTCTTCCCAGCCGAGCCCAACGGGGACCCGGGTATCAGTAATGATCCTATGAGGTGAGAAAGATAGCGTCAGTCTGACATATTTGGATTATATACTAATATGTGAGGGAGTGTGTGCTCGCTTACCGCCAGACCGCGCACCAACCTGCCACAGAGAGAGTCAAGAGCGAGTGCGGGGAGAAGAAGGCTTCTTGAAGTGTTTGGCTGGGAGCACAGGTGTTGCTCATCTGAAGCCCTCCAGCAGGTAATTGTGATAATACCTGCCTCCTATGATGCAGCCCAGCCTGTTGTGCTCAACTCCGCCTCCCCTGCTCTCTCTCTCTCCAGGGAGGTGGTCAGGAGGCACGCGGTCCCTCAGCGAGACACCACAGCGCACACTGGGTCACACATGCACACAAAATGATGCACGGGCCGGCACATTTTGTCTCATTTTGACCTCACGCAGTGGAACGGAACGGTTGAGAGAATGAAACATCCAGATTAAAGCCATGAATCAAAACCCGCCCGTGAGTCCTGGACCTTATGAGCAACATGTCCTTCCAACAGTGCAACAGTGCAAATTAGCCCATGAAGCACCGCAAGGGCCGAAATACAGCCATGAAAAGTTCATTTTTGTGCCGCAAAGCATCGCTTTTAATGAGAAGTGGAGCTGGGAACTGTACCACACTTCCACCTTCAAATGCTTAAATAATGTAAAACACACACACACATGCATGCACACACACACACACACACACACACACACACACACACACACAAAAAGTACTTTATATGGTGCATTTATTTTAGCACCTTTATTTAAGGTGCTTCAGATTCACCCATTCACACACAC
Organism: Protomyctophum parallelum; assembly: GCF_964188405.1. Lineage (NCBI taxonomy): Eukaryota > Metazoa > Chordata > Actinopteri > Myctophiformes > Myctophidae > Protomyctophum > Protomyctophum parallelum. The sequence continues at coordinate 15,846,340 of NC_139705.1, read as the reverse complement.
AGACACACACATTCATACTGACGGCAGAGGAGAACATGCATGGCACCAACCTGCTCACCGGGAGTCATTTTAGGGGTCGCAGAGAACTTCAAACTACTTCAAAGGTTCTGTATAACAAAATACTAGTAGAGTGAACGGAAAAAATAATCTGTACAGTGAGTACACTGTCTGGCTCCTAAAATAATGTAATTGGCTTATACAACGGTGTGGTAATATGTTACCAAACCTATCTGAGTAATTAAGACAATGTTTCCATAAATCAATCTCTTCTCCAGGGTTTAATACTATATTAAAATGCAACAATAACATACATTTGACAAAAAAGGAGTCAGAGCTAATTGCCAGACCACCATCCAGTATGGTCCTTTTAAACAAACTTTTCTGTTTTATGTGGAGTGTTGTGTTCAGTCTGTCACAGCTATATCTATATTGCATGCCTTGTATATATGTGTATATATAGCTTTTATACACTACACTGGGGAGAAACGGAGTGTGGGGGTATAGTTTCATCATCCGAATGAAACAACACGCCGTTCCGTTTTGGAATTCACCCGTGCCGTAGCATAGCAAAAACAACTAGCATCCGAGGCCCAGTAAATACATATGCAGGGAGAAAACATTGAATTAGTAATGAGTTATTTCTCCCCGCGGCTCTCGTATAGTGTGAGACGGGGGGTAATAAGAGCGAAAGGGGAGCGAATGCGTGAGAAAGGAAGAGACAGACGGAGAGAGGGAGAAAAGAGCAGTGACAGATTAGAGAGGGAGAGGAGCAGCGCAGATGGAGAGATGTTCGAGAGGAGAGGACTTCATTAAAGTGGCATTCATTACCACGTTGTACAGTGTGTGTACAGTATGTTCAGTGGATCTTTCCTGTCTCTCTGCGCACACACACACACACACACACACACACACACACATAGCTTCACGTTCCTGCTCTCCTTTCTACTCTCCCCCTTTCCCATTCTCTATACTCCCATTGTTCTTTTAATTCTCTCATTCTCTGCCTCATCCCTCCTCTCTCTCTCCCTCTCTCTCTGTCTCCCCCCTTTTTCGATCTCCGGCCTCTTTCTTGTTGCTCTCTCAGTCATCCCTCATTTTGCATTATGTTCATCTCTTCTCCCTGTTCAGCTCCATCATTTAGGCTGTGGCGTGGTTGTTATCAATATTGCTGCGGTGCTTTCTTTCTTACAGCGTTTATGGTTATTTCGCCGCCTCACCTGTGTCCACTCTGATGCTTTCTGGGTTTCATGCTTACTCTTGCACTCTGTACTTCTGTGTTCTATTTGCATGTTACCCTTATCTTTAGTACATATCCTCATAAGACCATTTAGACTAGCAACTCTGTTAAGAGTGGACACCAATTCAGGCTCAGGAGTAGAAGGTGGTACGATCGATCGTCCACAGATTTAAATCGGAAAGCCAATCGGATATATAGTATAATATGGTTTTGCATCTTTGTGACAGACCTAAACATTCTGCCCTTCCTCCCCACACACACAGGAACAGTTTTGACGTTGTGTGTTTTGACATATGATAATATGATGTTGGAAATATTAAAATGTTTCCCTTACGCACAAGATCGGTATCAGTACCAGTGCTCTGATGCTGTGAATGCTGTTTCTCAGCGAGTCCTTTTCTGTCCGTTTTCCTGCTGTTTCTCAGCCTAAATCTTCCAAACATTGACACCCTAAGAGGATATGAATATGTTCCATAATAAAAAAGACAAATAGAACCCTGTAAAACAAACACGCAGTTGAGCGTAATCCTGTGTACTCTTTCGATCACAAAGACAAAGAGCAACAGTTTAAAATGACTTTAGATGTTGGCCCCATCATGCGATGCGTGCAAGGTGTTATGATGACTTGTGTTCACATTATGTAGTACATCTTCCACATATTTGTCATTGGAATTTGTCATTTGTCTCGTCTCTGCCAGCTCTCGCTCCATCATCATGCCTTACATAACACCCCAAGCTGTCGTGGAGATGGATTCGAAAAACTCTTTTATCAGCGGGAAACTGTTTTATCAGTGGCACGGCCATTTTCAGCTCCCATCCAATCACAATGATGGTTTTCCCCAAAAGCCGTCTGCTGCTAATCTTTTGGGGCTTGTAACTATTCACTTGAACAGCAGTAACATACTCGAGTGTGATGGGGCCAGCTTTTGATGTGCTGCAGCACATCAAATGCATTTAAATTGACTCCACTTACCATGGCTAGCCAAGCTTTCCAGTCACTAGTGTTGTCTGTGGGGGGCAGAAAAATAACCTGATGGAAGAGTAAGTTAAAAAAGTAGTTCTTTCTTGGAGGAGGGGTGAGTTGATGGAGTCAGATTTATTGTGACTTAATATTTCTCCCTTTTCATTAGCAATTCCTCATGTACCGTGGTCCCTGTGTAGGGGTGGGTCCCGAATCTCGGTACCAAGTATGTACCGAACCGAACGTGCCTGGGTACCGGGTACCCATTACAATAATTCAATTTCGGTTCTCTCTATCGGTTCCCACAGACACGCGGTCACACGCAATTTATTTATTTTCTTCCCTTAATAGATGTGCAGGGAACAGAGCTGATCTACAAGCCTACACCGCGTTGCATCAGCGCCGAGTTGTGGGCTTGTGGCTTGCAGAGGCGGAGCCATCTCTCTGCATGGAGTTAGTTGTCGAGGAGTCTAGAGACAGAGAGACGCGCTGTGCCTGGCACTGAGGCGACATCATTATTAAAGTTTCTTAAACGTAATTTTCAAGTAAAGTTTATGGGAGGAAACTTTTAAGAGGGGACAGGAATCTTGCGCCTTGTATGAGTCTTCACTACTGCATACGTGCGCAGCACGCTGGCTGCGCAGCATTGAATCAACATGAGACAAGGAGAGAAAGCGTCGGTGCACTCACTTCGAGTGCGCACCCGTGTGTGTGTGTGATCACGGCGTAGGGTCAGATACCCAGTCTTAACTTCGAGAGGTGGCGAAAAAACAACAAAAGATAGCCTACTTTGGGCAGCCCGTGTGCATGCACATTTCTGTTAGTAGCAAACCACAGCCTTTGTTTTCAATGATCCCCCATTGACGCGCTGCCCCTTCCCCTTCATTAGCGATGCTAATTTACACAGTCAATCGTGTGTGTGTTGCTCTCAGATCTCAGACATGCTTTTATTTGTTATTGGTAAGAGAAGTAGCCTACAACACTATTGCCCTGGGTAAATACAGAATCGATATTATATAGATACATTTAAAAGAATCACTATATTATCCACAAATGGCTCAATAAAGGAGAAGATGTTATACTATTCATTATACATGTCTTTAGTATACAGTATACACTCTGCTCTGACATGCCATGCAGACTGTGCACCACATGATATTTTTTTCTAGATTTCTGACTTTGTGTTGCAGTGATGTTTATGTTGTGTAGTCTCTCAGGCATATTTGTTGTCATTGTCAGTAGTAGTAAGAGGTAACTGTAGTATCCACAAATGGCTCAACTGTTAAAGGAAAGGATGTTGGTCTATACTCTATTCATCTGTCTTAAAGCAAAGTCTTTGTAATAAAAGCTTTGTGAAAAACAATTGACCTTAAGTTTATACCATTTATTTTTTTACTATATTATCCACAAATGGCTCAACTGAATGAGGAGGAAGAGGATGTTACACTATTTATTCATTATATGTCTTAAATTGACATTGAGCTTTTTTGTTAAACATTTGACCTCTTTTATATCATTTTGGAACCGAAATAGGGAACCGTTAAGAACCGGAATCGATAAGCAGAACCGGAATCGGTACCGGACTCGAAAAAATCCTAACGATACCCATCCCTATCCCTGTGTCGCTGCCCCCACCTGTGAATAGATTAATTGTTTGTTTACAAACATTGAGACTGGACATACAGGTGACTGTTTAATGTCATCAGATCCCGAACCTGTTGTTTTGGGGAGCGCTGGTTTCGATTTACTATGAAATCGTACGTTTTTGTCCGTCTGTCAGTGTATCACTCAAAATCCCGATATATGGTGCCCAGGTCTCGTGACATCACGTGACATCATCAGGGATGGAGATCCTTGATGTCATAGTAAATGCGACTGCAGGTCGCAATTTACACCTTCCACGCTTTATAAAATATGACATATATACCCAGGCTGCCGGGATTGTTTATTTACCTTTTGGAGCATACGCCGAAGAATTTGCGCCTTTGATCCATGAAAATCCCCCTGAAAATAGTCCCATGGTTTGTTCTCAAACTGAAAAATAATCCAGTCGTGATGCGGAAGAACAACAAACAGTACTACTGGCGTATGGAGACCAGTGTAAAACCCTGTTCACTTGCATTGAACTCATTTTCCCAGAAGCCCTTGCAGCCTGGGAAATGGGTCGATTTCCGGTTACGTCATCATAACGCGTCAGCCTCGTTTGCAACAAAAACACAATTTATTTTAAATTATTAAAAACTAGAACTAGAACTGCACTCTGTCGAGTGCATACTTGCTTGTTGCACACTAGTAGGCCATAAATGGCCAACTAGTGCGCAAGCAGAGCGCGCAAGTCCTTTCGACCGCTGTAAACTGTCAAATCTCAGTATCTCTGTGAAGGAACGTTTGAAATGATTAATGTTTAGATGTAACTATTTGCTACCTACCTACTTTATGCATATAAACACCTAGTATTATTAAGTATGGTTCAAGTTTCTATCTATATAAGAAATACTGTTTTATCGTTGTAGATATGGATCCCTTTTTAGTTTTTCAGAGACAAATAAATCATTGATATGTGTTGATATCCCCCAGCTGTTCCGCCATTTGATGTTTATGCAAGAAAACAGCAAATCTGTGCCTGGTTTGCTGGGACCAAATGACCACAAATGACCATATTTCTTACGTCATCATTAAGAGCTAGTCATACATATACACACCACGTACTCTGGTCCCAGCAGATCAGGCACAATTTGCTATTTTATTTTGACTGATTATGTATATAGTATACGTATGACTAGCTCTAAATGATGACGTAAGAAATATATATAGTATATATATAGTATATAGGCATATACTATATACGTATACATATATACTCTATACTGTATAAAGTGTGTAGTTGTAAGTTGATTAGCGGTATACTGTGGTCACTTTGCGCCAAAAACCGTGACAGCTGTTCCGCCATTTGATGTTTATGCAAGAAAACAGCAAATCTGTGCCTGGTTTGCTGGGACCAAATGACCACAAATGACCATATTTCTTACGTCATCATTAAGAGCTAGTCATACATATACACACCACGTACTCTGGTCCCAGCAGATCAGGCACAATTTGCTATTTTATTTTTACTGATTATGTATATAGTATACGTATGACTAGCTCTAAATGATGACGTAAGAAATATATATAGTATATAGGCATATACTATATACGTATACATATATACTCTATACTCTATACTGTATAAAGTATGTAGTTGTAAGTTGATTAGCGGTATACTGTGGTTACTTTGCGACAAAAACCGTGACAGCTGTTCCGCCATTTGATGTTTATGCAAGAAAACAGCAAATCTGTGCCTGGTTTGCTGGGACCAAATGACCACAAATGACCATATTTCTTACGTCATCATTAAGAGCTACTCATACATATGCACACCACGTACTCTGGTCCCAGCAGATCAGGCACAATTTGCTATTTTATTTTTACTGATTATGTATATAGTATACGTATGACTAGCTTTAAATGATGACGTAAAAGATATGGTCATTTGTGGTCATTTGGTCCCAGCAAAACAGGCACAGATTTGATGTTTTTCTGCATAAACATCAAATGGCGGAACAGCTGTCACGACGGAGGAGACCGGGCGAAAACATTACTTGCGCGCTCTGCTTGCGCAAGTAAATAGCGGGTTTAGCGTATTACGCAGGGGAAGACAGTGGATTAAATGTCGTGGAACGCGTTATGCAGTCAAACTGTTAAGCCCATATATGGAGATCCCTGATGTCATCAATATTGGCTAGCAACTCTACATCTGACCTCAAACCCTTAGATCTCCATTTATGGATATATGTCAGAACCTGTTCTGATATTCCATGTTGATCTATCCCTATCCTATCCATCCTTCCTATTCGATGTCTCCCTTCTGACTGATACCTGTCCATTCAAACTCTAGACGGGCCTGTCCCCAAGTTATTAGTGAAAATTAAGGCCCGGAAATTATGGCCCGGCCTTAAGGTGGGCCCTCATCAAACCATGTACACTCCATTTATGGCCAGTACAGAATTAATTCCATACCTATTGATCTGACCCCCCCATGCAAAAGCGCCATCGCTCGCCCAGCAGTCTGCTTTCGGGCGAGGTCGCTTCTCGTCGTCTTACTTGTTGTTTACACACAACAGAAACCAAGGATTATAGCTATATTTCAAGGGACAAAAGATCACAAAGAAATCAACAAAAATCCTAAGCATTCTTCCTCCACACTGGGAGACAAGCAGCATGTGAGTGAGAGTTTGATGCCCGGGCTGCATCTTTACTGGTGCTTCTCAGTGTGACGTCGTCTGCGAGGAGAGAGGAACTGTCTCCCCCAGATCCCTGCTAAACAGGGACCGTCCTGAGCAGCCAGGAGGGGGGTCATCCTTATTATAGTACACAAACATGGATTTGAACTCTGGCCAGCTCCAACCGATGAATCGTGTTGTATATGGAGCGCCCGTCCAAGGTGGAGGCGCCGCTCCCAGAATTATTATTATTATTTGAACCTGCCAGACGGGCCTGGATGGTGGATTCAAGATTAATTTAATAATTTATCTCTTGTGTTGTGATTATCTCCTTGGCTCAGGCCAGCAAAGAAATGGATTCCAAAATTGAAGTCCTATTATAGGAATGCATTTAGGGCTGCAGAGAGAGGTGTTCAACTCTTGATTGCATTTTATTAATTTGTTGTTTGTTTACTTACTTACTGACTTTCGGTATGTTTGGGGCTTTGAAATTCCCTTCACCACAGAAGAGAGAAAGCAGGTAATTTTGTTTGGTTGCACTCGGTTGCAAATTGCAGATCTACAAGCTCACAACGTGATCGTCTATTTTCAGCATGCAACTAAGTGTAAAATCAGGCATTTCGACACCATCAAGGCGTAATTTAGTTTAATCTTGTTTTAGTCAACTAAATATAATAGGATTTTAGTCTAAAATTGAAAGAAATAGGGATCAATCAGTGACTCTTTGGTGATACAGGTAGGAAGTAGGAACAACAAAAAATTGGTTTTCCTGACAACGACCTACTTGGGCGAAACTCATTGCATTGGTCATATTCTGTTGCCTTTTCATCAAAGGAGTGCCTTAGAATCCATTTCTTTGCCAGTCTGCAATTTACACAACTTGGGAATACTACTTTGAAAACCCATTTTTTTGTTTAAAACTAAATACAAATCTAGTCAAAAAACTACAACTAAAACAAAATAAAAAATTGTGTGCGCGTGTGTGTTGCCAGGTGTGTTAATCTCCGCCAACTCCTCACATGGAGGAATAGAAAGGAGAGGAGAAACGAGGAGGTTCCAATCTGATTTGGGTTTTTATTGGCACAGCAGGTCCTAAAAGAAGGCTTCGTCCTCCTCACGTTACATTATGCAAGCCCACAGGTGAAGGATGACACACACATACACACACACACACACACACACAAGATGCTGTCTCCCTTTCAGACAGCCTCTCTCACTCACCCCCCCCCCCCCCCCCCCCCCCGCCTCTCTCCGTCTCTCTATCCAGGATGGATGAGTTTAATACTGAGATGGTTAAAGACAGAAGCAGATTCCTCATTGCGGGCGCATTCTCATTCCGTCTGACTCCTGAAATAAAGATGGAGCCCTCTTTGGTCTGCTCCCATTCCTCCTCCTCTGTCACCCTTAACCCTCTGGCCCTCTGCATTCCCCCCATCTCTGTCTCTGTCCGTTTCTTCACTCCTCTCGCTATTATCTCACTCTGCGGCGTTCTGCGGCATACAGACCTCCCGCCGAGCGGTGATAGGGTTGTGTGTATTCTGCAGCCGTGAAGGGAGAGATGATCATTATGTATGATCAGACGTGTGTTGATGTTTGTGTGCGAAGTAAAGTATGTGGTCGTGCGCCCTCTCTCTCACTCACACTTACACACACACACCCGTGCGCGTTCATAATAGAATCATGCAAAGGCCTACAAGATTGTGCGTGTGTGCGTGCGCGCGTGCGCGTGCATGCGTGCGCTCTCGCAATGGCACAAGCTCTCTAGGGACACAAACCACCCTCTGAGAATGTCTCCCGCATACACACACACGCGTGTGCGCACACACACACACAAACACTTTTTTGTATGTATCGCCAAATAAATATACAGGGAAACAGAGATAGTGACAGGTGTTGTGGAAATAGCTGGACTCGAACAGTGCTACTGGGAGGTTGAGGAAGGAAGAACACGGGTGGGTGGTTGACAACCGTCCTCTTAGTCTACCTCGGCAACGGAAGGGCTAAAAAACGGCAGGCAAAAAAATACTAAACAGGGGAGAGAGAGGGAGAGAGAGAGAGAGAGAGAGAGTACTGGAGCGCGCCCTGACCTGGTTACTGTTTATCCACCTACTTCCTTCCTTCCACAAAACCATCTCTAACACGGTAATATGTGTTTGTGTGTGTGTGTGTGTGTGTGTGTGTGTGTGTGTGAGACACATGTGTGTGCATGTACATGTATGTGCTCACTGGCGCAGAGGGGTTGCACCAGTGGTTCCTAATGTTTTTTTATTTTATTTATCAGACACATATTCACACACATGCACACATTCATTAACAGAACAAAGATGAAGAGGTCACAGCAGGTCATGTAACGACCACAGTGTCCTTTGGTTCCGACTACCCTGAAACCCTCGTACTATATAACCCCCCTGGGCTAGTGTCCATCGAATTGTCCTTGAGCGCAACACTGAAACCTGAATAGGATGCACGAACGGCAGTGCAGATTGTTGCTAAAGCACTTTGGATAACACGTTTACCACCTCACATACAAACCCATGCACCTGATTTCAGAGCCTGCGGCTGCCTGCTTTCCCTCGCGTCCAAAACCGGTCCTATAAATGGTAACTCTGTCGAAAATCCTATACATAAACACACACCTCCGGGTACAATTGGATACTGTAAGGTGAGAGCAGTGCTGTACCCACACACTGTTTTAAAAATAGATAGGACCCAGTCGGTCCTTCACCGGGCCTCACAGCTGCAGTCTCTCTCTGTGCTAGCGCTCGCCATTCCTATGACTCCTATCAAAAACTTCAATCAGCGCTCCTCGCTCCTTCCTCTCCTCTCCATTCCTCTCCTCATCCTCTCCATCCTCATGACTCTCCTTCGGGAAGGGATTTCACAAGTCCTCTCCATCACACTGAATATTTCACAAATAGCACACTTGTCTCTCTCTCTCTCCTTGTCTTCCTCCCCTGTCTCCCTGTGGCGCGTGTGCGCACTCGGAGCCGACTTTCTCACAGAATTATCCTCCCTTCCGTGCCCTCCACGCCGTTCCTCAACGCCTCTCGGCGCTCCCTTTTCTTCATTCTTCCACCCCGTGCTGTCATCCCCGTCTCCGTCTCCTATGATCTCTCCCGTGAATGTTCCCCATTATTGCTGGCCCCGCGATCCGCTCTTTTCTTCATCCCCCACGTCTGCCAGATTTATACCAGTTTTCTGTACCAGTGTTGCACTACAGTGTCGCATACCGGTATCAGATCTACAAGCTCACCGTGCATCACGGCGTGGTGTGATGTGAGCTTGTATATCGGCTATGTTTGGTTCGCAAAATCAACAACAACAACCAAATATAAGTCAGGATTTACAGGACACTCTCGCTATACCTCATCCTCCTTTGCTCTCCCTCTCATTTCAAACCAAGCACCTCCACATTGTATTCCTCCACTTCCTCCCCGTTTATTTTATGAAGATGTATGGGCTGCACCGAAACAAGGTGCCCCTGGACCTTTCGGTGTCTACGCGGGCCCATGGGACATGGGCAGGCAACGCATGATTGGGATGACTATGGGTTTTATCTCCATTGGAGGATACGGCTTCACGTTGCAGTGTTCAGACTATGGGTTTTATCTCCATTGGCTTAGAGGATACGGCTTCACGTTGCAGTGTTCAGACTATGGGTTTTATCTCCATTGGCTTAGCGGATACGGCTTCACATTGCAGTGTTCAGACTATGGGTTGTATCTCCATTGGCTTCGAGGATACGGCTTCACATTGCAGTGTTCAGACTATGGGTTTTATCTCCCATTGGCTTAGAGGATACGGCTTCAAGTTGCAGTGTTCAGACTATAGGTTTAATCTCCATTGACTTAGAGGATACGGCTTCACATTGCAGTGTTCAGACTATGGGTTTTATCTCCCATTGGCTTAGAGGCGCTAGAGGCAGCCAATCATGAAAAAAATCCACTAGGTCCTCACTAGTCTCAGTAGTAGCCAGGTTGCACCTGGCTAAAAAATGCATAAAGTATTAGGTTTATAGGTGACCTAAAACACAATATACTGTAGCTTAAGTTTCAGTTTTTGAATGGGAATATACAGTGTAGCTGCCGCCCACTGAAGCATATGAATATATAATCAATATATCATCATCCAGCTTTAAGGCCAAGCAAAATAAATGATTGGTCTCCGGTTGGCTGTCATTTTTGGGCTGAGTCCGTAGGGAATATATTTTATAATATATTTTTATTTTATTTTTTCGCAGAAGAATGGGTCGCAAGGATTTTTTCTTTTTAATATATATTTTTCCCTACGGCAATGATGGATAGGCTTCTTTTTTAATAACTTCAATATATTTGCCCGAGTATAGCTAGCTAGTGCTACAGGTTAAAAGACAAAAAACATAGCTAACGTTATCTAGCTCACACACACTACACAGTAGAGCTCTTCAAAACAGCTCCTACTTTGCCCTCTTCTTTATCCACGTTTGGGGAATGGGATAACACTGTTGTCGGGATCCGTATATAAAGTATAATTGCACGCCGGTGTTTTCATTCAAATCAGCACAAGACAAACCAGTAGCCTACACAGTAACGTCAACTGTCAATCCGCCCATAGTGCTCTCCGGGACGGAGAAGCTGACTTCTCTCTCGTAGTAGCCTATAAGTCGAGTACGTCGTTAAAAAACTTAAAAAACTTTGGCTTTGGGCAGGTGTAGGCTACGTTTTGTTGGGCTGCATATATATCCATATCTAGACCTTTTTGGTCTGAGTGACTCGGTCGGATTTTGACTTTTAAATCAAATGGGTCGTGTATATTTAATAGAGTCGGTCGGCAACCGGAAACCAATCATTTATTTTGTTTGGCCTAAGATATCTTCTCGTACAGTCTCCAGTTGGACTGTTAAAATGCTTATTAACCCATTTTGAAACTTGATGCTGACACTGTACAATTCGGTGCAATGAAATATTCATGTCTGTATTTAAATAGGATACGCATCATGTCATGTTTGTTTGACTTCTTCCTCCTCTGGTGAAAAGCTGGAGGCTGCACGATGGCAGCCCCTGAGTCAAATCCAGTCACAAATGTATTTTATGTAAGATTATCATCAACAGCTGCCAAACAAAAATGCCCATTGTTGCGTCATCATCAATCTCTTGTCGTTGTCAACAGTGAGTGAGTCGACGTGCCCCAATGTCAACGAAATTCCATGGGTGGAATCAGTGGATGTAAATACAAAAGTGTAGCCAAAGAATGTTAATACAAAGGAAACTAGGAATGATTACATATAGTAATGTGTCTGGCGAAAGAGGCGCTGTCTCTGTAGTCCCCCTTTTTCGCAAATAATTTTACAAGACAGACAAATTAGAAATTGAAAACTATTTAAATAGTTTGGCGAGTCCATTTGGATGTTTATTGACGGGCTTTGCAGACCGAACTAGGCATATTAATTAATTTGGAGCGTATTCTGCAATCTGCAGGCACACGCTTCTGGCTGTACAGGCTGCTAGTAACGATACATTTTATACATTGATTCTGTGCGTGGTTCAATGACTGTTTTGTTGAAGCTTTGCATTGGCCGCGGTTGGTTTGAAGTTATATCGAGTGACGTGCGAACATTGCAAACGTGTCAAATAACTGTAGTATGCTCGTTGCTTTGCACTGTATGTCTGCAGCCTGCTTTGCTGCCATGGACAAGCAGTGGAAGATGGATGGATTCTATGTACCAACCATTACTTGGAATCATAACAAACCTTGGGTATTGATGTAGATTCGCCATACTGATATTTGGAAGCCTGGGCCGTGTACATAAACTGACCACGAGTGGCCTAACAATAGCTAGCATGCCAAAGAGCAAAGCCAAACTACTAGCCAAATACTGCTTTGTTTCAGGTGTTATAGACAGTTTGTCTGTGTGGAGGAGGAGGTGCCATGTGTATCCTTAGGTGCACATGAACTGTCAACCCCGTTATATTTGTGTCCCTGTAAAATTGCTTGTAATCTGTGGATTCAAATAAATAACTAAAGTGTGTGCGAGCGTGCACACATGTGCGGGCGTGTGCGGATATGTTGATCCGACCCCCCCATTCCAAAGCGCCAGCAGTCTGCTGTCACCCAGGTGGATGCGTGCACGCGACCCTGCCCTTTAGGGCGAGGTCGCTTCTCTTTGGTTTATGGTTATGTCTGGGTCAGAGTGATGTGTTTCTTTGGACGTTACAAGAAAGGAAAGGTCGTCCATTGAAGATGCTCTCAAGTAGGCTACTTTTCAGAGGGCTGTGCTAGCCTCAGCTACTTTTATATCGTCGGTAGCATGTTTCCTACACAGTGCAATAGGTTCAATCCTTAGAAAAGAATACCAGCACTCACTTTGTATCCAATAGGATTCTTATTTATTTAGGTTTGTAGCAAACAAACAGACGTTTTGGCCCGGAGGCCTTCCTCAGCGTAAATGAACCATGAAGACATTCGTGTCACTTATAAATGGGAACTCGGTGCCACACACAAAGCTGTCCGAGTGCATCATATATCTCTTTAGTCATAAATAAACTCATTTTCCCACAGGGGGACCATTTAAAACCAACAAGAAAAACAAAAAATACAACATTTTAAGACTCCACACTGGCCCTGTGCAGGTTTCAAGAAAAAACTGAATTGAATTACTCAACTGAGTGCTAGCTTCCTCTCTTCAAGTAGGTTCAATCCTTCCACTTTTTGTTAAACAGCTGTTAATGTCAGCTTGTTATAGCCAAGGATACTCCCCTTTGACAAAATAAGAAACATAGTTTTATGTGTAAATGGAGTAGGCACTCACACGTTTCCCAGCTTCTCCCATGTGAATTTGTCATTAATATTACAGATGTCCTGTGGTAACAATTAACAATAGGCCTATAGGACATAGTACTGAAAGCGAATCACACGTGATTCCAAATCTTTCTGCCCTAAATTAAAGGTTTGCATAACTCACGGCCACAGATCGCAATTCAACACGTGCACCACACAAGGCCAAATGTAAAGATTCCTCTCTTCCTCTCAGCCGTTACCGTTCATGGATTTGTGTTTTCCTTGTCCCTCTCTCCTTTTATCTTAAACTCTCTTTTTGTCACTCCTTGTTGCTCCATTCCCAGGAGCATGGATGACCTAATTCAAATCTGGAGGCATGTGCCCATGCTTGCCTGCCCGAACTCTCTCTCGCTCCAAACGTGTCTCCTTCTGTTTCATATTATATAACAGTTCATTGACACACTTCAGCTCAGATTGACCATAATCCATTTGATTGCAAAGCAATAAAACGCTAGTCTAGGCTCATGTGATTATCAGATAATCTGAGTACCGAGACACAGGTCTGATATCACATTTGATATCTCCGATTATCTGTGGACCGAGACACAGCTCTGATATCAACAACCCCCCAGAGCAGAGCCAAAGATACAATAATCCATGAACAACAATACACAGTAATAACACATCAACACATGATTCAATACAATTAATCTACACAATAGCACAATAACCCCTGGACTAAGAACTACAGGGAGGAGGCCGGGGAGGTGGGGGAAATGTTCACGCAGACGCTGCATGAGCTGCTTGTCAGCTCAGCATGGAGAGTGAGTAGTGAGCTGGGGCTGCTTAAGAAGGCCGCCTGAATTGCACTGTGTGATAACCTTCTGCCTTCCGTGCCTCAATGAACTTTTACTACGCTTGATTTTAGTTTTTTGGACAGTCCCAAAGACAATACACAGTGCAATGCATTCCTCTCCCACAGAGGTTGTTGTACTGTAGGTTCAGCAGCAAAATGAAACTAAAACAAAACAAAATTAAATGAGTATAAAGTTAAAACAGTATGCATTGATCAACATTTAGGGAGCATTTGTAATATATGTTAGCCTTGGTAAAGAAAATCATAATATAGGGTAGGCCTATGCCTACTGAGTGGCAAATGACATAATTTCTGGCCGTGACTGTGATTGCATGAAAACAAAATTTAATTAAGTTAACTTTGCCACTCGATTTGCCAATGTCTTTATGCATGCGCTTACCGTCTACATTCACATGGCTTAACCACTTAAAACCCATTGACCTAGGGGTATTTACTAGGCTACATTCTGTTTTTCCTCTACTTCTATCTCTTTGCCGAAACTAGCCGAGCTACAAGTTCACAATGTGCCATTTGTAGTACACGCCTTAAGGCTGCCTGTGCCGTCCTTTGAACATTTCACCCAAAGTACTTTGAAATGTTGTTGGAAAAAGAACAAAAACTGGAGGTCTGAAAAAAAAGAACCAAGAAGAACATTGGTGAAATATTCTTTGCTTATAAAAAGAAGAAATAAAATACTTCAGCACTCTTCAAAACTGTCAAGTATACCTTGGCATGGATTTTAACAGTGACATTTTGTTCTTTGAAGAACTAGCCATTTCTTTGTAGAAGTTTAACATTTCTGAAGAGTGCCTTGGCATTTATGATAGTTAGAAACGGTAATTATCTGTACTTCAGTTTTTGATTAGTGCCTAACTGCTCCAATGAACAGCTGTGTGTGTGTGTGTGTGTGTGTGTGTGTGTGTGTGTGTGTGTGTGTGTGTGTGTGTGTGTGTGTGTGTGTGTGTGTGTGTGTGTGTGTGTGTGTGTGTGTGTGTGTGTGTGTGTGTGTGTGTGTGTGTGTGTGTGTGTGTGTGTGTGTGTGTGTGTGTGTGTTTTCCCCTGTGTGTTAAGCATGTGCGGCAGTTATATCTGGTTGGACCATATGAGTAAGGGATAATATCTGGCTAGGTGGTCATTGTCGGGAGTTAATTCACCCTCCCTGGAGGAAAAATATAATTTTACTATTTTTTTAAGTAGTATCACGATACACAATATTATCACAATATGTTTTAATGCCGTTTTTATGGTTAGTTTACAAGTTACTTACTGTAATAGTACAACCACCTACAAGTTACTGCATGTCTTGTGAAACAGAATATATAACCAGCATGCACATATATACTGAATTTTTTAACTTTTGTGTAACACTGTTGGTGTATGACAAAGTATGAAATAGGCCGTGGTTAATTCATATGAATCTATTCAGTCTATTCTATTTGAAAATGTTCTATCAATTTCATAAATGCATTGCTTTATATATATATATTGTGGGGACTGAACATTGAACAACACCAGAGCACTCAGTCAGGTAGCAGGTATCGCCAATACAGCCTTTTGTTATTCACAGGCCCGTGGGCATGGGCTTGTGAGCGAAATCATAAATCAGCGTAATAACAACTTTAATGTCCTCCTCTTTAAGGGGGGGTTTTAAACAGTCCTTCCTTTCCGTGGGAGGAATGCCACAGTGGGTGGCTGCTTTGCCTTAACACAATTCCGCCTTGGCTGTGACGGGTATTCCGTTCCCCGTCGTTTCCAGCCAAGCGGGGTTCGTATACGATCACAGATTTGATCGGGAGCGGGTTACCTATGAGAGAAAGATAAACGCTAACATTAGCGCTGTTCTGCATAGACAACATCACTCTGTAAGTGTGTGTGTGTGTGTGTGTGTGTGTGTGTGTGTGTGTGTGTGAGAGTGGGTGGAGATTCGCTTACCGCCAGAGCATGGCCCGATCTGTCCTGTCGGAGAGTCAGTGAGGAAGTGAGAGCAAGAGCAGCCTCGTCTGCATTTGAGCTGTTTGTCTGGCCGCGCAGGTGGGCCTGATGAGTAGCCTTGAACTTGAGACAGCACGTAGGCGGGGACGTAACGGGCGTCGATCACCCGGCCCAGCGGTGGGCGTGGTCTTCTCTGCTGCTCTCTGCTCCTTCCCCACTCGGGTCCCATGCTTACCTGGCCAGTTGCCTAGCGACATCCCACTATATATATATATATATATATATATATATATATTCCCACATCATATTCCCACATCATCAACTCAGACAACTAGGCGCACCTGCGTTCATCAGCGCACCTGAGCGCAGCAGTATAAAAGGACGAACTCTCTGCCTCACTAACAGATCCACTCTAGAGACGCATTGGTGCTGTAGGTCGGTCAGTTAAAGTGTTCAGGGCAATCTGCGATATCTCCTATTAACCCACCCTGACACTTATGGACAAGCACACACACACGTGCACTAAGACTGGGAGGGAGAAACATGCACGCACACACACACGCATTACATGACATACAGCAGGGGTGGATTCACACACACACACACACACACACACACACACGTGCACACACACGCATGCCCACTTGCGAACAAATTCCCACAGCCAGACAGCACGAGAGAGCAGGGAAAAACTCGTATGAGACAAGGCCGCATAGCATGTACACACACACACAACTGGCCCGCGCACACGCACACACACACAATATACACACCACCGGCACAGGATTCACACACACCCCCACACCTCCCACTGACCTTCCCGAGATAAGAAAATAGGAGAACAAGAGAACACTCTAAAATAGAGAGTGCCTTCACAGACACTAATGGATGTTAAAAGAGCTAATATTAATTTAAAAACAATGGGGATAAAGACAAGTTAATTTCTGATATCAGAATTTATGTTCAATAAATGCTTGAATGGGCAAACCTGACTCTCTGCTCCTGAGGTGTGTATCAGTCGCCACAATATATAATGTCAACTGTTGTTGGTGTTCAGGGTATTAAAGTTACGGCCTTGACTTTGAATGTTTCCCAAATAAAAATATGTCAAGGCACTACACGTTTTGTATTCGCTGTGTCTCCACTCCTCGTGATACTCGCTTGGTACTTGCCTTTATTGTTTTATGTAAATTTGTGTGTGTGTGTGTGTGTGTGTGTGTGTGTGTGTGTGTGTGTGTGTGTGTGTGTGTGTGTGTGTGTGTGTGTGTGTGTGTGTGTGTGTGTGTGTGTGTGTGTGTGTGTGTGTGTGTGTGTGTGTGTGTGTGTGTGTGTGTGTGTGTGTGTGTGTGTGTCATATATTCATGGACACGCCCCCCTCCCGCACCAACGGGTATTGAAGAAGCAAGGTCTTGTTGTAGAGTTTAGAGGACAACAAGGTGATTTATTTATTTTAAGTCTTTGCATAAAAAGGAATGTAAGATGGATGCGTCACTCACAATACAACCACAATGCATTTTTGCCACACTGTGTTGTGAATGTATGAGCAGGCTGTATTACACACCAGTGTGCTTGACATGCGCACGCTATGGTGTTTTGATTTGTTCAGTGCAGTGTTGGACAGCAAATTTAGATTTTAGTTTAAGTCATAGTCTCTTGAATAGTTTTCATTTAGTCACCTGGAATGTTTTAATCGACTAAATATCATACGATTTTAGTCGACTAAATCTACAAATGTATTTTGGCGGGCCTTGATGCCGTCATAATGACTGATTTTACACTTGCTGGAAATAGCCGATCTACAAGTTCACAACGTGTCACAGCGCGCAGCGTTGTGAGCTTGTAGATCTGCTACTTTCAGCATGCAACCAAGTGTAAAGGGACTTTACTGGATCTCTTATCCACTAGTCCCTTCCTAACATTTTAGTCTAGTTTTTATTTGTTGACGAAATTGTCAATATATTTTGTCTTAGTTTTAGACTTTTAGTCATATCTTAGTTTTTATTTAGTTTCCATTTAGTTTTCGTCCGTGAAAAAAGGTAGTCAACGAACATGTTTTTGTCATAGTATTAGTCGTAAAAATGATTTCGAACCTGCAGAACACTGCCAGACTGGATCACCAGCCAAGGTGCCTGGACCGCTGAGCCATGGCCCAGGCCCGCTGTATTATACTAATTATTATTATTGTGTATCTGGCATGGAGCATGGTCTCAGGCTCATGCCTGTTGTTGGTGTTGTTGGTGTTGTTGTTTTAGCTGTTTTTACTGACGTGAGGCGAGACATGCAGAGCAACAGTCAGAGGAGGGTGGGTGGGGGGCGTGGTGGATGTTTGTGGTTTGGAGGAGATGGTGGAGCTGTCTTTAATGCTGACTATTAGCAGAACAACCCAGCTGGAGAGAAACAAAGCCAGAGGGGTGGACACAACGGTGAACACATTCGCGCGTGTGTGTTTGTGTGTGTGTGTGTGTGTGGGCAAAATTGTGTGTGTGGGTCCACGTGTGGTTCTGTGCGTGCATGCGTGCGTGCGTGCGTGCGTGCGTGCGCACCTAGATAGTGTAGGTGTGATTTGAACGTGCACACAGCCTTTGGAGAGAGAACTAGCGGCTACATGTAGCCTACATTTGGCCAGAAGAGAGCAGGTGAATTAATGTGGTCATGATCAATGGAGAGAGATGCACACAAAGACACTCTGAGAGAAGATGTTTGAGGGATTAATTTATTCCCATGAGAGGAGAACCTCACTCCTAACAACAATGGTCCAAATATGTGTGTAGGTGTGTTTTAATTTATTTTACTGTAGTGTATCTGTAGTGTGTGAGCCACGTGTGCACGTGTGTGCTTATGAGTGTGTGTTTGTGCATGCATGCGTCCGTGCGTGTGCTGAGTGTGTGGGTGGGTGCGCAAACTGCAAGTGCATGTGTGTGTGTGTGTGTGTGTGTGTGTGTGTGTGTGAGAGCTTGTGACTGTCTGTGTAATGGGCCCTCTCTGGCTCTAATATACATACATGCACACACGCGCACACTAACAAAACCCTCATAACAGGATCATCAGAGCTTGGCCCCGAAGGTGGCTGCATTTTCACTGGCTGATTTGATTTACTGTGCGTGTGTGCGAGTGCACACTCAACAAAACAAGTTCTCTAGGGACACAAACCACCTTCGGACTGAGAACGTCTTCCCACGCACACACACACACAACAGTATGCAGATCAATTGATAGGCAGGCACAGACATTAGCTCTGACTGTTAATTCTGTGCTTCATGGTTGATTTGCACTCTGAATGAGTAAAAAGTCCTGCGCCACCGCAAAAAACTGGCACTAGTTGTTCTCCCTCCTCTGTAACTGCCGTTCTGTCCGAGAAAGTCAGTGTGATCTCCGATAGTGAGGTCTGTTAGACATTTTCCTCACAGCATGCGACAAATCAAGCCCGGCTGTCATACAGTCTGGGGTGCACCACACAAGCGTGCGTGCGTGCGCACGCACACACACACACACGCAGCAGAGCCCACCGATGTTTGTGTTCAATTAATTCTTAATCCGAATTAATTTCGCCATAACAGATGTGGGTGGGTTTTCATTTTTTTATATCATATCTCCCACGCATGCGAGCATGAAATGATACAAATGCATATGCTGATTTATACGGTGTGCATTTATATGTGGTACACTTTAAAGCAGTGCTTCTCAAAAATTGGACACCCAAATCGATATGTATCTGGTCACGGACCACCTATTTGCAAAGATTTCGTGACAGCGCCCGCCGCCCCCAATAAGAGAGGATTTGTCGACATGTTTTGAATGTAGATCGGCTACATTTGAAATAAAACTGAGCCTAAGGTGTTTAACCCCCTCAAGGATCCACTCTGAGAAGAGATAGCACTTTAAGTAACTCATAAAAACCGAGAAAGCATCTGTGTCATTTTAGATTTGTTTTTGTTGGCTGTTGAAAAATAGAAGATGTACAAGCTCATGGTCTTAGACTACATTATTCTGATTAGTATTACAGTAGATAGCATTTCTGTTTTGTTTTTTTGATCTACTGTAGACGGCTGACGTAGACGGCTATAATATATTTTCTGAGAATATTGGCAATGACATATATACATAGGTCATTAAAAGTCAAATAATTGGTGACAAGTCAAGAGTTTCAAGAGAATAATTTTGTGGATATGAAATGTAAAATGTAATAAAATGTAAGGAGTCTTTGATTGTGGGTTTAGTTTATGAAGTAGGACTCTCACAGGACCCTGACAGCGGTATAGACTAACAATGAACAGTGTCATCTCATTTATTAAGCTTCAGTAATTTATGAAAAACATAACATTCTGTACAACCAACCATATAATAATAATTTTGTACATATATTTTGTCTTTTTTCATTGGAATATGGAATGTGTTTCAGTGGCCACAAGAAAGCTCAGCTGGGGCCGGAGTTGGCCCGCGGGCCGCCAGTTGAATATCACTGTTGTAGTATCTGGTGAGCAGTGGTGACTCTATACTACTACTACTACTAGTATTTAAGTAAATGTACTTCCCACCACTGCTTCCTTCCCATGCCCCATTAAACCCCCCGCCCCCTTCTCTGAAATACACAATAATGCATATATCTGGCACTGTAGTTGGCATTCTAAAATTCCCATTACACTCTCTCTCTAACGTCTGTCTTTCCGTTGCAGACAATTGATTTCATTCTCTGTTCACCTCGAATTAGAATGGAAGTATCTGCTTGCTGCTCATCCCTGTGTGTGTGTGTGTGTGTGTGTGTGTGTGTGTGACTACCTGCAGGGCCTGCCTCAGGCAGTTCTCGAGTCAGAAAGAGAAAGCCTGTCTAGTAACACACACACACACACACCATTTTTTACTTGACCAATCTTTTGACCCTTCTCCCTAAGGACGTACTTTTTTGCACAGGACCTGCACTCTCTCCTAATGAGAGAGTCATCTCCCTGATTATGAGAGAGAGAGAGAGAGAGAGACAGAGACAGAGACAGAGACAGAGACAGCACAACATGAGATAAGTAAATGGAATGCCAAAACAGAATATAATTAACTACTAGAGGCATGTGGTTTAACCCATTTAGACCTGAGGCCAATTTTGAAAACGCCTTCTAAATCCCAACCTGAAGAAGTTGTTTCATTCAGAAATGTACAGTATACAGTGACAGCAACATCTAACATGACACAGATGCTTTCCCAGACGGTTGTAAATGTATAGAACCTAAACTAAAAGTCTAATATTTTGATATTTAGTCGACTAAGACTAAACAATTTCAGATGACTAAAATAGTACTAAAACTATAAAACACGAAATGGTATGTTATTCAAAAGACCAAGACTATAGTAAGTATTACTAAATCGTAATTTGCTGTAAAAATCAACACTGCTCTCAGTCGTATCTTTTTTTATGTATCTTTTCTTTATCCCACAATTTTGCAAGCCATTTTTTCACCCAGTGTCCCAATTATCTGATGTAATCCTGGGCGCTACACTTCCTCTGCCAACCTGGGGAGGGCAGCAGACTGACCTCATGCTTCCTTCTATTGCTCTCAGTCCTACCTTGAGTTATCCATAGACAGTTACTACAGTATAGGTGTGTAGTCTACTAGTCTGTGAACAAAGCCACACTGATCACAATGCGCTGCTGTTCAAACAGATGGAACCATTAACGACCTGCCCATGGCCATGTGGACATTTAGTGTGATGAACGGTCTGCGTCTCCTCTGGCGCAGAAGAATAATGTTGTTGTAACTAAGATTCGGTGAAGAAACGTTTTTGTGTGTGCACAGATTATAAACTACATTATTACAATATACATGTCACCCCACTGTTTCACTTGAACCTTTTCCTGAGTACCGTAGCACCAGGACCGGACTGACCGTTGGGCTATGGTGGGCTGCAGCCCGGGGGCCCTCGACTGGGGGGGCACAATACAGCCCTCATGCCTTGCCATGGTAATTGACGGCATAGTGGCTTGCAGAACACTGGCTGCCAAGTGACTGCCGGGGTGAATATATGCATAGCGTACATGATGTGAGAAATCTGTGTATCCATATCCCCATTACATCTGAATCCGTGTATGAGTCTAATCTGAATCAGAGTATGATCCCCGCATGGGGTCTTCTTCTCCGACCTCGTTATAAACACTAATTTCATTGGTTTTTTATTATTATATATATTTTTTATGATTTGAAATTGGAAGTATTGCAATCCAATTCAAGTAAGATTTATGTTTAGTTATTGTATATTTAATATTATGGTTAAAACATTGAGAGCTTCTGCTCTGCTGTCTGCACTGCAGACAGTGACGCTGTGTTGTGGGGTAGCTGTGGAAAACCCTAAAGCCTGCCAATGTCGCTGTGCATGTGCGACTATAGTGTCTGTCTGTCCCCCTCTCTCTCTCTCTCTCTCTCTCTCTCTCTCTCTCTCTTTTGGGGGGCTGGGTACCCCACAATTAAAACAAAATACCCCCAATACAGTGGCGGCTCTAGGTGATGTTGGGTGGAGGGGCTGCCTAAGAAATCTTATGCTACGGGCCAATATACGATAGTATATGCTGATTGATTTATTGATTTATTAACAGTTTGCAGAATTACAGTACATTTCAAGTACATTGTTCACCCTATACTACAGCATGTTCACAGAATACTGGTCTACAGCAACAACAGCATCAGCATCACATTCCACAACAACCCAGTACCCATGCAGTACGTGCTACTCAGACAATCTATTACACTATGATTGATACCCATTGTTCATCCTACAGCAACAACAGCATCCCATTCAAGATACCATGGGTAAGGGTTACAGGCAGCAGTAACACTTTGTAGGCCGGACACACACCATCAGCCAGGCAGCGACCCTCTGACACTTTAATCCAAACAGCGCCATCTACAGCAAATCATGGAAACAGAAACATGCATGTCAACGCCAAGACACACACACACACACACACACACACACACACACACACACACACACACACACACACACACACACACACACACACCCTCACACACAGCCAGCCACACACACACACACACACACACACACACACACAGCCAGCCACACACACACACACACACACACACACACACAGCCAGCGGAGCTTGCTTGTGGTTGTCCATCGTGTCCGATGATGACCATCTTCTCCTATCTGTGAGTCCACACACACACACACACACACACACACACACACACACACACACACACACACAGCTTGTGGGCCTACCTTATTTGAAGAGAAGCTCACATCGACGGCCTTTCTGGAATGCAAACATATCAATCACCAGGTCGTTGTAGTTTGGTATCTTGCCGACAAATTCCCGTTCAATAGATAGCGCAGCCAGGGCATTCAGCCTATCCTGTCCCATTGTGCTTCTGAGAAACGTCTTGATCCTCTTCAGTGTGCTGAAACACCTCTCACTCTCTGCACCTGTCATGGGGGTTGTGAGGGCTATTTGGGTCAATTTCAAGGTTTCAGAAAAGGTCTTGTGAAGATTGTTCTCAGTTATAATCTTCAAAAGAGACATAGCAGAATTTATCCCCTCAAACTCGGCACTGCTGTACATCGCGATCAGCTCACCCTTCAGTTTCTCTTTGCAGATCATAGGATAATATTCACTTGCAGTGTCCAACTGCTTCTGGGGGAAACTTTTCTTAAAGTCTGCAAAGTTGGCACTGTCAATCAGTTCAAAATAAATTAAATGCTGCGCTTTGGTAAAGCGGACCTTTGACTGCTCAATCATTATGTCACAGCATTTTTGGCAATTTGTCACATTAGCAGGCGGCGGTTCCCTGTGCGGCCGTGCTGCTGCAGTTGCGTTTGCCTGTGGTGGCTCTTCAGCCTCTCCCTGTGCGTAATCTGTGGCCAGCGTGTTTTTTAGACCAGTTATGGAGGAGGAAAAATTATCTACGGCCTTGCTAGTTTTGATAGGATCTGTGGTTCGCTTTTGAAGAACGTTGTACAGAATATCAACATGCATCAGCGCAGAGTTGAAAAATGATAAATAGAAAAGAAAGTTCACGTCCTCCAGCAATGCAGACAGTCCATGGGCTTGATTGATTGAAGTATCATCCATAGACTCTTCATTCTGTATTTTTTCAAACACTTCTTTCAAATGATCTTTCTGTTCAAACACGGTGTGGACTGTGCGGCTTTTAAAATTCCACCTCGTTTGCCCTGCTGCTGGAATCCTCCTGCCACACACTTCATCCAGGACTGCAGTTCTCTTAGTGGACTTGGAGAAAAATGATGCAAAGGCTGTCATGTTGGCAAAAAATACTCGGACGGGTTTGACATTTGAGCAAGCCTTCTGCATAACGAGGTTTAACTGGTGTGCATAGCAATGAACAAAGTGCGCGTGTGGATAGGTTTCTCTCAGCCTGACTTGTAAGCCTGAAGTCGCGCCACTCATTACTGCTGCCCCATCGTACGTCTGTGCAATCAATTTATTTTCCAAATGGTAAGGCTCAAGCATTCCTATGAGCAGTTGTTCAAGTCCCGCTGCAGTTCTGTCCACTAACGGGAAGTAACCCAAAAGTCTCTCCACAATGGAGCAGCCTTCAGTGATGTAGTGCAACACAATTACGCACTGACATGTGCAGGCCACGTCTGTTGTCTCGTCAGCTTGCACAGCCACAAATGGTGCCTTTGAAATTTCCTTAGCCAGTTGTAGTTCATAAACCACTCAAGTGATTTATGAGTCAAGCAGCTCATTTTGGCTGGTCTTGGATGTGTATTTCGCAACATTTGTGCTGTCAAGGTATTCAGCTAACTGGCTGTTGCGAACCGATCCACTAGGTCCCGAAACACACCTTTATGGAATGAAGCCGCGGTTTCGTCTGACCCCCGTAAAGCGAGCTCATGTGTCCCACAAAATGTTATAGAGTCCACAATCCGTGATAATGCATGCCTGTTTTTCTTCACCAGCTCATTGTGCCTCTGTGTTGAAATTCGGTGGCCCTCACAAGTTGAGTCGCGATATTGACGTTACCCAACATTGACAGCTTGATGCAATTTCCAATATGATTTGAGCAGCGATCATGTTTCTTAACTTTCTCAGATAAATGATGCAAATCAACGATACCTGTTTGGGTCCAGGCTGTGTCTCCCCCGAATAGCAAGCATGGAAAACAAAACAAGGCCTTTTTGGAAACACTCGCTGTCAACCACTCAGCTTTTTCATACCAACTCGCGCAAAATGTACGAGTTTGACGTTTTTCCACTTGAGTTATTTTTATATCCTTTGGACGATGTGCCCCCAGGCTCTTCACTTCTAACTTTTCTCCCGTTGACATAAGGGAAAACTTATTTGAAAGTAGATAATCCACTTCGTTCATTTGAATTCCTCCGCCCCCCGCCATTGTTAAATTTCCCTTTCTTCACCTCGCTTCTCACTTTCACAGAACAAAGCATAGAAACGCAGGTGCACTTGCGATTGGTCAAAGGCCATGACCTCACGGGCCTGAGGTGTGCCCTAGGGCTGAGTAGAGCCTCCAATAGGCTCTGGGGCTGAGAGATTTTAGCCCAAAGGGCGACTAATTCAAGCAGGCGTGTCATCTCAGCTGTCAATCACTCAACTCAATGAATGCCAATGGGAGCAATTTGGGCTAAGGAAAATCAGCCCATTTCGACCTATTTTGTGTTTTTCTTGTAACTTTTTGATGCTGTTGCTGCTCTAGGTTCCTCCAGCATATAAAATAATCTCTTCTAAAACATTTTAATAATAATTTTTCATCTTTCTTCCATAGGACAGGGGGGGCTCAGCCCCCTTGCCCATATATACCAGCCATCCCTGCCCCAATATATTACTGTAAAACTGGCAACTGCATTAGTGCAATAGTGGCTATACTCTTTCTTTATTGCTCATATCCCTTACTGTGATTTTATAGAGCACATTGTGAAATATTTTTGGGCAGGGGACAAACTGTACTGTACATAGATTTGGTACGTTACGGACAGACCCATTTATTGACGGCTTGGCATTCAGCCAATGCTGTGGACACAGATGACGCTGAGCAAGAAAAGCAGAGGGAGGATGATAGCCCCTTTTCTGCATTCCTGTGTTCATGAATCTGTGCAGCGATAATAGCTACAAAATGTACAAGGGTGTTAAGCTAAGTCTCGGTGAACAGGTGCGTAGACACTACAGTTTTGTTTTTGTAGATTTTGTAGCTCATCACGCAGCGACAAAGTGTCGGACATTCGTTTGTAGCTTCTTGTCACTGGCTATTGTCATATCTGCCCTGTGCAATATTTGTTTGCAGAGCCTAATGCTCACCGGTTGCAACTCCTTGCAACTAGTCTTGCAACTTGCAACAAAACAGTTTTCAGGCATGTCACACATGTCATGCAACTGCCATTGGGGATAATGGTTGCATTCGTGTGGTTTGGGCATTAAAGGCAAACAAAGTGAAATTTTTATTTGAAAAAAAGGCGGCGATCCTAACACTCAAAAAGGTTTAAAAATGAGGAAAGGGTGGATAAAAGTCACGGTACTTTATTTAGAAAAGTTAAAAACAGCCAACATGTTTCGAGTCTTCATCAGGGCAGGTAAGCATACCTAGCCATCAGAGAGCAGGGCTAACCCGACTAAGAATGATCAAGGTAACTCGATGCAGGTAGTGCAGGGATACATACGATGATTAGTAGTCTTTTAGGTGGTTGTATTCCATTTGGTATCCTTCTCCTATCACAGAAGCTCACAAATCTTGCTGCTGTGTTTTCACATTGTTTGCCCTGCAGATATGGGAGTTTTTTGTCATTAGTCATGTTTTCAAACTCCTTGGATGATTGTAATCTGTGGGAAGTATGTGTCCCTGATGTCTTGGTACAAATCATAGAGCTCCCGCTGTTACATGCATGATGTCACAAAACAGAATGTACAACTTGTCAGGAATTACCAAAGTGAAGTGCTCTGATGAAGGCTCATAGCCGAAACACGCAGACATTCCTTTTTTCGTTTGTGCTGCTAAACAAGTGGAAATGTGAGAGCTTTGTCCGCCATTTAATATATTTTTTCTTTTTGGATTTTTTTAAATTCTTTCTTTTTGATGTACAGCTCCATCTCACTGAATTAGAATATTTTGTAGAAGTTCATTTTCTTCTGTAATACTGTAATAAAATTCAAAAAGTGAAACTTTCATATATTCTCAATTCATTGTGCATAAAGTGAAGTATATAAAACCTTTTTTTGTTGTAATCTTGATGAGTATGGCGTACAGCTCATGAAAATCTAAAAATCCTATCTCAATGAATTAGAATATTTTATGAGAGAAATTTATTTTTTAAACGAGAAATGTCAACCATCTGAAATGTATATTAATGTATGCAGTTAATACTTGGTCTGGGCTACTTTTGAAGAAATTATTTCATCAATGGGGCGTGGCATGGAGGTGATCAGCCTGTGGCACTGTTGATGTGTTATGGAAGCCCTGTTTGCTTTGATAACAGCCGTAATTTAATTTGTATAGTTCAGTCTCATGTCTCAAACCTTCCTCTGCAGATAACACATCCTAAATCATTACTGTGTTTTGTCATGTCCAGAGTCTCAACACAACCATCTATTATGATATTTCACAGCACTGTGTGCCTCCGTACATTGACAAGCTTCATGTTGATGCTGATTTTCCTTTTCCAGCAGCACTTGGCAACTGCCCACAGAGCCAAAACTACACAGTGATGATTTAGGCCATGTTATGTTATGCATGCCGGTGTTGGTCCACTGACAGTGAAAACTTAACGACGGTTTCAACACAGCCATCTTTTAGAGTAGATTGTGTTTCAGTATGTTGACAAGCTTCATGGAGATGCTATAATTTTCCCTTCCAGCTCGATTTGGCACCTGCCCACAGAGCCAAAACTACTAGTAACTGGTGTACTAACCATATTACTGTGCTTAGCTGACCAGCCAACTGGCCTGACCTGAACCCCACAGAGAATCTAGGTTGTATTGTCAAGAGAAGGTGTGAGACATAAGACTTCCATAACACCTCAACAATGCCACAGGCTTATCACCTCCATGCCACGCCCCATTGATGAAATAATTTCTTCAAAAGTAGCCCAGACCAAGTATTAACTGCATACATTAATATACTTTTCAGATGGTCGACATTTCTCATTTAATTTTTTTTGTTTTTAGTGGTCTTGTAAAATATTCTAATTAATTGAGATAAGATTTTTTTGATTTTTTTTAGCTGTACGCCATAATCATCAAGATTAAAACAAAAATAGGTTTTAAAAACTTCACTTTATGCACAATGAATTGAGAATATATGAAAGTTTCACTTTTTGAATTATATTACAAAAGAAGATTTACTTTTACAAAATATTCGAATTCAGTGAGATGGAGCTGTGATCTAGCACTCCACTGAAAACCATTGTTGATGCACAATGAACCTTTTTCTCATTCAAGTGAAGCAATGCGTGAAATTTGTTTTTAATGATCTGTGCGTATAAAAACTTTTCTTCAGCTAAATCTGAGCTCCAACATTATTATGAACACATTGCAGTACAAGCTGTGAATCAGTTTGCACTGCAAAGTTCATAAAGATTCCTACTTTCTATTTGGCAGACTGGCATCACACTAAATTGGCCACGGGCAGGTTGTTAATGCCAGAGCGATGCCATCTGGGTTGTCTCTGTTTGCAGTTCGATCTGCAAAATAAATGCCCACCAAAGGGTTTCTTTAAAGAATAATATGTTCAATGTACACCTCGCAATTAGTTCCAACTCAACTCCCCTGGGAAACTTTGTGGGAGACAATCAAAGTTGGGGTACCACATTTAGGGGGCAAGAAAATAGGGCAAATCTTTTTTGTCCTAAAATGCCCAAAATAGGGGAAAACCAGGTCCAGATTGAAAGTTATTAAAAGTGTGGACAACAACATGGAAATAATGGCGGAAATAACTAAGAACAAACTGGAAAAGGGACCTCTTTGGAGCACAGTTCACCGACAGGACGGGGAAATTGTGGAAGGCAGTTACATAATTGGAATGGTAGCCTACATGATAAATCTGACTGATATCTTGATAAACCGGTTCTGGAGATGGTTCCAAATTTAATGTTGGATCTGGATCCAGACTTTTCAGTAGGTGGAGTCTCTGATTGTCTGGCAACGCGAGACTAGATCACTAGCATGCGTGACTCCATGCTTTGCGCTGTCTGCTGCCCACCTGTTTGGACCAGGGCTAGTGCCGCACAGCGAGGCATGCGCTCATCCATTTCTATTTTCAGCTCGGCTTTAGTTGGCGGAGATGCACCCAGATAGAAGTCTCGAAAAATCACACATACCCGCTCTATGTATGTTCTTCTGTTTGTCTGTTTCACTTCAGTTACGAAGCCCTCAAACTGGAATTTTATTGTGTATTTCATCAGTTTAGTTGGTTTATTTCTGTTGTCTGTATGCCTAGCAGTTTCACACATTCTGTCTCTCTCTCTCTCTCTTTCCTTGCACACAGACACACTCTCACATGCACACAGAGGAACACAGGTCGGAACTGCTCTTGTCAGCACTAATTAAATTAGTGTTCATAACGAGGTCGGAGAAGAAGACCCCACGCGAGGATCATACTCTGATTTAGATTAGACTCATACACGGATTCAGATGTAATGGGGATATGGATACACAGATTTCTGTACGCCATGCATATATTCATGCATATATTCACCCCGGCAGCCAGTGTTCTGCAAGCCACTATGCCGTCAATTACCATGGCAAGGCTGTATTGTACAAAGCACAGTCAATGGCATGGCACAATGTGTCACCGTGACACCGCCATGCTGGAGGAGAGATGACGGAGGAAGCGAGGAGGCAGAAATTTGAGTATTAGAATTCAGCTCCTGGGTTGGTGTCCAAGTAGTCTCGTGTGGCCAGACTGTTGCCTCCCACAATGTTCAAATGCTTCCGTCATACAGTCTGGAGCACAGAAGCTCTGATCATGAGCAAGTGTTGCCTCCTCCCCGCTTCCATTTCGCCTTATCAGTCGAGCAAATGTATCCTAATATAAATCAAAATCATCTAAGCATATAGCTTGCTGCTTAGCAGGAATGGAAATTTTAAAATGTAAAGATATTACATTTTCGTGAACACAAATGACGAACAGATGATGTAGTTCCAGACTATATAGCAGAAATTCTGAGATTGTGTCCATTGTGTCCGAGTTTCCATGAGCAAGATGCATGGCTTAGTTTGGCTTACCATCGGCGTGTGAACGGCTGAATGCAGTGCATATTGTACAGTGCTTAGGAAGGCGCTACAGTAGCCTATATATGGTAAATGCGCATACAATTTGCCATTTAGCGTGTAAGTGTTTAATGCTTCTGGCTCTGGTGCCGTACAGTATTATATGCAAAGCTCTTCACTGTGAAAGAAACGCTCCGACGGAACCTGCCAGCATACAGTAGAGTACAATAATAGCCAATCAGGAATCCTTTCATGAAGGAGAAACCTATAGGGATACATATGCCTTCAATGTTCTCTGTGTGCGTCATGGGTGGTGTACACAACTATTTTAACCATTGCCACACAAAGTGTGGATTATAGAATCCCAAGCAGTGTGGCCACTTCTGTTTGTTGATGCACGTAATGTATAGCAGGCAGTGTGAGCTGGGACTGCTGTGCTTCACTGTGGGGGGGGACATACAGTACAGAACAATCCCTGTTCCTGTCTAGAGTCTAGACCTCATACCAGATTTATTCCGAGTTTGAGCTCTCTCGCTCTCTAGAGAGAGAGAGAGAGAGAGAGACAGAGAGAGATGGTTTTAGTATGCTGCCCACTGTCTTCCTCTTGATATTAATGGCTTATATAAGGTTTCAGATATTAGCCTGTCCACTACCGCAGACTCACTTGAGAGAGACTTTTTTGTCCATCTGTCTAAACTCTGAACGTCTGTCTGAAGTTACGTCGTCTCATTCTATGCCTCTCATGTCTAAGTGTCTATTTCGTTCTCTGTGAAGTTAATCTCTTTTCTCCCTTTGTTCTCCACTCAACTCTCCCGCTCTTCTGCTTTCTCTTTTTCCGCTTTGTCATTAAAGAACTACTCTTATATGTCCTCTGCCAGTGAATAACAACTCGTTGATCTTTCTTCTGTGTCATAAGACCTGGGGGGGTCATCACATCGTCATCACATCCAGCAATCATGTGCAGTGGTGGAAGAAGTACTTTAAAAAACACTACAAGCCAAAAGGTAAAGAAATGGTAGAGCAGCTAAGTACAATACTGTACATACTGTACTCGAGTAAGTACCTCAATATTGTACTTAAATGTACTTACTTTCCACTACTACTAATGTGCTCATATCAAAACATTTTAGATTGGACCTTTCAAGAGAGCAACTTTGATGATGGAGAGTGCCACTATATTTCCACACTCACTCCAGAGGGTCACATTGCATTACACCGGGGCTCCACCGGGCGCGTCAGCGTCGCGTCACCGTCACAGAATGTTCCCTTTTTAATCAATGAAGGGTGGCTCCACTGCCTGCGTTGCGTCGCGTCTCCGTCACCATTAAAATTGCCCCGGTTCGTTTTTTGACGCACGCGACAGAGACGCAACGCGCCCGGTGGAGCCCTGGCGTTACACTGTATAGGGCAGGGTGCCCACACTTTTTGACTTGAGAGCTAGTTTCAAAATGACCAGCTAAACAAGATCTACCCACCCCAAGATATTATACCATATTATGCCATTGCTGAAATTGTTTAAATATGTACCTGAGGGGGCTTTGGAATATAGCAGAGCTGGCGTTACATACATGTATAAGTCAAATGCACTTGGAATGGGAAATGGAATAGGTAGGGTTTTCTTGTATTTAATTCTAGTATTGCTACCAACATTCTTGTGCACATAGCAACACTCTTGAAAACAAAATATTGCATTGTGGGTTTGAGCTGACAACAGGCCCTTTTGACACCTGGATAGGGTATTTCAACTTTTTTGGTAATTAATGCCGTACTTCGTCATTCTTCGTCACACAAAAGCAGCAACAATTGCTAACCTACATGCTCAAAATGTGTCGCAGAGCGACACATTTTAACCTTGATCTAATTATTTACTGGTTTTATTTTTATTATAGAGATGACATTTTAATGCTTGAATAGCTCGAAGTACAAATAGAAAATTAATTAAACCTCCACAGAATTTGGCAGACTTTCCAAAGGTCAAACAAGACTCGCGTCACATATCCACACAGTCCTTTTGTCCAACACATACAATTTAAAATGTAGGCATTTAGCAGACGCTCTTAATCCAGAGCGATTTACATTAAGCAATAACAAAAGCATGGCATACATCACATAAAGTAGTT
This sequence comes from Protomyctophum parallelum, assembly GCF_964188405.1. Taxonomy (NCBI): domain Eukaryota; kingdom Metazoa; phylum Chordata; class Actinopteri; order Myctophiformes; family Myctophidae; genus Protomyctophum; species Protomyctophum parallelum. The sequence goes on along the minus strand of NC_139705.1, from coordinate 15,814,036 downwards.
ATCATGAATCATGCGTAAACTACGAACGTAACAGTGGAGTATCTATGTAAACTATACATACTATACTATATTGTATATTATACATGTGTTCTATAAAGTGCTATGACTACATAATATGAAATTCTAGTGCTGTCTATGTAACAAGCTATAAGTCTGTTTAAAATACTATCTAAGTCTACATAAAGTGCTATCTAAGGGGCTAGGCTAGGGCAAGTACACATACGCACGCACACACAGAGACACAGAGACACACGGGTGCATGGGTTTGGTCCGACGTACTAACAGTCCTACAGTCATGAGTCCGACACCCTACCCAAACCCTAAACCTAACCTCACAGGAAGTCATGGGTTAGTTTTAACCTGCCACGGGTTAGTTGTAACTGGCAGCACATGTCGGGAGCGATGGTGTTGCCAAACTAATGCCTGTCAAACTGTTACTGTAGTATGTCTAACAAATGTATGCACCCCGAGACACACACACACACACACACACATACACACACACAGACTAATTTGGTTCCATCTGGGTCTCATTATTCCATCATCTCACAATAACATCCGTCTTCATTTAAGTGTAGAAATACGGTCCATTTGGTTCCATTCGTACACTCGATAGCCGATCTATAAGCTCACAATTTGTCGCTTTCTGATGCTGTGTGAGCTTGTAGATCGTCTATTATGACATGTCCAGAAAGGGCTATCACGCAATTCCATGCGGCAGATTTGTTGCACCATGGGAGCCAAACTACACCCGGAAGTTCGGCGGAATACACTGGAGTCAATTAGAGCTCAGTGACCAGATCTTTTGTAAAGTAATCGCTTCTGGAAAATAACAGAAGACATATAACACATTATTGTCTACTGTGTTGCTTTTCGATTTGTACACTGTGCAATTTTATAGAGGTATCTAAAGAGAAAAAGGACGTTTCTGAATGTGCCAAGTATTGCGAGACTGTCCACCGTCTCCTGTCTGGAACAGAAACGATACCTGCTGCTGTTTGAATCCTCAAATAAAATGATGTACTGTGCACTCTGTGCACATCGAAAAGCAAGTGATTAGAAAACAAATTGTGATATGTCTTCTTTTATATTCCTGAACTGATTATATGGCACAGGTCTCAATGGTTCATAAATAACGTTTGTTATGAGCTGCTTTATATTCATGTAACTTCCGTTGCGAGATTTGGCTCCCATGAAAGTGTCATGGCGCAGCACAGTCACGTGACCATGACCTTTCTTTTTCTAAACATCCTTGCTTCCTTCACAGGTGTTGCCGATGATACTAATTAAGGCTCTGTTCCGTTTAGAGTACTGGTTCTCAAACTTTTTAATTTAAATAAGGATCCCCATAACTCTGTGAAATTTCAAAACGGATGTTAATTACCAACGAGCGCTTCCAACCCTCCAAAGATAATCACCTGTAAGGAATTTCTTGACAGAAAGTAGCTCATGACATGTCTACGGTGGGTTTTTATGAAACAAACACTTTTCGTACAGCTGCAGTGTTGGTGTCGTTTAATACAGTCAATCAGATAGGACTTCTCTGTTTGGATGTATGGGCTGTCAATGGGAAATTGCGGCTAGTTACCACCCTGCCATTAACTTAATTTAATGGCAAGATGGCCACTGTGTAGAATCGAACAGAGCCTTAATTAGTATAATCGGTAAGGAAGTAGGGAAGGGGCCCGAGTTATTTCCAAAAGGCGTATGTGCATAGAGCCTATATAAATAGGGATTCTAAAGGGTTCTGTGTTCTGTGTTTAAATGAAGACTGAGATTTGTCCTGTCTCTTCGTGTTTAGTCAGGGAAAGCACATCACGTCCCAGGGGCCGATCGATAAAAACCAGAGACAGGGTCCCACTGTCATGTCCTGTTACCTACACATGAACACACCCACACACACACACACACACTCACAACCCCCCACCCCGTTGGCCGTTGTTCATTTTATCCATCTGCGATTGTCTTTTTTCTCCCCCTCTGTTATCATTTCCGGTCATTTCCTACCGTACGGCGGATGGTCATTTTTCACACTCCAGAAGCCCTCGGAGGGGTAATATACTGCAGCAAATGATTTCCCACCTCTAATAAGTTACACAAATAATGATTACTGCCTCTTTGCTCTCCCGTTTATTATCATTACCTCACGTGCGTGCGTGTGTACTTGCTTGCACGTGGGCGTGTGCAGTGTGACTGTGTGCGCGCACAGTCACACTGCTAAACTGTCTATTTTCTCTCATTAGTCTACCAGTTGGTTTCTCTCTCTCTCCATTGGCCTCGATCCCCGAGGTTCTCCGCTCCTGTCTAAGAGAGGAATAGCCACGGTTAGACCTTTGGCCCTGTGGAGCCTGTGAACCAAACCTGTGTAGAACAAGCTGTGAGGAAGACGGGCATGCATTGCATGGACAAAAATCAGGAGAGAGAGAGAGAGAGAGAGAGAGAGAAGGAGAGAGAGAGAGGCTGCCTCGATAACAGTGGCGTAAAGTTACAAAGTACATTTACTCAAGTACTGTACCTGAGTACAATTTCTAGGTATTGTTACTCTATACTTTTACTTCTACTCCATTACATCTCAGAGACAAATAGTGTTGTTTTACTCCCCTACAATTATTTGGAAGCTTTTGTTACTAATTTCTTCGTAGATTTTGATTATTATTACTAAACATAGTACATTGACCACTTCAGCCCTATTTGCATTTGGGCCATTTGGAAAATAGCCAATCTACAAGCTCACAATGATCTACAAGCTCACAATGATCTACAAGCTCACAATGCGATTGAATGCAATCCATTGTTTATACCAATACATTGTTTGATATCAACACGTTAAACTTAGAATTCCAGACTTTTACTCTAGTAGAGTATTTCTCTACATTGCAGTATTGATAGTAAAACATTTGAATACTTTTTGATAAGCTACTATACAGCCTGATTTGGACCTTTTGCACCTTTTACCTTATACTTTGTTTCTTGTACACTGTATGTATGTTTGTATGCTTCGTCTCGTAATGTACCGGTAGTGTGCTTCACTGCCTGTCTGTTATGTTTTTAAGTTTTGTGTGGGGACTGCAAATTCAATTTATCATCTTTTGCTTCCGGTGTATTTACGTTGCATTTGGTTGTAATGTTCATGAATAATATGCTATAAGTAAGTTCTAGCACCGAATCCACTTACCCCATTTACCTGAATATAACATTTAGCTTAGAGAAGTGTAAGATCAAATGGTGCCATTTGAGAAACACTGATGTGACACTGCCATATATGACAGAGTATAAATGATGCATTTTAGTAGTACTGTACTGTATACTGTATGTCAGTACTGTACTGTATACTGTACTGTATACTGTATGTCAGTACTGTACTGTATACTGTACTGTATACTGTATGTCAGTACTGTACTGTATACTGTACTGTATACTGTATGTCAGGCACTAATGGGAGACAGATAGATACACAGCGTTTAGTTTCCTGTCGTACAAGTATAGCTCTCATGACATACAGTAACCTGACATGTGTTCCCCTCTGTCCTACAATAGGCCTGCATTCATCTAAATGTGTGTGTGTGTGTGTGTGTGTGTGTGTGTGTGTGTGTGTGTGTGTGTGTGTGTGTGTGTGTGTGTGTCTGATTCACTTCTCTGCCTTTTGGCTAAAATCAACAAACGGTATAGTAGCTGTTCTTATCAGTTTAATTCATACTTACTTATGATGACCCAGAAATAGCAGATCCACAAGTGTGCGTGCGACGTACATGGTTATGACTGTATACGCATTATTCACCAGGTGCGTGAGTATGTAGTGTTCACATTAAATCTCACATGTGAAGGCCGTCATGTCATGCTCACATAATCAGAAGTAGCCATGCAGCAGCAGTCAGCCACAGCCTCTACAGTATAACCACTTCTACTGAGGCAAACATGCTCAGCTGACGCCTATTAGCAGTGGTGGAAAAGGTATTCACGTGTGTTACTGTACATAAGTAAAAGTATCAATACAGCAATGTAGAAATACTCTGTTACAAGTAAGTCTGGTGGTCAAATTTTACTTGAGTGAATGTACAAAAGTATTGGTTTCAAGATGTACTTGCATGCTTTTCTTTCTCAGTGGAAGCAGAGAGACTCCTCCGTATTTTGCGAGCGTGAATTCCGTTTGTGTCTGAGCATAGGCATGGTAACGCCCCGCCTGCCTGTGATTGGTCTACTGACACTGCCCGTCTTGACTGTCCTCCGAGACGCGAGGTTACTCCGTGAGATTGAGAAATAAATAATACAACAAGAGAATGACAGCTTGGCACGCGCGACAGAATGTAGCCTTGTAACTAACTTGTACGTTTTATTTTTGTAGAAGAGGCAAACTTATTGTTTATGCCGTTTGCTTTGATTACCGTACGTATGTTGTACTATGATTTGATTTGGGTAAATAAAGTGTTAGTGTTGATTATTATCGTGTATTAATCTAATTATAGTAAACTAATACTATTACACTAAAAAGGATAAAGATGAAAGGAAAATATACCTTTTTATAGTACAATAATGTTTCAACACAAACACTTTATTTTAGAACACAGTAACACACCCAAATCATATTATGGCGTGCATGTTCAATCAATTATTCCTTCAAAGCAAATTACATAAACAATATTAGTTTGCCTCTTCTACAAAAATAAGCGTTCTCTTGTATCATACCATACTATTATTTCCCACCACGGAGTAACCTGGCATCAGACTATCCAGGATTCCAGGCATCCAGCATATCCACCTCGGACGGAGCTCGGAGGACAGTCAAGACGGGCAGTGTCGGTAGGCCAATCACAGGCAGGCGGGGCGTTACCATGCCTATGCTCGGACACAAACGGAATTCACACATTTTGCGACACTCGATGGGTACATTGTTCTCTAGCGAAATATTCTGTGCCTCTTGAAAGGTTAGGCTCTAAATCGCTGGCAAGGGCAGCATTAGACGATGTTTTAACTCTGGCAGTTGATGAGATAACGACATGACAGACGCATATAAGTGTGATTTATTCTCATATACGTTGATTATTCTGCACCACTAATGTCCAATGAAGATTATTCTGCACCACTAATGTCCAATGAAGATTATTCTGCACTATGGAGAGGGAGTCACTCTGTAGAGCTTCCCGAGGTTACGTTCAAACACCTGCACACTGGTCGCACGCTGATGAATGCAGGGTGTGCGCGGCCGCCTGTTTCGTGCAGTGAGGTAAAAAGTACTGTAGTGTAATATAGAAATACTGATCTGTTACAAGTAAAAGTCCATAGTTCAAAAAGTACTTGACTAAAAGTACAAAGGTATTGCTATCAAAATGTACTTAAAGTAGCAAAGTAGATTCTCAGATTATCATTATGATGATTATCATTATGCAGAATGTCCCATTTCAGGTTTTTGAATGTATTACAATCTTTTGAAAATAGCCGATCTACAAGCTCACAATATGTTGAGGAATTGTCTAATCTTCACTGCTGTCTTATTGATAACAAGCTATCTTTACACATTGGGAAATCTACGTACAATAGCAGTAAATTAATCTGAGAAAAATCTTTATCTGAAATCTGACAATTCCTTCTTGAGGTTAGTGAAAATATATTCGGCTCTATTCTTTTTTTTGTTGTTGCTGTTTTTGTGATTTACAGTAACAGACAGTACACTCAGATCCTGTGAACAAACAAACTCGGAGTGACACACACGCTCACAAGCAAGCAATAAATAGAACTCTCCCCACTGTGAGTCTCAAGGATGTAGGCCTAGAACTGTGATGTCTTGACTCTCAGATGCCTTGAAAAAAGCAGGAGCCATTCCTTAGGTGGGGTTGGCGAAAGGGCCTTTCTGTGTGGAGTTTGCATGTTCTCTCCGTATCCCCTAGGGCAGGGGCCCACGTCATCGTACCAAAACCTAACGTTCTCACGGAACATTAGGTCTTGACTGGCCCTTAAATAGGCTACCCGCTGCTATAGGCCTATTATTGTTATATAATTGACCTAAATGGCGTTATATCATTATCAACAATGATAGTATGATTTAAAAAAGGATTAGGCTTAGGCCTAACAAAATAATACTTTGGTTTCCGGTTGCCGACCGACTATTAAATATGCGCGACCCAGATGATTTTATTGGCATTTGATAAAAAAGAAAAAGTCAGAATCCGACCGAGTCAGACCAAAAAGGTCTTTGATCACTAAAATTCTCTTTGGTGAGACCACCTGGTCACGCAAAGTCAAAATAAAGTTTTCTTTCATCTAAAATATCACGTGCGCAAATGTTTTGGATTGCGTCATCGCGAGGAGACGCACAACACAGCATGGACCTGTGTACCGTGTCTGTCGTCTGCCCGTGCAAAGCACCACCACAAATAATACTAAATCATTTGCAGACATAATTAAGGAAGTGAAACAGTGCCGGTGTCGGTTTTTGTCCACAGAAGGGAGACACGACCGAGCGGATAAATAAAATAAAACAACTTTTCACCGCCATTTGATGTCGTCAGCCTGAAAGGCAAGCGTTTGCATTCCAATGGGTGATTGAGCGTCGCGCTCTACGCACAACCCGGCACCGGCCATCATGTCTGGTGTTTGTCCTCTCTCTTTTCTCAGTCGTGTTTTCAAATGGATTTTTATACGACGGGAAAACTTGGAATTCCCCTCTCGTGTACCAGTGACTCATGTCCCGCGGACCGGCACTGACGAAAAATGTACCTACCCTAGGGCATAGTTTTAGTCGATAAAATCAACACTGCAGACCACTATCTGTCCTCTACAGAGGACACTTGAAGGAAAACGTTTTTCCCCCCAACCAAGGTTCATGTTTTAGGTTGTTATTAGAGAAAGTAATAGACGAGTGAGAAGATTAAACATTTTTTCAACTACTAGGGCTGTCACAGTTACACATTTACGTTGACGATTAACTAATAATTGCGATTAACAATTTGTGTTTTTTGGCACGGGACATTGGAATATATGAATTTAAAAACTGCACAGGGCAGATTCTTTGTATTTTTCAGTTATTACTGAAAAATACAAAGAAATATTGATCTTATACTATAAAAAATTGAGGAATTATGACGATTATCTCAAATAATTGTGATTACACTATTAATCTTAATGTAATAATTGTGACAGGCCTAAGTCTCTAGTTTGACTGCGTTTTGTGAGGACACTGAAGAGCTAAAGGTGCGGTACAGGCAACAAGCATGCAAGCGCGCCTCTGTTTGTTGCTCTCTGCAGAGTGCTGTCAAACTAGATCTGTCATGTCACAAAAATATATAGCCTACTAGATACTAGAGCAAAACAGCACCGCTTGTTAATGGTAGGACCTGTCTAGATGAAAGTTGAGCATCTGGAATGAAGTGCTTACACAATCTAGTATTCTGGAATGCACTGTTGTGGTGGTTGTTGTTGCCACCAGCAGTGGAATATTAACTTTTGAGGAAGGATGCTGCCCTTTCGGCCACTGTAATCAAAGTTTCCCTGACCTACCACAGCCAGTCAATCATGCATGGGTGCATGGTGATTGACAGATCGTTCTAAATCCACACTCATAGACCTCTGAAATCTCGCCGCGCCCAACGACCACTCAGGGGATCGCCCCTGAGTGGTTGTTGGGAGAGGCGAGATTTCGGAGGTTGTCCTCTGGAACTAACGTAGGAGTCAGATATGATGTAGATAGACAGGAAACAGTGGGAGAGAGACGGGGAGAGACATGCAGCAAAGATCGTCGGGAATGGGACTCGGACCAATGCACTGCCAGGCCACTGAAGTGCCTAGGACTAGGTGCCGTAGGTGCCTGGACCGCTGGACCACGGCCAAATCTTCAAAAAATATATATATCTTGAAAATGTGGCGCAAATCTTTGAATATATGTTCTTTCAGAGAGAATGTTTTTTAACTCAAATCTTTGCTTCTGGGTGGGGGTCCCTGTAACAGCATATTTTCAGATGTGGGTCCGCGGCCAAATAGGCTACATATCATTCTGGGGGTCCTTGACATGAAATACTTTGAGAACCACTGATATATAAACATAGGTTTTTCTTGAAACTGTCATGATTTAGGTCAGATTCTCACCTAATACGGTAATTCGGTAGACTCAGATCCGTATGGGCGGGGAAATTGGGATTCTTGCATATTTAATTGGCTGCGGTTTGCCTTCACACTGTCATTCGCAGCAATTGGAAACGCAGCAGGGGGGACCTTTATCAATGTGTTCCATTCATAAACTATAGCCTACACAGTGAAATCTATGGTGATAAAATTACACTCATAACGTGCATGTGTCGTGCCGTCTGGGACCCCCCCCCCCTCTCTCTCTCTCTCTACGCACGCAGCCGCCACACACTGTTCTTTTGGGCATGCAGCACAGCGCTGCATGAGCGCACTGATATAACTCCCCAGTCCCACACAGTGACAGCACTCCATGTTTACGGCACGCACAGACAGACAGACAGACAGAATATTATGTAGGCTATAATACACTGCAGTGTTTTATGTGTTTTCTTAAGCAATTGATTAATGTACACGTCCTCATTTCGATCAGGGCTTCAGTCTCCTTATTCGACCACGTCTATCCACAGTAACGGGACATCTTTGCGCTGCGTAAAATATGCCTTCTCCGTCTCCAACTGTGTTCAGCTCCTCACCTGTCACATTATGTTTGCTTCATTTCCTTTATTTACTGCGGATTGCATTCACACCTGCACCGAATCGTAGTCAAGTGCGATTCGAAGCGAAGCGAAACCCACGTTTTTGGGCGGAGTAAAATGAGGTTATTTGCTGCGCATTAGGATTCGAATGAGCCTTCACACCTGCCAAACGAAGCGCACTTTCTGACAATGCGCAGCAGGATTCGTTTTAATCGCAGCAAAGCTCTCTGGTATGAATGTGACCATAGAAGACATTTTGTAGAATCAGTTCTCAGGTCTACTGCCAATGACCACTTTGATGACCCCCCCCCCCCTCCCCCCAAAGGCCCACACTGCCAAGCTGTGGTTGACTTTTGTTTTCTGCATCAACAGTTGCTGGACTAGACTATATACACATTATTTTGAAAACTAAAGAAATAAACAAAAGTTCCTTGTTCAACAATTCAAGCCAGGTGTTTTGCAATGCAGCCAGCTGGTATTTCTGGCAAACCCGTTTGTTTATATAGTCAGCGAAACGATTCAGCAAGTGATTTGCTCGTAACTCGGAACAACACACCTGCCGTGCCAAGAAATCAGATGGATAAAAGATCACAATGATGTGTTTTTCAAACCCAAACTGCAATTTGCAATTGGCAAAATTCCATACCTGAACAATGACCATGCTGTAGGCTATTCATAGACAAACAACTGTTGTTTGTAAGCAGTGAGTTTTTGGAGACATTTCTCAGAATGAGAACGCGAGTGGCAGGTTGTCTAGTATGATATGATGTGTTTTGATTTGAGCATCCAAAATCTGCTTCTATAAATTGCAGAGATGAGAGGTGGCAAGTTATTCACAAACATGTGTGCCTCTGGTGGGAAGCTACCATCAACGGTAGGGCTGTGGCTAGGAGGTAGAGCAGGTCGTCCAATGATCCGTGGGTCAGCGGTTCGAATCCCAGCTCCTCCTGTCCACATGTCGAAGTGTCCTTGGCAATGTTGAGCGCACTTTGTACATTATGCTCATGTCATGTTATGGCTTTATCAAACCTATAGAATAAGTAACAGTTGCATTACTTTTAACAAGTAAGACGCGCAAACGCGGGAAGCGAGCGCAGCTCGTAAATTGCAATAACAACAATTAGAATAAATTACGTACTTTTTTTTCTTTTTAGTTAGTAATTGTTTTTAAGTTTTCTACTGTGTGTGTGTGTGTGTGTGTGTGTGTGTGTGTGTGTGTGTGTGGTTGTGTGTGTGTGTGTGTGTGTGTGTGTGTGTGTGTGTGTGTGTGTGTGTGTGTGTGTGTGTGTGTGTGTGTGTGTGTGTGTGTGTGTGCTACAGCTGCGCCCTCTGGTGGCGGGCGGGTGGTGTCACAGCGGGACAGACAGACAGACACAGACACACACACAGGACATGATCTGCAGGGTCTCATAGTTAGTGCTCATTGCATTCGCAATAAACTGTAGGCTATAAGGGCAGTTACATAAAAAAAGAAAAAAGCATATCCCAGTATTAGCTATGTGAACACAGGTAGAGGAATAAATGTTGACAAAATGGTGTGTAGATAAACAACAGGCCTAAATGAGTCAACAAAACAATGCATTGACATACTGATTGACAGATGTTTAAAAAAAAGGTTACCCCTGGCTGAGAAGTGACAGGCATTATGATTAATACAAGCCGGTAGCCTAATAATGTATGCATGTATTGTAGTCTATATGATGTGAGCATTTATAGTCCTATACCATTTGTAGCCTTAGCCTTACTAGCCTACACTCCGAGTTAAATTAACAGATTGGGGTCCCAGACAGTCCAGAGATGAAAATCATAATGAAATGGCCTAGGCTAATTTATAACAATTTAATTTGGGGGACCTTGAAATTAAAATGGCTGAGAATCACTTGGTTAAACTGTAGAGTATAACAACAGGGCTTGGTTTAGAAAAGCCTATATTTTTTTTAAACGGTGTTAGCTATATTTGGAACTGGACATGAGGCATCAACATATTATTCAATTATGATAGCACACCAAGGTCAGCCCTCAAGCGTAAAGAGGATTTGGGAGGTTGATTTAAATCAATCCTTTACTGACAGTGAATGGAAGATGATTCTACGTAACTCAAAGATGTCCCGTCAACTTAGAACCAGATTAGTTCAATTTAAAATAATGAATAGAGTCTACTCGACTCCGACAAGATTGTTCAAGGTGTACTGGAGGTGTGGTGAGGACCCTGGTACACTTATTCATGTATTGTGGGAGTGCCCTAGGGTACAGACGCTATGGTGTGCTATTCATGAGAATATAATGCAAATCACAAACCAGGATATTCCTTATACACCTGCTCTCTTTATTCTGGGTGATCCATCGCCATTAAAACACCTCCCCGCACCTCTAGCTGACTGGATTCATACAGCATTAATGGTGGGCAAGAAAATCATTGTTAAGGAATGGAAGTAGGATTTGCCTCCAGCACATTTATGGTTCACTCAGCTTGGTATTGTGGCTGCTTTGGAGAAGTTATCTTTAGTTTTAAGATGAATAATCAGTTAGATAAATATGATTCGAAGTGGAACGTGTTCCTCAGTCATGTTGCAGGTCCTTGATGTGATCCGTGGTCAGGCAATGCCCTTTTGATTATTCTGTCTTAGTTTACATAATATGATACGGTTGATGATGCTCCGTGTTTGGTCGTGTAAACTAATTTAAACTTAATTTGATTTATTTGTATTTTTATTTGTTTATCTTGTCTATCCTTGTTTTATATTATGTTTTTGTGTTCATACATAATGCCCATGCATACGTATAATGTTGTTGTTGTTGCTTGTGTTTGTTCTTTCTGTTTATTTGTAAAAAATCCAAACGATTATGACGATTATCACAAAAAAGGGGTGTGCACGCTTATTCGACATAACATAGGACTGACATGCGGAAAACGATCAGATTAAGATGGCTACCGGATTAAGGTTGGCGAACATGCGTTAAGTTTGGCGAACATGTGCTGCTCCGTGCTTGAGTTTATGGTTAGGTTAGGGTTTGAGGTAGGTTGTCGTTGTTGGACCAATAGTATACCCCAAAAAATTGCCATTTCCTCAAATAATTGTGATAGACGATTATGCGATAATTGTGACAACCCTAGTTGTGAGCTTGTAGATTGGTAAATGATAACTTTTTTTGCCATCCCTGTGTTATTTCTTCTGAAATGACTCTGAACACAGGTGCTGGCCATCACGCCCCGAGGTCACCATACAGCCCTGTTTTTCTTTTCCAGTATGGGGGCTAGAAGTGGCCATCTGGTGTCTCTACTACTGTGCGTTTTCCAGCACGGTGTGATCTGGATGCAGTGATGCACACAGGATAGGAGACACACAGGCATCATGTGGCATTATTTTTTGTTGATTACTATCTTTCACCTGCATCCCTCCTCCCCTCCACGCCCCGGTAGAAAACAGCGGAGAACACTGACGTCACCAAATTTGGGCTTTTATGCAAAGTTTTCCAATGGTTTTCCCCAGACTTTTCTTTTTGGGAAGAATGCAAACGAAAATAAAAGCCTGGGTACCGAGGCTACTCTACAACAGTCGGCAACCACTGCCAGGGTTTTTTGAGCATTCTTCTTATTAATCTTTCAAGACCCACAGAATATTTTCTTCTATGATCTTCTGATCTGGAATCTTTAGGCCTGGGCTACACCTATATGGATCTTTTTTCAAGCGCACATTCTTTTGTGCGTTTGGGCCTTTCAGCCACACACAAACTGTGTATTTGGCCACTCAAACGGAGGTTTTTGGAAACGAATAAATAAGTGAAGATTTTCCAAAATATCCGGATCAGTGGATCTGTGTAGTCATGTGAAACGGAGCTTTTGAGAAACGATGATGTCACCGCTCATTAGCGCATATCATTTGACCTATCATTGTTTCATCAACTGCACCACGTCACCAGCGAGCAATCCAATATAAATAAATCTTTTTTAAATAAGCCTATACAGCTAGTCCACGGTGGCCACCAGATGAATTGTATTGGTGCGGAGGGCGAAGCTTGAATAATAGGTTAATTGCGGACCGACAGAGAAACTGTGGATCATGCGTGGCGTGTGCATACTGCATGCATAACTATATTCTTGTGCGTAAAGTTAGTCTGACAGCTACACCAGCTCACGCCGCATGGATGTGAGAATCATGCATTTCCTCGCCTATTGTGACATCCCCTACGACGTGTTCATTGCGATGAAACATGATGAAACATGACGGTCGTATTTTTTCAGAGCTATGATAAGACATGCAGTATTTTGCTCTCCGTTTCATCATGGTCATGGAGGGGGGGGAGAGAGAGGTGTGAATGCAATCACATCAAATAGCGTGGTTGGTGAGAAGAAAGTGTAGTGGGTCATGTCCAGTCGCGCACCGTGCACATAGCACATCTCTCGTTACACAAGGCTGGAATATTGCAAGTAAACTAGAAATGTAGTATAGAAACATAGTATAACTAGTACAACCTTTCATCAATTAAAACAAGTATTTCCTAAATAATATCAAAACAAAACCAATAATTTCCATATATAGATAAAAAATGTTGTTAGCATACAAGCTCGAACAATGCGGCACAAAGCAATGCGTTGTGAGCTTGCCTTGTACATCTGCTATTTTTACTAGTTTGGGGAAACATCTAAATTCTCTTTTGTGAATAGTTTGTGAAAGCAGTTGCCTCCTGGCATCTGGTTCCCTTTCTTTCTTCTGCCAAATTCCTGCTATATGTATTGCATCATGGGAATTAACGAGTGACAAGATTGAGCCTCTAAGGAGTGAGGAGTGAAATATATAAAAAACTATATTTGCCTCTGAGACATACTGTAGTGGAGTAGTAAAAGTATTGACATTTGTAAATACCGGTACTCCAGTAAAGTAAAGTAAAAAAAAAAAATCCTCGAAAGTGTACTGTAAGAGTACAGTACTTGAGTAAATGTACTGAGTAGCTTTTTTTTTTAACACCACTGCCCTATTGAACCCAAAACATATACCCAATTTACCAGAAACGTCATGCTCCTGGCTGCAGGAGGAGAAGGAGCCTGTTAGTGACAGTCCTACCACAACCTCCACTATACGCTGACCTGCTTATGAGATGATGATGTGCTTATGTTACATAACCCTCTGGAAATCTAGGACTTTTACTTGCAACACTAAATTCTCCTCTCTCTTAGAAGGCCACCGCCTCACACACACACACACACACACACACACACACAAACACACACACATACACACATGTGCGCATACATGCACAGCACACACTTAAGCTTGCATTATGCACACACAGCACAAACACAAATATGCGAATATACGCACACGTACACACATACGCGTGCGTGCGTGCGAGAACCCACATGTACACAGAATGAATCACAGCCCTCTGGATTAGGTGGACAGATTAGAGATTAGAGACTGCATTGAGGATTACACAGTTCAAGCCTGACTCCAACACAGACCACAACCATCGCTGGTTCTGTCATCTAAACAGCACAGACACACATACACACACACACTGGCATACGTGCACACATAATAAACTTGCACCTATCCACACACACGAGTCACAAGTATGCAAATATACTGTATGCTCACACACGCACACACTCATGCAGGCACGCGCACAACCACACACACACACACACACACGCACACACACACACACACACACACACACACAGTCACACACACACACACACACACATTTCAGACTTTTGAAAACAGCCAATCTGCAAGCTCACACAATGTGTCGCATCGCCACGCATTATGAGCTTGTAGATGTTCCATCTTCAAAAGAGTATTTTTATAGTATATTTGAAAACTTGAAATTGTTCATAAGTATATTTTGAATTCCGGACATGTAACTTGTAACAGAATATTTCTATATTATCCCATTTTGGGCGGGAACCCCTTTTGGTGTTAGCATTATGTTATGCTTTAGCTATTGAAAAATAGCAGATCTACAAGCTCATAGCGCGCCACCGAGTGGCGCGCTACGAGCTTGTAGGTCTGCTATTTTTGAAAAATCGAAGAACGACTGAGATAGAAACATGGCTTTTTCAGAAAACTGTCAGGATGTAGATTTCTTTTTTTTAATCTGATCTCCACCACTGGATGTAGGGCAGAATGATCTCCGGAAGGAAGTATTTATGTGTCTAAAAGGAGCCATGGAGGTGAATTAACCCATTAAGACCTGAGAACAGATTCTATAAATGTCTTCTAAATCATGATGATTATGTTTCTTTATCAGTGGTGCTCAAACTTTTTCATGTCAAGGACCCCCAAAATTTGTATGTATTTGGCCGCCGACACCCTTCTGAAGATACGTTGTTCCAGGGCCCCCCAGAAGCAAAGATATGAGTTCAAACTCAGAATATATCATTCAAAGATTTGCACACGTTTTCATGATTAAAAAAAATAGCAGATCTACGAGCTTGTAGATCTGCTATTTTTCAACAGCTAAAGTTTAAAATAATGGTTGAAATGGTTAAAAGCTATAAGGTAGAGCGGACCAAGAATGCGCACATCGACAGGCTCGGTGCTGGGCTAAAGAGACTTAAGTAGATGATGGAAGGACCCGGTTGAAGATCACATAGATCAAAACGTTGTCAGAAATGTCAATAAAGAAAGTATTTTGTACCTATAATGGTGTGCGGGCTCCATCTATCATCTACTAAAAGCTATAAGTTGACACAGACGCAACCTCAGGTCTTAATTGGTTATCCAGTCGGAGCTGGTAATTGAAGTGCGCTATCCAGTTGAAGAGTGACACCCCGGGGAAATGATGGCAGAAGTGTCTTAGGAAATGGGTCCTCAACGGAACATAGCAGTGATGAAAGAGGGCGGTCGAGGAAGCCTGCCCCTAAGGAGCTGTTTTTGAGATGCTGTATTGATTCCTGAACAGTGTTGAATTCGGCGATTAATACTTTGACAAAAAATGTTCGTCGACTACCGTTTTTCACTGGCGAAAACTAAATGGAAACTAAATGAAAACTAAGCTGTGATGACTAAGACTAAATATATCGACAATTTCGTCAGCAAACAAAAACGTTAGACTAAAATGTTGACGGGGACTAGTGGACAAGAGATCCAGTATAAGTCATCTAAGACTTGGTTGCATAGTGAAAATAGCCGATCTACAAGCTTGCGACGTGTTGTGAGCTTGTTTCAGCAAGTGTAAAATCAGCCATTATGACAGAATCAAGGGCCGCCACATTCATTTTAGTCAATTAAATCAACCGTAGATTTAGTCGACTAAAACTAGACTAACACTAAAACATTCCAGGTGATGAAAATGTGACAAACTAAATGAAAGAACAACACTGTGCCTGAATTACTAATCAGAACAGTGTGGGCAGAAGACTGGTCTCTTTTTTTAAGCTACTTTTGGAGGTTTTGCATAACTTGGTTTAACCAAATGAACCCCCGCGTCCAATGGTGGTATGTTGTTAATCTGTGAAATGGGGTCGTTGAAAATTAATGGCATAGAGCATCAAGGTCATATTATTTATTCTGCATTTGAGCCACGGACCACCATTTGATGACACTTAGCCTCTCAGACCCAAAACCTAGAATATTTTGTTGTCGTTGAAATAAGCCCACAATTCTGTGCTGTATTGATGTTGGTACCATGTGTGGGGTAAAAAACATCTCGAGTTTGACCCGACGAGATTTTGTCTGTGTTGATTGGCCCTTGGTCGTCTTTGTAGGTGTGCAGAAGTCTGGCTTGTTAAAAATAATATGATGTCATATGGTTAATGCGCGCCGTTATCAAGATCTAGTAATAAGTGTCAAGAGTTCAGAGAGCTTTTTGTGGACACAGGGACCTTTTTTAAATAAAGACGATGGACAGACAGACCTCGCTGACTCACCGACTTGGAACAGGAGCAGAGAGGAGCTTATATGGTGGCTTAGTATTCTGACAAGGCTGGCTGGAGACCAGGGTGTCTGTCACCCTGAAGAGGAGACTCATGGTGTGAATGCTATGAGTCATTGACTCCTCCTGGCAGCGAGTGGACTGTATAGCCTGCGTGTGTCTGTGGCAGTTCATAGCTGATAATCACAACATTCTTAACCGACTAACCGGGGGGGGGGGGGGGGGGGGGTTAGTCCAACCTATGTGGCCGGTTAAGACTGAGGTTAGGGTTAGGGTTTGACATATTGTTAGTTATCGGTCGGACTAACGGGAGGTCGGAACGATGACATGTCACCCTAGACAGCCACATGTCTCCTCCGAAACACACACACAGTTGCCTGCCGCTTCTTTTGTTTTCGCCTGACTTATTAACCTGGAGGACGTAACAGCATGTGGAATAACTTACTATCCCCAGGGACAAATTAGCCATTGGGCCTGGGGCCGGAAAATTGGTACTAGGTTTGACACCCTAAAAAGGGCTCCTGGGGCCCTTCATTGTCTCCACCAGGCCGAAGGCATGGGGGGAGAGTATGTTTTGCACTCCGTCCGTCCGTGTGTCCGTCCGTCCGTCCGTGTGTGTGTGTCCGTCCGTCCGTGAGCAGCTAATCTCGGCCACCGTTAACCCGGTCGATGCCAAATTTTGCACACACACTCCCTGGATGCCAACGATGAACCTCTGCCCCAAACTTTCCAGAACGGCCTGTTATAGCGCCACCAGGAGGCCGCTTTGTTCAAAACAAGTTTTTGCACAGTACACCTACAGATTTTGTCCAAACATCACGCAAATTGGTACACAGTCTCTCTAGAGCCATTCAACGAAACCGGTCTTTCAGATTTCTCAGACTCCATCCTGATTGGTTAAGATTGGCTTCCAAAGTTCACAGGAGTGCTCAGTTTCAAACAAAATGCTGCAAATCATGAACACATCGCGTGATTTCCGTGAAATTGTGCACCCACATTCCCACTAGGCCGAGGACGAAATGCCACATGAACAATTTCAACTCAGCCTCAAGGTGGCGCTATAACTGGCCGAAAAGTGTTTTTATTTACTTTTGTTGCCCTTTTATCCAACCACCAGATGAAGGCAAGCTGCAATGTCCTACATTCCTATCCTGGTGGAGACCTGTGCCCAGAAGGGCACTTTTTCTAGTTGGCCATTGATTTAGTTAAATTTAGGTCAAAAACATGATAAAAACACGAAGAAATTTGAAAAAGGGACCCTCTTGGGGGTTAATCCGTCCCTGACTACATTCTGCTGGAGGGCAGAATGTGGAGGGTGTAGGATAGTACGTTCCTCCACATGCTGTTAGGTCCTCCAGGTTAATAAGTCAGGTGAAAAGAAGCGGCAGGCAACTCTGTTTTGGAGGAAACATGAGGCTGTCTCTGTAACAGTGTGGTTCCCTGGAGGAGACATGTGGCTGTCTCTGTAACAGTGTGGTTCCCTAGAGGAGACATGAGGCTGTCTCTGTAACAGTGTGGTTCCCTAGAGGAGACATGAGGCTGTCTCTGTAACAGTGTGGTTCCCTAGAGGAGACATGAGGCTGTCTCTGTAACAGTGTGGTTCCCTAGAGGAGACATGTGGCTGTCTCTGTAACAGTGTGGTTCCCTGGAGGAGACATGTGGCTGTCTCTGTAACAGTGTGGTTCCCTAGAGGAGACATGAGGCTGTCTCTGTAACAGTGTGGTTCTCTGGAGGAGACATGAGGCTGTCTCTGTAACAGTGTGGTTCTCTGGAGGAGACATGAGGCTGTCTCTGTAACAGTGTGGTTCTCTGGAGGAGACATGAGGCTGTCTCTGTAACAGTGTGGTTCTCTGGAGGAGACATGAGGCTGTCTCTGTAACAGTGTGGTTCTCTGGAGGAGACATGAGGCTGTCTCTGTAACAGTGTGGTTCCCTAGAGGAGACATGTGGCTGTCTCTGTAACAGTGTGGTTCCCTAGAGGAGACATGTGGCTGTCTCTGTAACAGTGTGGTTCCCTAGAGGAGACATGTGGCTGTCTCTGTAACAGTGTGGTTCTCTGGAGGAGACATGAGGCTGTCTCTGTAACAGTGTGGTTCTCTGGAGGAGACATGAGGCTGTCTCTGTAACAGTGTGGTTCTCTGGAGGAGACATGAGGCTGTCTCTGTAACAGTGTGGTTCTCTGGAGGAGACATGAGGCTGTCTCTGTAACAGTGTGGTTCTCTGGAGGAGACATGAGGCTGTCTCTGTAACAGTGTGGTTCTCTGGAGGAGACATGAGGCTGTCTCTGTAACAGTGTGGTTCTCTGGAGGAGACATGAGGCTGTCTCTGTAACAGTGTGGTTCTCTGGAGGAGACATGAGGCTGTCTCTGTAACAGTGTGGTTCTCTGGAGGAGACATGAGGCTGTCTCTGTAACAGTGTGGTTCTCTGGAGGAGACATGAGGCTGTCTCTGTAACAGTGTGGTTCCCTAGAGGAGACATGTGGCTGTCTCTGTAACAGTGTGGTTCCCTAGAGGAGACATGTGGCTGTCTCTGTAACAGTGTGGTTCCCTAGAGGAGACATGTGGCTGTCTCTGTAACAGTGTGGTTCTCTGGAGGAGACATGAGGCTGTCTCTGTAACAGTGTGGTTCTCTGGAGGAGACATGAGGCTGTCTCTGTAACAGTGTGGTTCTCTGGAGGAGACATGAGGCTGTCTCTGTAACAGTGTGGTTCTCTGGAGGAGACATGAGGCTGTCTCTGTAACAGTGTGGTTCCCTAGAGGAGACATGTGGCTGTCTCTGTAACAGTGTGGTTCCCTAGAGGAGACATGTGGCTGTCTCTGTAACAGTGTGGTTCTCTGGAGGAGACATGAGGCTGTCTCTGTAACAGTGTGGTTCTCTGGAGGAGACATGAGGCTGTCTCTGTAACAGTGTGGTTCTCTGGAGGAGACATGAGGCTGTCTCTGTAACAGTGTGGTTCTCTGGAGGAGACATGAGGCTGTCTCTGTAACAGTGTGGTTCCCTAGAGGAGACATGAGGCTGTCTCTGTAACAGTGTGGTTCTCTGGAGGAGACATGAGGCTGTCTCTGTAACAGTGTGGTTCCCTGCATGGAGGAGACATGAGGCTGTCTCTGTAACAGTGTGGTTCCCTAGAGGAGACATGTGGCTGTCTCTGTAACAGTGTGGTTCTCTGGAGGAGACATGAGGCTGTCTCTGTAACAGTGTGGTTCTCTGGAGGAGACATGAGGCTGTCTCTGTAACAGTGTGGTTCCCTGCATGGAGGAGACATGAGGCTGTCTCTGTAACAGTGTGGTTCTCTGGAGGAGAAATGAGGCTGTCTCTGTAACAGTGTGGTTCCCTAGAGGAGACATGAGGCTGTCTCTGTAACAGTGTGGTTCTCTGGAGGAGACATGAGGCTGTCTCTGTAACAGTGTGGTTCTCTGGAGGAGACATGTGGCTGTCTCTGTAACAGTGTGGTTCTCTGGAGGAGACATGAGGCTGTCTCTGTAACAGTGTGGTTCCCTAGAGGAGACATGAGGCTGTCTCTGTAACAGTGTGGTTCCCTAGAGGAGACATGAGGCTGTCTCTGTAACAGTGTGGTTCTCTGGAGGAGACATGTGGCTGTCTCTGTAACAGTGTGGTTCTCTGGAGGAGACATGTGGCTGTCTCTGTAACAGTGTGGTTCTCTGGAGGAGACATGAGGCTGTCTCTGTAACAGTGTGGTTCCCTAGAGGAGACATGAGGCTGTCTCTGTAACAGTGTGGTTCCCTAGAGGAGACATGAGGCTGTCTCTGTAACAGTGTGGTTCTCTGGAGGAGACATGTGGCTGTCTCTGTAACAGTGTGGTTCTCTGGAGAAGACATGTGGCTGTCTCTGTAACAGTGTGGTTCTCTGGAGAAGACATGAGGCTGTCTCTGTAACAGTGTGGTTCCCTGGGGGAGACATTGTTCAAACACAACAGAAACAAAGGATTATATATTTCAAGGGCGAGAGATCACAATAAAAATCCTAATCATTCTTTCTCCACACTGTGAGAAAAACGGCATCTGAAAGTTTGATGGTGCATTTGTTTACATGTAAGTGCAGTGTGTTAGACTTAGAACTTTTTCATTGCATCTTATGAGAGGTAGGGTCCTTGTGCTGCTGGTATGTGTGCGGCCGCGCGCATGCTGTTGCTTATCAGTGTGACATCGTCTGTTAAGGCGTCTATCATCATACATCATCTCATCCGGCCAATCACAATTTGCATCCTTACCTTCGTCTTCAATGATTCTGTTTACACAATGTTTGTGTTTACGCAACAGTCAAAGCTGGACATAGGAGGGGCCCCTAAAACATTACAACACAGTGTATACACAACCCACGGACGGATCACACAATTTACACACACGGCTAATTGTGCTCGTGGGAGCCTGCTTTTCAATGCATCACTAGTTCCATCATTAAGTCTACTCTAGTTTATATGCATTAGTGTGACACTTTCCACCATTATGCTGTTGAGTATAAATTAACCACTTTCATTCTGGCCTTTTAAATGTTGTCTTTTTAAATTTCTGAAAACTTCAACGACTTCAACTGTTTTTTTAGAGTAGCCAATTATTTTCACCCCCCTTTTTCTCCCCAATGTATTCCTCTCACCACACACATTTCTTTCTGTGTTGTCACTGCTGTGAGGAGCCCCCATCGGGAGGACGTGAGGCCTTTGACCTATACTCCCTCCTGCCCAACACTCCCCGGTGTCAGGTGCCACCTCAGCCTGTAGGATTACGTGCAATGACCCTCCTCTCCGCCTGACTTCCCTCCCCTGAACACAGCCAATTGTGTTTGTGTAGACGCCTGACAAAGCCGGATGCACCACGGTGGGTTCGAAACCCAAAATCTGGGAGAAAAAAGAGCGGTGGGCATGGACTTTACCACTGCTTTGCTTTACCGCAGCTCATGTTGAGAATAGATCTTGTAGATCACCTATTTTTGGGGCGCAACCCCACACTCTTTAGCTACTGGAGATGCGTTGTACGACATGGATTTCTACACGCGAGGACAAATTCTTTCAACGCTCAAAGTTCAGGAGCTCGAGTTTGGAAAAAGGCAATACTCCTGAATGCTGCCTTCGGGTATGGCATGGAAAAGGGGGGAGGGCATTTGCATTTCTTTCACCATAGTAAATGCTGTATTCATGGTCTGGAGAGGGCACTTTTTTTTACAGACCCGAGCAAGGGCTCAAGGCAAGCTTCCTGTGATGTATACTGTAGGTGTGCACGTGCCTGATACTGTGTCTCTGTCTCCCCCTATAGGTGGATGCCGCCATGCCATTTGGGTGCCTTGCCCTGCGAGATGGGCGGTCGTACAACAGCATATCCGATATCACCGACAAGTATGAGATTGGACAGGTCCTCCGGGCGTGAGTACACCGTCGGCCAATCAGGGCTCCTGTCCTTGTGTTTCCGTTATTAAATTTAACCTCTCTTCTCCTAGGCTTTTTATGAAATCACTTCTGTACTTGCCAAGTGATTTACTGCTCTTGCACTCTTTCCCTCATCAGTCATTTAAAGTGTAGTTGAATTGGATCATTTTCATTTAATGTGTCATTTTGATGCGTTTGCCACACTTTGACCGAATGAAGAAAGAGGAGATAATAGAATGAGGCTGCTATCCAGCCCCCGGACCCACTAGATGGGCTATTTTATTTGATCCATTTTTAACCAAGCAATTGACTGTATATCTTTTTTTTAATCATTAAAATACATGAATCATAGTCTTTGAATGGTGTAATTTATTCTGTTTAAAATATTTTGTCTTTTGCCCTGAGTATAGGAAATATTTTAAGAGCTGTGGAAATCTCGCTGCAGCTTCTCCAACTGAATTCTAGTCGTGCTCTTTTATTCTGAGTAGCCTACTTCATTATGTTCCGCATGCACGCACGCACGCACGCACGCACGCACGCACGCGCACTTGCAGGAACACACACACACACACACTGGCTTCATATCTGGTGCTAAAGATCTCTGCTCTGTATTTATATCAAATCCAATTAACCGAGTGGAGGAGAGTATAGAGCGTCTCAGTCCCGCCCCCTCGAGAGACCCGGAAAATAATTCCCCGTCCATTTTCCTCATGCGGACAAAGCCAACTCGAGTTGTGACACATCATGCCAATAAACACAATGTTTTGGGCCAAACAAAGAATTAGAAAGAAGAAAAAACGGAAGGTTACAACACTTCTTTTGTTGTTTTTATTCTTTGTAATAATTTGTTTGGTCCAAAATGTTGTGTTTGTTGTCATGATTTGTCACAACTCGAGTTGGCATTGTACGACGCTTATAAGGTCTTTAAATAAATACTTTTTGAAATGTCTATGGGAAAAATGCATTGGGAATTATTTCCTGGGCTTGGCGTCGTCATGAAAGGGGGCGACACTCTAGGTCGTCCTCAGACGAGCCCTCCATCGTCGTTTCCAGTCATCCCGGTTCTCCATACATCTGGCCAGTTCGTTGGTACTTTGCGCTCCTGCGTCGTTCTTGAGTACATCCACGTATGTTAGCGTGGGACGTCCTCGTGACCGGTGCCCGTGTGTTGGATCCCACAGCACTAGTTTACTGGCTGGCAGCTCTTGGTGTCTTTGGCAGTGTCCTGCTAGTCTCATTCTCCTGGCTGCTATTTTCTGGCTCACCCTTGGCATTACATCATACAGATTTGTGTTGGTAACATGTGTGCTCTTGTTGATGTTGAGTACTGCACGCAACATTCTGGTGTAGCACCCATCGAGAGACTTCTGCAGGGTTGGCTTCAAAGTCCAGCATTCACTGCCGTATAGGAGAACAGACTCTACCGTTGCGTAGAAGAAGCTGAGTTTGGTTTGACAGGGGAGGTTGGAGTTCCATACACTGGCCATGCCGTTTAGGGCCCTCCATGCAAGTGCCTTCCTCACTTTCAGGTCTTGTTCGGTTGAGTTGACCCATGAGCCCAGGTACTTGAAGTCATTGACTTCCTTCAAAGCAGTGCCTTCTGTTGTTGTTAGAGGTGGATGATCTGATGGGATGTTATAGGTGATAACTTGAGTTTTCTTGGCATTCAGCCGGAGGCCAACCTTGGCACATTCTGATTCCACTCTGGTCAGGAGCTCCTGCGCTTGTTCCACATGGTCAGAGAGCAGGCTGATGTCGTCCGCGTAGTCCAAGTCTGTCAGGACTACTGTTGGGTGTCGTCTCGACCTCCTTGGTGTTATGGTGAGGCCAAGGTCTTGCTCTCGTCCATTGATGGCCTTCCTTAACGCGTAGTCCAGGACTATGACGAAGAGGAAGGGGGCTAGGGTGTCCCCTTGCAGTACCCCAGCCACGATGTTAAACTCCTCACTGTTGCCATCTGGAGTCAACACCTTGGCCCTTGTTCCTTCGTACATGGTTTCTATTGACCGGAGTAAGTTGGTAGGGACACCGTAGGCCTTAAGGATCTTCATCATCGTTCCTCTGTGTATCGAGTCAAATGCTTTTTTGAAGTCGATAAAACACAACACGGCAATCAGGTTGTTCCTTTTAACCTCCTCAATGATTCTCCTTAGGGCCAAGATCTGGGCCACGGTAGTTCTCCCTTCTCTACACACTATAGGCCAGTCAATCTAAGTCAATCTAAAAAGGGGCGTGACCCAAAATAAATTGCAATAGCAATTGTTCAAGGTTTGTTATGATCCTTAGGGTCATCCAAATAACATATTAAAATGTGATTATTATATACATTTTGGATCATGGTAAATTCAGAATAACCCCTAGTTTGACATGTCACATGCTACTTAAAACCCATTTTGGGCGGGAAACCCTTTTGGTAGCATTATGTTATATGCTTTAGCTATTGAAAAATAGCAGATCTACAAGCTCATAGCTTTTTCTGAAAACTGTCAGGATGTAGAAGACATTTTTAGAATCTGATCTCAGGTCAAAATGGGTTAAAGCATCATTCTCCGTCTCTCATTCAATGATGAAAACTGAAAGCCCATAAGCACCTACAGTATATTTATAGTTGAGCACTGAGCAGTCACACCATTCATGTATCTACCCCCCCCCCCCCCCCCCCCCCAGAGGCAGAGAGGCTGGTTTTAAACTGTTCCAAGTGCAAGTCTTCCAGTGCAATCAAACGCAAACCACATAATGAAGAGCACCAGTGATTAAAATGTGCGATCAAATCCCCCTGAAACCATTGGCAATATGTTGCAGGAACTCATTCAGATTGCTTCCAATCTGTGCATATCGTTTTACTATCTCTTCACAGTCTTCCAAGAGAGTCGAGTAAACTTCTTGTGCTTTTCCTGTAATGTCAAAGTCAACGCTAAGTATTATAATAATAATCTTTATTGTCCCCGAAGGGATATTTGTCTAAAGTTTTGTCCTCATCAGTTGAGGTTCTTGAAACAGCCACTCACTCAAACAACACTTTTCATCTTTTCCGTTCTTCATCTTGAGCAACAACCGCAAATTACTTGCAACATCAAAATGTGTACCAGTGGTTAACTAACTTAAAAGAGGACGCAGACATCAATGCCAGTTCCAGATGGAGCCAATTTTGTGTTGTTCCTTGTTGTATTTAATTATTTACAACTCCTTTTCATGTTCTAATTTCAAAAGCAGCAATTATATATGCTGTTTGAATGTTAATAAAGAAGCCAGATATGTACTTACAGTACACCAATCTTACCTCCCCCAACCCCCATGCGTCCATCAGTAGCACACCGCTTTAACATGTACAGTATTAGCCTTCATGATTCTCTTCTGAGGGAGACTGGAGGAAATCTTCCACAGTGTTAGCCATAAAATGCAATAGCAATCTAGAAGAAAATCAACGGTAAATTATACAAAACCTATACCGACTATGACAACGTGGACAAAAATTACTGGAGTCTCCGCACCCTAAACTAACTAAGATTAACGAACTACCTGAACTCTCCTAAGAGAGATACTTGTTGTGGGCACGTCACGCAGTGGCACTGGAGGACAATTGCATGCCAAGCAACGCCCCCAAGAAACCCTGGATGTGATCCCAAGTAAAATGATTTAGAAAATTCCGCCATAAATAAAAGAAACCCGCAAAAGACTCCAAGTAGAACCTGCACGCCTCACATATGTGCCATGTGCAGTCACAACCCAGATATCAGCCATCGTACTCAGCGAGCCATTATCCAGAACCCAGCAACCAACCGAACTGAACAAATGCAACACACAAAACATTAGCTTTTGTCATGCATGCAAAAGTATGCATGCCTCCACCAGTCCACCTTATTAGTCATTATATCCTCCACACACACACACACACACACGCACCTTGTTATGGGTCTAAACACAGTCGAACACGATGTGAGATACAAATCTCAGAACACACAAACGCACACCAATTACAGCAATCTGATCCTATGCCATCTTTAGCGAGAGCGACTGATGATCAAAATCGGTATGAGTATCAAAGACAGCGCATAAGCCTGCTCCTAAACTCTCTCCACACTTCAACCTACAGTGACATTTTTTGCTTGGTGAAGAAAAGGAACATATGCCGGCGCTAACTGCCTTATCTATTGCCAATTCTACAAGTAGGGACCCCCACTCACTATTGTATGAAATTGTGTACACCATACAGGTACATACTCTGAAAATAGCTGATCTACAAGGGATGTTCACCAAAAGTAAACTATATCACACAATCTAATAAAATAAAATGGCTATAATATCAAAATAATATCTAGTTCAGACCTCACAGATGCGCAACAGACAGTAAAACAAACAAGTTGATTCTTCTGCTGTAGATTTCTGTTTAGTCGGTTTATGCATAAAGCATGCATAAAAACCGATACCGATAATTCCCGTTATTACATTTTTATGTTATCTGCCGATAATCTTCGGGAGACCGATAATATCGAAACATCCCTAGTTGTTAACTTGTAGATCTGGCCTGCTTATTCCCTCAGAATAAGGTTTCTAGGTCGTAAAAGTCGTAAAAAAAAAAGAAAAAGAAAAGAAACATATTACACAAAGATTAGGCGGCCCCCTGTAGTAACTCTGAGGACCCCCTAGGGCTCCCGGTCCAGGGCCCCCTGTTGAAGACCCCTGATGTAGATCTTATTGCCTTTTTATTGCCCGGTGCTGCTGTAGTTTGAGCCCACTGAAGCGGCAGAAAGCAAGAAGACCCCCCACTGACTGACACGCATATCTGATTGTTATTGTTATTTACTGTAAATATCTTATTGCTTTCTTCTTCCACGGGGGGACATTGTTCTGTGCTGTTCTGGGTCCAAACAACCCCAATCCAATTAAAAGTAATTTCGCTGCATTTCCTCAAGGGGCCCCCTAGTGCCCCATGATTCACTAATTTGAATATTACTGTGTAAATACTGGATATTTGAGTGGGTCGTATTGTGCTTGTCTACTTCTCCATGTATAATATTCATGTATTCTTCTTATCTGCTTAATTGTGTACCATGGTGTCTATTGATTTGTCTATAGGAAGGAGTTCTGCGAGCTGTGCCTGGCCAAGGACAGACGGACAGACAAGGTGTTTGTCTGTAAGAAATTCCTGAAGAAAGACGGCAGAAAAGTCAGAAAGGCTGCCAAGAACGAGATCATGATCCTGAAAATGTACGCAAACAGTCATGCGTAGCGTTGCTGTTGGGCAGAAACATCCAATCTTCATTGTACCTTTTTGCTTTTCCCGTTGCACAAAAGCAGTGAAAATAGCAGATCTGAACGCTTTTTTAAATTGTTATAATTATTAAAAGGGGACATGCATGGTTTCTACGCAACAGCAACGGTAGGAGATTTAAATGTAAACATGTATTTTCCTGTGTCCTTTTACTCCTAGTATAGTATATTACGTACTTAAGTTTAAATCAGTCGGTGATTTTCATCTGACAGCCTACAGCATGTTATCCAGACCAACCCAAAACAATTCATTGCAGACTGTGTGTGTGTGTGTGTGTGTGTGTGTGTGTGTGTGTGTGGTGTGTGTGTGTGTGCGCCTGTGCGTGTTTTCAGGGTGAACCATCCAAATATCCTCCAGCTCATCGATACGTTCGAGACGCGTAAAGAATACTTCATAATTCAGGAGCTGTGAGTGATTCTTTTTTCAGACGCTCTGACTTATCGTGCTTATCTCGTCATCTGTCCAGCTGTATGCGTGTCCGTATGCATGCATGTATGTATGTGCGTGCGTGCGTGCGTGCGTGTGTGCATGTTTATATATCCCTGTCAGGATGTCTATGACACTTTTCCCCCCAATTTATTGACTCTCTATAGGCTCTCTAAGCCTATAGAGAGTCACAGTCCCGCCCCCTCAAGAGACCCGGAAAATAAATCCCCGTTCATTTTCCTCATAGACTTTTAAGATAGTATTTATTTAAAGACGTTTACGCCGCGGACAAAGCCAACTCTTGTCGTGACAAATCATGACAACGAACAAAAGATTTCGGGCTGAACAAATAATTAGAAAGAAGAAGAAAGCGGCAGGTTACAACACTTTTTTTTCCTTTTTTTGAAATTATTTGTTTGGTCCAAAATATTGTGTTTGTTGTCATGATTTGTCACGACAAGAGTTGGCTTCGTACGATGCTTATAAGGTCTTTAAATAAATAAGTTTTGAGATGTCTATGGGAAAAATGCATTGGAAACTATTTCCTGGGCCTGGCGTCGTCTAAAAGGGGGCGACGCTCTATAACCCCTAACCTCACTCTGCCAGATGGAAGAGGCTTGCTTCACATTTGTTTCACAACGTACTTCCATATCAGATCTCTGTTGCCCAATCACGCCTTCCCTTTTTTTAAGCATACTTGGCAAGTGATTGGATGGGACCGTCCGTCTATCGCGTGCTAACCCCAACCAATCATATTGACGTTGTCTACATCAGGGGTAGGCGACCTTAGGCACCAGTGCCAACATTGGTCCCTCACATTTGTGTGTAAATTACATCCTGCATTCTACATTAATTAAAACTAAACTCTGTTATTGCCTTGACTCTAATGATCATTATAACAACGTGAAAGGAAATATTAAAAAAGAACACGCAAACAAGCAACAAGCTAAATATTTTGGGATTAATTAATGAAAACAGGGCACTTCATTTAAGGTCGCAGACCCCTGGTCTACATGATGTATAGTAGCTGCGCCAACAGGAAAGTAAACACTTGCTACACGACCACAAGCGAAAAAAGTGTTAACGCATGCCTGATAGCTTTAGGTTTACCTCATTAAAACTCATTATCGTGTCGGATGTGTAGGTGATGTTTTCGTTTGCTTTCAAGAATACAAGACAATTTTTTAATTTTAAGGCGCTGGGCCATTATAGTACAGTTAACGTTTCAGGCGGGCAGACCGGCAAGGCGCTGGGAAATGAAATTGCAACATGCGCTTCTTCGATGCTGTCACACCCGGCCTCGCCAAGATCCCGCCCGTTGCTGTCAGTTCCAAGTTAACGCCAATCTCTGGGCGATCTCAGATGGAGGCTGTATTGTGAACTTGTGAACTTAATATCGCCCCATCTGGCAGAGTCAGGTTATATAACCCCAAGCCCTGAACCTATCCTCTAAATTCCTAATCCGAACCCTGACCCCAAACTGAATCTTTTACTAGTCTTTCTAGTTTAGAACAGACTGTGTTGTCCAATCTCTGTGTTGTTTCACAGCCTGTTACACAAGGAACAGTAGCATACAATACAATATATACAGGTCAAATGTCACTGCGGTAACGTGTGTGACAAATCGCACAACTTTGACTTTGACATGCTGGCTTGTGGTGGACATAATTTTGCCACAGACACACAAAATGAGTGGACGATAATATTACTAGAAACACTTACATTGTATGAAGAAACAGCGCTCAAAGTCACTCTTTTAGTGCATAAACAAACACAAACAAAGTTGATTCAGACAATGTAGAACATCACCAAACTTCCTACTGTTTTATTTTTTGGAGTTACATCATGCCGAGGTAACTATACAAGCCTAAACCTGTACCAAAGTGGTCTTGCACTTTAAGGGGGTCCTTGCAAATACAACATTTGAGAACCACTAGTACAGTACTAGTTGCACTCCTAATGTGCCACATAGTGTCATCGTAAATCAGTGTCATACATATACTGAAGAAAACCTGGAAACTTCGGTAATTGGCTATTATGATCCAAATAAGAACATTGTAATTCCGTGCCGTGGCAAATGTTTTGGCACATTTTGTCCATGTGCGGACATATTGATGACCCCTGTTCCCATCTCAAACTTCTAGACCACTGTCCAGGTGGCATTAAATGAGACATGTCCACGTGGGGCTTCAAAATGTCCCAATAAGGTCAGGTTTTGTGTTCTTTTTTTTCAGGTTTAAATATCCCTGTGCGGCACCCCGTGTGTGTCGTTAAACATGCATGTGCGTGCGCACACACACACACACACACACACACACACACACACACACACACACACACACACACACACACACACACTCAGTGAGCTCCAGGGCCAGGGGTGCGATATGACCTGCTATTATCAGTGTTCTGTGCTTCGCCTTCACGGGAGGACCAGCGTTAGATTTGATGAGATATTTGCTCTTCCCCGTTACTCACTCACTGTGACGCTGCTGAAGCTCCCATCCACCATGACAGTCTCTCTCTCAACAGAACAGAGGGCCCTGGATGGATCGATGCCCGCAATACAGTGGTGGAAAAAGTACTCACATTTTGTACTTTGTACTGTAGGATTCAAAATTTACTTTAAGTACAAAAGTATTGGCATCGAAAATGTACTTAAAGTACCAAAGGTAAAAGTACTCATTATGCAGAATGTCCCGTTTGTGGTTTTAAAATGCATACAAATCTTTTGAAAATAGCAGATCTACAAGCTCAAGCACTTTGATCTTGTAGATTGGCTATTTTCAAATGACTGAAATGCATATAGGGCTGAAGTGGTTAATTTAGGTTTTGTAATAATAATCAAAATCTACAAAGTCAACTAAATATAGATAAAGATAACTAAAGGTAACTAAAGTTTTCAAAAAAATGTAGTGGAGTAAAAGTACAATATTTGGATCCGAGATGATGTGGAGTATCAATATTGGAAATTGTTAATACTCAAGTACAAATACCTCAACATCGTACTTAAGTACAGTACTTAAGTAAATGTACTTGCTGTATAGTTTCTTTCCACCACTGGTTGCGCGGGAGATATTGTTCTGCTCACTACATGTATAATCACACACACATTGTTCTGCTCACTACATGTATAATCACACACACATTGTTCTGCTCACTACATGTATAATCACACACACATTGTTCTGCTCACTACATGTATAATCACACACACATTGTTCTGCTCACTACATGTATAATCACTCACACATTGTTCCTGCTCACTACATGTATAATCACACACACATTGTTCCTGCTCACTACATGTATAATCACACACACATTGTTCCTGCTCACTACATGTATAATCACACACACATTGTTCTGCTCACTACATGTATAATCACACACACATTGTTCCTGCTCACTACATGTATAATCACACACACATTGTTCCTGCTCACTACATGTATAATCACACACACATTGTTCTGCTCACTACATGTATAATCACACACACATTGTTCTGCTCACTACATGTATAATCACACACACATTGTTCCTGCTCACTACATGTATAATCACACACACATTGTTCCTGCTCACTACATGTATAATCACACACACATTGTTCCTGCTCACTACATGTATAATCACACACACATTGTTCTGCTCACTACATGTATAATCACACACACATTGTTCCTGCTCACTACATGTATAATCACACACACATTGTTCCTGCTCACTACATGTATAATCACACACACATTGTTCTGCTCACTACATGTATAATCACACACACATTGTTCTGCTCACTACATGTATAATCACACACACATTGTTCTGCTCACTACATGTATAATCACACACACATTGTTCTGCTCACTACATGTATAATCACACACACATTGTTCTGCTCACTACATGTATAATCACACACACATTGTTCTGCTCACTACATGTATAATCACACACACATTGTTCTGCTCACTACATGTATAATCACACACACATTGTTCTGCTCACTACATGTATAATCACTCACACATTGTTCCTGCTCACTACATGTATAATCACACACACATTGTTCCTGCTCACTACATGTATAATCACACACACATTGTTCCTGCTCACTACATGTATAATCACACACACATTGTTCTGCTCACTACATGTATAATCACACACACATTGTTCCTGCTCACTACATGTATAATCACACACACATTGTTCCTGCTCACTACATGTATAATCACACACACATTGTTCTGCTC
Source organism: Protomyctophum parallelum (assembly GCF_964188405.1). Taxonomy (NCBI): domain Eukaryota; kingdom Metazoa; phylum Chordata; class Actinopteri; order Myctophiformes; family Myctophidae; genus Protomyctophum; species Protomyctophum parallelum. Next base: position 15,782,170 of record NC_139705.1, on the reverse strand, counting down.
ACTACATGTATAATCACACACACATTGTTCTGCTCACTACATGTATAATCACACACACATTGTTCCTGCTCACTACATGTATAATCACACACACATTGTTCCTGCTCACTACATGTATAATCACACACACATTGTTCCTGCTCACTACATGTATAATCACACACACATTGTTCTGCTCACTACATGTATAATCACACACACATTGTTCCTGCTCACTACATGTATAATCACACACACATTGTTCCTGCTCACTACATGTATAATCACACACACATTGTTCTGCTCACTACATGTATAATCACACACACATTGTTCTGCTCACTACATGTATAATCACACACACATTGTTCTGCTCACTACATGTATAATCACACACACATTGTTCTGCTCACTACATGTATAATCACACACACATTGTTCTGCTCACTACATGTATAATCACACACACATTGTTCTGCTCACTACATGTATAATCACACACACATTGTTCCTGCTCACTACATGTATAATCACACACACATTGTTCCTGCTCACTACATGTATAATCACACACACATTGTTCCTGCTCACTACATGTATAATCACACACACATTGTTCTGCTCACTACATGTATAATCACACACACATTGTTCCTGCTCACTACATGTATAATCACACACACATTGTTCCTGCTCACTACATGTATAATCACACACACATTGTTCTGCTCACTACATGTATAATCACACACACATTGTTCTGCTCACTACATGTATAATCACACACACATTGTTCTGCTCACTACATGTATAATCACACACACATTGTTCTGCTCACTACATGTATAATCACACACACATTGTTCTGCTCACTACATGTATAATCACACACACATTGTTCCTGCTCACTACATGTATAATCACACACACATTGTTCTGCTCACTACATGTATAATCACACACACATTGTTCTGCTCACTACATGTATAATCACACACACATTGTTCTGCTCACTACATGTATAATCACACACACATTGTTCTGCTCACTACATGTATAATCACACACACATTGTTCCTGCTCACTACATGTATAATCACACACACATTGTTCCTGCTCACTACATGTATAATCACACACACATTGTTCCTGCTCACTACATGTATAATCACACACACATTGTTCTGCTCACTACATGTATAATCACACACACATTGTTCCTGCTCACTACATGTATAATCACACACACATTGTTCTGCTCACTACATGTATAATCACACACATATTGTTCCTGCTCACTACATGTATAATCACACACACATTGTTCTGCTCACTACATGTATAATCACACACACATTGTTCCTGCTCACTACATGTATAATCACACACACATTGTTCCTGCTCACTACATGTATAATCACACACACATTGTTCCTGCTCACTACATGTATAATCACACACACATTGTTCCTGCTCACTACATGTATAATCACACACACATTGTTCCTGCTCACTACATGTATAATCACACACACATTGTTCTGCTCACTACATGTATAATCACACACACATTGTTCCTGCTCACTACATGTATAATCACACACACATTGTTCCTGCTCACTACATGTATAATCACACACACATTGTTCTGCTCACTACATGTATAATCACACACACATTGTTCCTGCTCACTACATGTATAATCACACACACATTGTTCCTGCTCACTACATGTATAATCACACACATATTTCACTGTCTTCCCAAAGTTAATCAAGTCGTTCAGAGGAATGAGTCACAGACTCACAGTGTTAATTTGTAAATTGCCTCGGTAGGGCTATCTCTGTGTCTGAAGAGGCTTATTGCTCCTACTGAAGGTATTAAACAAGTGAAGTACGGTGGTTTTGATAATTGCATTACTCAATGTTTAATGTGATCTAATGCGCCGCTGCATGTGCAACGGAGTCAACTGGCTCTCGTTTCCATTAATAATAAGCCCGAGTGATACTTACTAGTATGTGCGCGGCGCACCAAAAATAACAGATCTGCAAGCTGTGCTTTTTTAGATCTGCTATTTTTGGTGCACGAGAACACATGTATGTATTGAGGAAGCAGCATCTAAGTAACAAGCAGGCTTGTGTGTGTGTGTGTGTGTGTGTGTGTGTGTGTGTGTGTGTGTGTGTGTGTGTGTGTGTGTGTGTGTGTGTGTGTGTGTGTGTGTGTGTGTGTGTGTGTGTGTGTGTGTGTGTGTGTGTGTGTGTGTGTGTGTGTGTGTGTGTGTGTGTGTGTGTGTGTGTGTGCGTGCGTGCGTGCGTGCGTGCGTGCGTGTGTGTGTGTGTTTGTGTGCACGCATGCGTGAACACGCAGCGCCACAGGGGGAGATGTGTTTGACTGGATACTGGACCAGGGGAATTACACAGAGCGAGATGCATCCAATGTCATCAGACAAGTGCTGGAGGCGGTGGCCTACCTACACTCTCTCAACATAGTACACAGAAACCTTAAGGTACACATTAACTCTCTATGTCTCTCTCTTTCTGTCTCTCTCTCTCTCTCTCTCTCTCTCCCCCCCTTGCATGCTTTCTTTCATACTTTATCTCTCATTCTTCCTCTGCTAGTTTAAAGCATGCAGTTTTCAACCTTTTTCAAGGTCCACTGTTTATCGGGCATTTGAGCCACGGACCACCATTTGATGAGATTTAGCCTTTCGGACTCCAAACAATACTTGTTTACATAACATATATGTTTATGTTCAGTACGATATATAGCTTTATTGTATTTCAAATTGCGCGTGTGTGCCTGTGATGATTTGTCATCATGCCATGGAAAAAGAAAGGCAAAGAAGAAGTAGAAGTACTAAAATGCTCATTTGGATTCAATGAACAACATGAAGATGGTATAAAAAGAGATAAACTATTCTGGTGCTTAATTGTTTTGCAGCATAATTGTGCATGTTTTGTGCATGTTTTGTCAACTGACTCTCTGTGGAGACAAAAGCATTACAGATGCAATGCAATCCTCACTTAATGACTCTGCTTCCACTGTTTTTTAACAAGGGACTAAGCTGTTTTACTGCAGTCTAATCTGACATGCAGTCATGCACACACACACACACACACACACACACACACACACACACACACACACACACACACACACACACACACACGTGCATACAAGAAGAAACATGATCTTCAGCCATATTTTTATCACTTCTATCTGAGTAGAGTAATAAAGTGTCTCTCAATGACACCGATGCCTTCCCTGTTTTAATGGCTTAAACTGCTTAATTTGTGGAGTAGTAATGACAAAATGTCATTATCTACTAGGCCTACAGTATGACATAACGGTTTAATCTAGCTGCACCACGTTACATTTAAAATCCAGTGTTTTCCCCTAAATCTGTGCAGGACTGGAGAGGGACACGGCAGGCCAGATACAGATTGTTTCCTAATGCCAACATTCGACCAAACCAGCCTGTCTGTTCACATGGAAATCACTAATCACTGTGTGCAGCTCCGCTTAAAAATGAGCATGCGACACACACACACACACACACACACACACACACACACACACACACACACACACACACACACACGTACATACAAGAAGAAACATGATCTTCAGCCATATTTTTATCACTTCTATCTGAGTAGAGTAATAAAGTGTCTCTCAAGGCTTCAGACGCCCCCCACTGGTAGGCATCGGAACTTCACAAATGTCTCTGATTAACCTGTTTGGAGGAATCAGTTCTCAATTTGGATCTTTTCTTGGCCAATAAGCAGAACACAAACCACTGAAGAAATACATATGAGCTCTCTTTCAAGCCAAGGTATCTTAATCCATTTAGACCTGAGGCCGATTCTGCAAATGTCTTCTAAATCCTAAATTATGTGAAAACCTTATGTTGTTATATATCAGTGGTTCTCAAACTTTTTCATGTCAAGCCAAGGACCTCCGATTATATGTATTTTCCCTCCGTCCCCCATCTCATAAAATTCAGTTCCAGGGATGCCCAGGAGCAAAGATTTGGTTCGCTTTAAATGTAGGCAATATATTCAAAGATTGGCAAAAAAAGAATTCAAGTAAATAGCAGATCTTAAAGCTCATAGCGCTGCATAATGGTTAAAGTGGTTAAAATATAAAATGACACCGATGCCTTCCCTGTTTTAATGGCTTAAACTGCTTAATTTGTGGAGTAGTAATGACAAAATGTCATTATCTACTAGGCCTACAGTATGACATAACGGTTTAATCTAGCTGCACCACGTTACATTTAAAATCCAGTGTTTTCCCCTAAATCTGTGCAGGACTGGAGAGGGACACGGCAGGCCAGATACAGATTGTTTCCTAATGCCAACATTCGACCAACCAGCCTGTCTGTTCACATGGAAATCACTAATCACTGTGTGCAGCTCCGCTTAAAAATGAGCATGCGACACACACACACACACACACACACACACACACACACACACACACACACACACACACACACACACACACTGGCGTAAGGTTTGGAACAAAGACAACAGACATTTAGTTCAGTTTTTTGTCGATTTTAGTTTTCGTTATCTCATTAGTTTTTGTTAACTAACAATGAACAGGGAAGTAATATATATTAATAATATATTAATAGTTGCATACAACTACTGGTTGTATGCAACTATTAATATATTTATTATTATTATTTCGCCCTGAGGGCGAAAAGCGACCTCGCCCTAAAGGTCTTGAGTGTACAAGGTTTGATGAGGTCAGATCAACATATGGAATTTCAGGTCAGCTCCATAAATGGAGATTTAAGGGTTGCAGCGGGTGTCTTGAGTGTACAGGGTTTGATGAGGGCTCGGGTAGGGCCGGGCCTTCATTTTCGGGTCTGTTGAGAACTCTAGTTTTCGCCGCCTGCCGGGCACGGCTGCACAAATAACTTTGGGGTGGCCCCGTCTAGAGTTTGAATGGACAGGTATCAGTCAAAAGGGAGACATCGGGTGGGGAAGGATGAACATATGGAATGTCAGAACAGGTCAGCTCTATATATGGAGATCTAAGGGTTTGAGGTCAGATGTAGAATTGCTGGCCGACTCCATATATGCAGCTCTAGGTGATGATCCAGTCTTCTCCCTGTATGGATATCCAGGGTTCGATGAGGTCAGTGTCGTGATCTTCATATATGAATGTTGATTAGGTGATGTAACTTAGGTGATACAACAAACGGTGCCAACACAAACATTAAACGCCATTAACAATAAAGAGACAATATGACGTAAACGACACAATATGAATTTTCCCTTCATTGTCAATGCGTTTACTAAACAAACTTTGAACTAAAGACAAACATTAAACCTGTGTATAGGAGGGTAAATGTGAATACTATAGGGGTGGCAATTTCCATTCCCTGATAACCCGAATGATTACCCTATAGGCCTACTCAACTTGTGCCTTTCAAACTTAACTAGCATTCCTGTCAGGAGGAGTGAGCTGCAGCTACCATCCATGCACTCCATCCTCTGAGATGAGATGAGATTCAATTTATTGTCAATGTACAGTACAATGTACTGTACATTGACCAAACGCTGATTTAATCTGATATTATCCAACAAGCCACGGGACACTTTTGGTCTATAGTAGAGGACCAGATATGTAGAAGATATGTATGCACTTCATTTAGGAGAGAATATCTCAACTGTATGACCGCCGCGAACAACTTGGGAACTATGGCTAATTCTCTATCCGGGACGAAATACCTGAAAATGACCACACCCTATTTAAAATGACCGATGTTATGAGCTACTTTATGTCAAGAAATTCCTTGCAGGTGATTTTTTTTTACAAGTATTGGAGTTTGGAAGCGCTCATTGAATAATCACTCAACGGTACTGCGTAGCCTACCACCTGTTTTGAATTTGCACATAATGCAGGAGGCAGCAGGATGCTGCGTTACTGAAAGGGAGCGCTTCCAAACTCTGACACTTCGAAAGAAATCACCTGCAAGGAATTTCTTGACATAAAGTGGCTCACAACATGTCTATGTTGGATTTTTATGAAACAAACACTTTGCAGATAGAAAGAGCATCATTCAAGCTTTTTGTACAGCTGCAATGTTGGTGAGTTTGACATAATTTAATACAATTAGATAGGACTTTGACGGTTTAGTCAAACAGACCTGACATACAAAAGCCAGTAAGAGCATTGGCTTGACGTCATCCCATCTGACATTGATAATTTAGGTCAGCACACATCGATCATACTGTACGTACATCACCAGAAGGCTTTCCAAGAAGCGTGCGTACATGCACGTGTGCATGTGCGTGTTCTGTGTGTCTAGAAGATTACTGAACTTGTCTTTCATTCTACGCAGCTAGAGAACCTGATGTACTACACAGAAAACAACCACAAGAAAGTGGTTCTGCGAGACTTCTACCTGTCCAAGTTTGAGAACGGTTCCATCACGGAGCCCTGTGGAACGCCAGAATACCTTGGTACTAGGCAACTCTCTCTGTCTCACTCACTGTATTTAATATATATCTCTCTCTTTCACACTTTTTCATGGCTTCTGCTACTGTTTTTGTTCTGCCAAGAGTGCGTTTGGGCTTCAGTCTCTTTGGGAAAGTTGCTTTGAAGAAATACATTTCACCTCTTCTTTACACCTGAAAACCTGTGATGTGACAATGAAAGTGATTCAGAGATGTGTGAACAAGAAGAATGCAGACACCAATCAGTGTCGACTGATTTACTTCTCAAATTAAAGCAAAAAAAGACAATTAAGCTTCAGCTCTGCACCCAGGAAAAATAAAGGCTGGGTATGTGATGAATCACTGATTTTCACTTTCTAATTTCATCGACCCCCAGATCAGTTTGATATACATCAGGTCACAGACTTTTTTATTTATGAACACAGAATGTACATACAGTACAAGCGGAAATGACATAATTATATAGAATTTCTGATTAATTAAATAGACCATACAGCAGTGTCTCATTATTAAACTATAGAAAGTGCCCCTCGGGGCACAGGTCTCCACCACGGCAGGTCAGGTTGTGGCCTCCTGGTGGCGCTATAATAAGCCAATGTGAAAAGGGTGCCATTTCTTCTTATGCCTTGGATGGCAATTGGATGATTTGAGGCATTTTGTTCAAAAACATTGTATTGCAAAAATCCACCTGTTGGTGGCGCTATAACAGGCCAATGTGAAATAGGGTGGGATATATTCCTCTGCCTAGTAGGAATGTAAATTGCACACTGCGTTCATCTTTTTTTTCAAAACGGGCTAATCCTGCATGTAAACTTTGAAAGCCAATGTTAGCCAATCAGGATGGAATATGAAATATCGGACAGATCTGTCTTGAGCACATGACTATAGAGATACTGGTTAACGATTTGCAGGATTTTTGGACAAAATATGGAGGAGTAATATAAAATGAAATAAAGTCAGCCTCCTGGTGGCACTATAACAGGCCGTTCTGGAAGATTTGGGGCGGAGGTTCATCGTTGGCATCCAGGGAGAGTGTGTGCAAAATGTGGCATCGACCACTCCCTTTCTATACGTATTCCCTGAATCTGCACCCAGCATACGCCTGAACCCTCTCAGACTGTCAACTTGAGTTGAGCGAGCCTTTCCCTTGAAGTGAGTTGGGCATGTGCTGTGGCCCAGTGCCCAGCAGTGAATGAATGTCTCAGGCATTTCAGTTCTTAATAACCCTGTGCCACATGATTGTACAAATAAATAAGCAAATCTAAGCCTTCAGTGGCAGAGGGGGGGGGGGGGGGGGGGGGGGGAGAGAGATAGGGTCCAGTATTTCAGGCTGGAAGGAATGAATAATGTGGTTTAATGGTCTGTGAATGGAGAGCCCAGATTTCTTCAATCATTCCACCCCTCCCACTGATGCATTTATATAGCGGCCTTAATATCCAACCAACTGCATTCACCGGGGGCCACCGATATAGAAAAAGCTAGAAAACTAGAAAGCTATTCTATATTGAAAACTTTTTTCAATTAACAGAAAAGTTGAGTCTCATTATATTTGTATTATTTGTATATTGTATATATCAACAAATCAACATAAACAAAGTCATATTGAATTTTTATAGCCCACTAAATCTGTCTGTCTGTCTGTCTGTCTGTCTGTCTGTCTGTCTGTCTGTCTGTCTGTCTGTCTGTCTGTCTGTCTGTCTGTCCAGCTCCTGAGGTAGTGGCCCGCCATCGATATGGCCGTCCTGTGGACTGCTGGGCTGTGGGCGTCATAATGTTCATACTGTAAGTCTCCATTAAAACATTGCACGTCTAATACAATCTAGTCTCCCAGCAAAATCCACACACACACACACACACACACACACACACACACACACACACACACACTACTACTATCGACTAACTACTAAACTATTGTTAACTATAGTTAAACTCGTTTAACTATCGTCAAAGTTGAAACCGGACATGATTGGACCGTGATGAAGGCTCCATAGCCAAAACTTGAAGCACATTTATTTTCAACTGAGTGGTGCCTTGGAACTTCTTGGAAATTCACCTGTTGTCTCAAACTTGCATGTAACCCTGCACTACTACAAGGAACTTAGGCAAGGAACTTAAATATGTTTACCTACTATTGAAACCGGACATACTGTAGTTTGTTTCTCTTGAGAAAGACTAAAACAAAATACATGGCATGGATGCATATGGGACGTGCATACTGGGACGTATCCTCAGTGATGTATCCCAAGGTCATCAGGGTTTCTGGTCTTCCAACATCGTACCCCTCACTCAGGTGACCTAGCCGGCGTGATCACGTCCCGACTTACGTCCCAGTAGGTACCCTCGTTCAGTCTCATTAGGGAAAAACCAGGGCCACACAATCCGTTCCCCCGGAACTACTCTGCCGGGACGGGGTATGCGGGAGGATCGCATCAATCTGGCGCGTGGAAGCACTAGGCTCTGTGGGTTGACTCCTGTCCGGGCCCCTCCTACGTCTCACCAGGTCCTGCAGTCCTGTGTGTTGCACCAGACTCCACACAATACAATACCATGCAATTTTGGCATTTCAAAATCAGACTTTATTATCAAGTATAAGTGCACGTCTTCTTGACTTATTTTATCTTTAACATTGTATTCATTGTAGAGGAAAGTCCAAGCATTCCCTAGCCAGTAACGACTGCCAATGGCTGTATTGTTGAGCGTTGGGCAAATAGAAACTTGAATCTGTTGGTTACATTTTTGCACAAGGACATTCGTTTTGGCGTGTGGTGTCTTCAATGTAGGATTACTAACTATAACCAAGTGGCATGTAGGTCTCACATTAACCAAATGAACCCTAGCATCCCTCTTCTGAAGCACACGTTCTACAAAAAAAGAGCAGCTCTACAAACTCAATTAAATTCAATTAAATTCAAAGGGCTTTATTGGCATGAGAAAACATACGTTTACTCACACCGCAACGTGACCTGTTGTGAGCTTGTTCGTCGTCTGTCGGTCGACGAAGAGATTTGGTTTACAGAGCAACAACAACAAAAAAGAAGCATACCAAATATAGAGTTCTAGTGGACTCTGATCAACAATTATTCTGGCCATTTCTCTCTGGTTGTTATGACTATCTGTTATTTTTGTGCATCATTGCATGTCTGTTAATGGTGTCACATTATAGCATTACGGTAATAATAGCAGCATGACACAGCTTAGTTCATTCACAATTCACATGAAGTGAATGGCATACTTCTTGGTCATGTCCTCTGAGAGAGGACACGGTGTGGGTCCATCAAGAAAATAGACCGATTTTATTTTTTTATTAGGACAAAATATAAGTAGGCCTACATAGTTACAGAAATATACATGGTGAGAGGGACAAAATAGAAATAAGTGACAGCAAACTGAGCAACAATAGCAGAGAAATTATCATTGTGAGTGTGTCGTTCTTTGTGTATTGGACATTATAATTATTACATGGCATGAGGATTTACACACAATGTTAAGAAAACCATTGAAGCACAGCAAAACGGAACAAAATGGGTAAGGATATACGCATGTTAAAAGATATATGCAGATGAAATGCAGGATTACTTTCATTTAGCGTCCATGTAAACACTTCAGTTGGAATCTCTGATCTGAATTATTTATTTAATTCTGAATTGAAGACATATTTTCCCTTCAGCCTATCGGGGAACCCCCCTTTTTACGACGAGACAGAAGAAGAGAACACGGACCTCCACAATCGCATCATCTTCTGTCGCATTGTTGCGGGCGAGTACGAGTTTGATTCCCCATACTGGGACGACATCTCACCCGCAGGTACACAACTGAACCACTAGAGGGCAACAAAGACTTAGCTGAGATTGTTGAGTCTTCGCTTGGAAAAATAAACTCACTGGAACTTAGTCATGCATGGGTGTCAAGGCCGGAAATGCGACTTCATGCAGGCCGGATTAGTGTCTGCCTGTCTGATGTTTGTGCTTCCGCTGCTGAAAGGCCTTGCTATCGTTGTAGTATCCTCTCACATTATGCACAAAACATGATGGGGTAGAATTCATGATTTATTAGGCTACTGGTTTCAGGTCTAGGATTAAATGGTACCGAATGGATTTTGTTCCATTTGTGCACTCTCAGAGCTGTTTGTAGATCTTGTAGATTTTGGCACAAAATAAAATGGGCTTCAGCCAGACCATGTTATGGTCTGGCATGCCATCATGTCGTGCGTGGTCTCTCCTCTCGCTGCCTCGGTTTCCTGTCGGCTGTCGCTCTACACTCTCCAATATGAAATTGAGCATGACATGCCAAAAATAGATCTTAAAAATAAAATAAATACAAATCAGTTCAAGTTATGTGAATGCAGTTGTTTGTTCTTTGCTGCCCTTTCAGCCAAGGAGCTTGTGTGTCGACTGATGGAAGTGGATCAGATGCTGCGAATCACAGCGCAAGATGCACTGTGGCATGAATGGTAAGCACGCACGCATGCGCACGCACACACAGCCACACACACACACACACACACACATACACACGCACACGCGCTTTCACATGCATATTTTCAGGACACTAGATCACTTGTGTATTTTTGGTGTGTGTGTGTGTGTGTGTGTGTGTGTGTGTGTGTGTGTGTAAGGATTGCAGGTAATGGGGCATCGGAGAAAAACCTGAAGGATGGCGTGTGTGCCCAGTTTGAGAAGAACTTTGCCAAGGCCAAGTGGCGGGTGAGACCTCTATCATTATCTGCTCCTCTAATGCCAATGGTTTATGACCATGACCATAACTACAGACAATACAATTTGACATTTGACATTTTGGCCATTTGAAAATAGCCGATCGACAAGCTCACAATGCGTCGCATCTGTTTTCAAATGATTTGTATACATTTGAAAACGTGTGTAATGGGACATTCTGCATAATGAGTACCGGTACTTTAGGCACTTTAAGTACATTTTGAAGCCTATACTTTTGTACTTTTACTTTAAGTACATTTTGAATTCCGGACTTTTACTTGTTGTAACAGAGTATTTCTATATTGCAATATTGATACTTCCTTAAGTAAAAAAATTTAGTATTTTTTCCACCACTGACATTTGTACACTCACGTTACAAATGGTTACGTTAATTTATCACTGAGGAGTTTACTCTGTGTGCAGGCATAGAAAGCAATTATGCTAAATATAGTCCAAATGATCATGATCTGTATCCTCTAGTGCTATCAGTGGTGAATGACCTCAACCCATTAAGACCGGAGTCCGATTCCATACAAATGTCTTCTAAATCAGTGCTTTTTCGTGCCAATTAAGGATCCCCACAATGACATGTATTTGGCTGCGTGCGTATCACATCTCAAAATGTTTTGAGCCAGGGACTCCCCAAAAGAGAAGATGTATGTTAAAAAACACTTGCTCACTCTGCTCAAAAATAGCAGATGGCACTGTGACCTTCTATATCTGTTCTACACCCTAAGAGTTTTCTGAAAGAACGTGCTATACAGCTCAAATCTAAAATGACACGGATACTTCCCTGGCTTTAATGGGCTGATGTTGATCACGAGGAGGAGGAGGGTGAGGGTGATGACTGAGAGTGAGGCAGGTCACGCTGATAGTTCTGATGTGACAACGTGAATAACATCTCTTATTATTAACCCTCTTTCTCTCTCCCTCCATGTTGGTTGCCAGGAGTTGAAGGTATCGTAGCTCCACTGTGAGAGAGAGTGGGCGTGGTCGGAGTTTTGGGGTGCAGACTCACGGTCTGTCTGGCATGACACAGTACAGAAACATCTTTATCATCATGGCTGATTGGCCTCTCTAGCATTAAGTGTTTTGTTTACTTATTATAAACTCTACTTGGTGCCAATCAACAGTGCACTAATCAATCCTAATTCACTAATCCAGTGCTTCTCATACAAGGACCCGCAAATTAAATATGTAATACCGTAATACCATGTATGCATTTGTATTTTACCATACCAAGATTTGTGTCGTTCAAATGTTTACAAAATATTCACACCTTTTTTTATATAAAAAAGTACTCAAACAGACATACATGGAGACATACTATGTATACATACTAGGGATACACATAGCTGTTCATTGGAGCGATTAGGTATCGCTAAAAAAAAAGAGAAAAATAGCTACAAGCTCACAACATGTTGCATTGTGACATGTTGTCAGCTTGTTGATTGGCTATTTAAAAAAAATAAAAATGATGTATATAAAAAGTGTTTAAAGTGGTTTTAAAGACTGAGTTTAACATTTTGCTGAGGGGACCACCTGGAACGTACCCCTACAAGGTTCCGACTTTGAAAAGCACTGAAGTAATCAACCAAACCTAAAAAGATATTCTGCCATAGAGAGAGATGTGTCGATCATGTCAGATTGTTGAGGCTGCTACCCACAACAAGCTCTGGTCCTGCCCACTGTCGCTCAGCCTGTCCCAGAAGAGTTCCATCCGCTCTGCCCCACTTTTTCTTCACTGGATTCGACTCAGATGTTCAAAGTGGGCCCTCTGCTCCTTTCCTCTCCCTTATCTGCACTAATCTTTTAAACTGAGCGGTTGACTGCAAAACAAGAAAAATAAACAATTGGTCTTGTTTATATGAAGATTGGTGTGGTTAAGGAGAAGCATATATAAAAGGGAAAGGACAGAAGGAAAGCCACTTGTGGACTATTGACATGCAGTGATGGGACTATTCAGCCCTCTTGTCATTCCTCTGAAAGTGATTCCCGGCTCACCGCACCATACTGTGTCTCAGTGTCACATTCTAGTCGTACTTGAAGCCATGCAGAAGCTACCCAGTTAAGAAATACTGTTAACAGTGTGATATATATCTGTGTCCAAATGGCTTTCCACTTCCAGAGAATCAGTGAAACTAAGAAACAATTTCCGAGGTCACTCTCTTCCTTGCACCTCAAGGGTTTGTAGATTGCGAGGAGTCGGATAAATCTGAACATGATGGAACATCCCTCTGATTTGAATCTATCTGTTCATCTATATTTCGACCAATCAACAAACTACAGAGGGGTAACTGTGGGAAGAATGGGTTCAAACGGGTTGTTTGAAACCAGTACATATCTTGTCATAGGCTCCTGGAAGTGCATAGTAAGCACTTGTCTTTCCATAGTGTTCACTTCACTAGAGTCACATGATCAGTGCTTAATATGATGATGCCTAATCATGGTGCCTTGAAGGCGATCTTAGTAATTTGCTTGACTTCTAGAGCTTATAAATGACGCTTGGTCATAAACAACTAATATCCAAATTGTTGGCGTTTACTGTACACTTTCTTTACCCTCCTATGTCTGTCTGTCTGTCTCTTCTTCAGAAAGCAATCCGTGTCACCACCTTCATGCAACGCCTGCGGAACCCAGAGGCCTTTGCTGAAGGTTCAGCGGAGGCACAGAGGGGAGACGTGGGAGGAGTGGTTGAGGCTCACGGTACAAGTGGTGAGACTCAGGGACGTCAGCGAGACAGTGAAGGAGAGGGGACGTTGAGCGACGTGCCTTTAGAGGTTACTGTAGAAAATACACCGGCAGATGTAGATCAGCAGGAGGAGCGTGATATGGGAGATGTGATCAGAAGAGATGAGGATGTAAGAAAGCAACAGACGTACTGTCTGTCGGTAGGGCTTTCACCCACAGATATTAAGGAGCCTCCATCTCAGCCTAGCCAAGTGAATGTAGCTCCACGGCCTGCAGAAGTGGAGCCTGATATGTATGGGGCAAAGACAGCTACTGGTGATGGAACCAGAAGAATGGCTGCCAATTTGGGTCAAAGTACATCTGTACCAGAATCCACACAAACTCCACTAGTGATTCCTGATCCTTCCAGTGTACCAGAACCCTCCTTAGGTCCTAATGTTGAAAATAAACACACAGGCACCACCCCTGACACCAGTAGCAGACGCAAGATGGGTGCAACCCTCCCTGGCTCAGTACCCACAGCCCTCACGGCAAATGCTGCCGCTACTGTGCCTCCGTCTGAGAAGAGGCCGGCCACCCAGGGAAAGGAGAAGGATGAGGGCGAAGGAAGCTGGTGCCAAACCCAGCTTCCAGAAGCAGTGGCGGAGAGGCCTGTTGGAGTGTCCGTGGCACCAGAAGGAGTGGATGCTGCTGTCGGAACGGATGCAGGACTCGAGGTGGTGCTGAAGAGTGATGCTAGCCCCGTTGTCGGAAGGGATAGGGATGCCAGGGGGACAGACAGGTATAGTGCAGAGTTCAATACAGCCAGGGGAGGAGGTGTCCCAATAGGACCGCTATGTTACACAATAGGCGGCTCCGCTAGCTTGGGCCGAAATGCTCCCCCGTACAACCCAGATGTCGGCGCCGTAGGGCTGGGGCTGGCGGCCGGGTACGGAACTCCATACAGCTCTCTGTATGCGAGTGGAGGAGGGATGGGCATGTACGGGACCGGGTTTGACCACGGCATGGGAGTGGGAGGGCTGGGGGGCGGCGGCACCACGAGCGACTGGCAAATGGACAGCGTGATCGAGCAGATCGAGAAGCAAATGGCCGCTGTGCTGGAGAAGATCGAGGGAGACATGCCCTCGCTGCTGGAGCAGATCAGCGACTGTCCCGTCGAGACGCAGCGCGCGCTGAGCACGCACGCCTCGCCCGCCACCTCCCGAACACGCTCTTCACACCACCATCCCCCTACCGCCGGCGTTCTGTCCTCCACTCCACCACCACCTCTGCCTACTTCTCCCAGACCCCCGCTGCCTTCTCTCCCTCACCTCACCATTCCTCCTCCATCCTACCCCCCACCCTCCCCACCCACACAGTCCTTGGGTCACGAGGAGGGGGACAGGGAGGGACAGAGCGGGACTGCTCCTTCTAGCCAATCTCCCAGAACTGGGATGGGCAGAGGGAACATGTGAACATCTCCAACATCCCATTCAAGTTATGCTTGGTTGTGTGCCGTGTGTCGCGCATCGGAAATGGCAGATCTACAAGCTCACAACTAGCTAGTTGTGAACTTGTAGGTCTGCTATTTCCAACGCACGGCAGCTGCACGAAACTAAGTATTTAAATCACCCATCATGTGATACTTGTTAAGGACACTGCCTCGCCAGGAAAAGTCTCATTATGTCACTCGCTGCCGTGTTTGACATAAACAACAAAAAGGGAAGCAAGCAATGCTGTCGTTTTGGTTTTGTTTGTGTTCATGTTGAGCCTGACGTTTATAGTCTGTCATGCATACAGTACATTCCAATAGTCTCTTGACTGGAGGGTGGCGGGACCCGGTCTACTGTGTCGCAAGCATTAAGTCTCAGTGGTGCAGTGTTTTTAATCTGCATGGCTTGACTGGACATCCGTGAACCCTGAGATTAATATCACATGACCTGCACCTGCGGGAGTCGAAGCACTGAGCATGCTTTTGTAAACGTTAAATTCCACACAGCATTATGAGGAGTTAACTTGCATATATTATTTTATACAGCACATAACTGCAGATTATCATTACCGCCGATATACAGGCTGTAAATACATACAAATGAACATAATATATTCCTCGTTCTTTAGCCTCCTTTAACCCATTAAAAACCAATCATTTAAGATTTTTTTTCCTTGGCTATTCAACAATGGAAGATCTACAAGCCTGCATCGTGTCACTTTGTGCCGTGCTGCGGGCTTGTACATCTGCTATTTTTTTTTTACATTTTTGAAAATATATGTTGAATAATTCTCTCCCTAATGTAGTCGTTAATGTAGTCATTATCGTCAATTGATTCGTCCCCACCCACATTTCTGTGTATCCTACTGACTCACCTGCCAGGCTGCCAGTGAGGATTCCCCACCGGGAGGATGTAGAGCCTTCATTTTTCTCATCCCGCCCAACACTCCCCGCTGACGGGTGGCGGCCATTATGTCAAACTCAAGGCCCGGGAGCCAAATCAGGCCTGTGAATGAATTATCTTTGGCCCGCGGGATGCTATTTAATTATATTAGAACTGGCCCTCTGGTATATTGTACAGACCACTATAATACTACAAGTCCCACAATGCACTGCGAGTGCATTGGCACATATCGAGGGCCGTCTACTCTTCACTATTGATCAGCAGTGAAAGTATATCGCTTGTGGTCAACTTTCAGCTACCTCTCTCCCCAAAAATGGCTAAATGAAAGGTGGACTCTGAAGACGGGGGTTTTCAAGTCAGGTGGTAGGCAGATAGGCAACCCCTGTGTCTCTTCTGTATGGAGACAGTGTGGCTGTAATGAAAGAATATTACTGAAGAAGACTATGATAAGAAATGAATGCAACTGATTTGATTTACGTTCTCATTTTACTACGAAAGCAGTGCTTGGTGAGTTTGTCTGGGATGTCCTCATGACCGCGGTGCCCGCATGTTGAAACACAGTCCGGCCCTTGACTTGTACCAATTTATTTATTTTGGCCCACTGTGTATTTGAGTTTGACATCCCGTATGTGCAATATATCACCCTCCCCGCCCGACTTCACAGGCCAGTTGTGTCCGTGTAGTGTAGACCCTCGACAAAGCCGGATGCATTCGAACCCACAACCTCTGTGGTTTACCACAATTTTGTATTTGTTTTGAACACAAATCTTCTCTTCTGGGGGAGCCTGGCACAAAACATTTGCAGATGGGGTGGGGGCGTCCACGGACAAGTATATACATATATCAATTTGGGGATCCTTGGCACAAAAAGGTTCTGATCTAGAAGGCATTTGTAAAAAGAACTGGTCGCCCCCTGTCAGGTGATAAGAAGTGGCCTGCTCACTCCTCATGCATTGAAGGAAGCACAGTTTGGGGCTCTCTCCCCCGGGTGGCAGAGGGAGAGTACCGCCCAGGACTACAGTTTAGGCAATTGGCACCGGGTGAAAAAAGGGGTTACAAAATCGTGGGATAAAAATGATAAAAGTAGAGGGCATTTGAAGAATAAGCCTCAGCTGGTCTTAATGGGTTAATAAATGTTTACATATCTCAAAGCAGCAGCACATCCTCCAGGTCATCCATTGGTTATTTATTTTAATGTAGCTACTCAAACCTTTGTGGCACTGTGTCATTATGTCTATTGTACAGACATTAATGATTAAGAGAAGGTCCTGCAGTACCATCCCTTTTAGTGTACAGTATATTTAACATTTATTGTACAGTATTTAAAGTACTGCATTGCCACTAAAGTCTTGTGAGAAGCTCCACTGCTGCTACACAGCATCTATTTAAAATAAATATATATACATTTACTCATCCTATTCCTACCTACCATAAAAAATCTACCCATTATGTTTTTATTCATGTATTTATTTATTTGTTGGTATCCTTAACTGGGCTGTACTGTCTGCGGTATTTGCATATTTTCCTCCTACAAGTGTTTAAAAAATAAAATAAAAATAGTGTATTGTCTTTGAATTCCTTTCTGCTTTGGATCTATGTAAAATTGTCCTCTGTTAATCTTATGTACCCGTGTTAGTGGTCTGTCTTCTGCAACTCTTTCAATAAAAGAAAAGGTTTTGAAGCTGTGTGAGTGTGTGTGGTTATTATGCTATATAATTCAAACGGACGTCCAATGCTCCAATCCATCTCAAATGCAAGTACTCAGACCATTGTGGCTGTACA
Source organism: Protomyctophum parallelum (assembly GCF_964188405.1). Taxonomy (NCBI): domain Eukaryota; kingdom Metazoa; phylum Chordata; class Actinopteri; order Myctophiformes; family Myctophidae; genus Protomyctophum; species Protomyctophum parallelum. The sequence goes on along the minus strand of NC_139705.1, from coordinate 15,764,152 downwards.
AGAAGCTTGATATGTATCCACGGATACAGTACTAGGATACATCTGTGTACATGGGCATCTGGGCACCTCGAAGAATTGTCTATTTTGTCCAAAATGTTAAAACATGTAACGTATACATTATGTGAACATGCATGGTACATCATTATCAGAATTAATTTTCCTTCAACTTCTTGTTTATGCCCCAAAATACCAGGCTACCGGAAATACCAGTATACAGGTTTTGTAGCAAATATAACAATTATAGACATATTGGATAATATTAAATAAGCATATGTTCTGACCAGGTCACCCGGACCTAGTCATGTATACTTTACTTAATTTTAAAACATTTCCAAAACATTTGTTTTATAATTAACACACTGAGTTGCCCACCTGTCTTTGTAGACAGCGTAAAAGCTATAACAACCTGATTACCGGGTGTGCCAAACTTTTCTCAGTTGTTCCTAATATGATTTTTGACGTAGAATCTAATTCTGCTTGGGACATTTTTGTATCGCGCATAGTTAATATTCACATTTTATCAAATATAAGTATGTCAAATGAGGTTTTAAGGTGAGATTAGTAGATCAATTATGCAAACGAGATAATTCTGTAAATGTATGAATTATTCTTTAGAGTGACGCATCAAAGCAGATATTTGCCTAAATATGGTCCTGTGCAATACTTTGTGCAATATTGTGCATAATTTGTATAAACAAATTTGCATATTTGTTTAATTGAAAAGCTAAACATATTGGATTAAGAAAAACAAAAAAAACATGGTACCTATTTTAGTGAGGTAATATTCACAGTGTGCTAGCTTAGATGCTTGCAGTGTAAGATTCTAGCATGTTTATTGTGGTTAATCAGTATATATTATGCATATGTAACATGCATATTCAGACTTAAAGCAATATGCAATTGTTAGTAAACTAAATGTTAGTCAGGCATAACATGAGAAAGTCTTATTAAAAGTAATCTGAACAGTCACTCTATCTGATGTATCTGGATCACTGCTGAGAACAAAATCACTGCCATGCACTCTCTGATGAGGTTTCTCACACATTCTGATTCGTGTTTCCACGTAGTCTTCCCCCTCTTTTCCTGGATACATTACTGTCCGCATGAAGAAGAACATGTTCTCAAGGTGTTGCAATGAGACTGGAACAATTCCCACTGAAGTCAGCAGGGTAGACTTGTTCTCTGACACCATTTTCTTGAAAGTTTTAACCTTTCCAACTTTGTAGGGATACGAGGTTGTGTCACATCCCGTAACACTATGATACGCCGGCAAGACATCACATACTTCCTTCCCATTATGTCCAAATGCAAACAGTTGAGGTAGCTTGTTGCAACTCTCAATGTGTTTTTCTCGTACAGAACTGATTAATGATATGTTTTTTATCAGATATTCAATGATCATTTTTGGATTCTGTACCACTGTTGCTGGACATCAGATCAGTATCTCTCAAATTCTGGGTTTGACATTAATAGAGTCAAGTTCCATTGGAGAGAGGCTACATCTCAATAATTCCAGTGAGTGCCTGAAATCTTGCATTGTGTAATGTCGTTTAAACCAGTGGTTCTCCAGGGAGCCTGTGTGACCACATTACACTTAAGAAATGCCTGTTGACTAGCAAACATTTATACAGATATATTTGATCAAATGTGAATAGTTTTGCGTTACAAGACATAACTATGTTATTGTCTACCAGCTGCCAAATTATTCATACATTTATGTAGAATTACATTAGTAATGTATCTCAAAATATAAAAATGTCCTGCATAAACTGATTCTACAGAGGAAAGTACCTTTTTTTTTAAATATCTTTTTATCCCACGATTTTGTAACCCATTTTTCACCCCTGTGTCAATCATCATTCTTCCTGGGCTCTACACACCCTCTACCAACCTAGTCCCCATATATGGGGGACAAGGGGAGAGCAACGGACTCATGCTTCCTTCATGCCTGAGTGTCCAAGTTGCTCCTTTCCACCTGACAGGGGGGAGTTTCCCTGGTTTGACGTATAGCGCGTGGAAGGAACACGTTATTCCAACCAGTTCCTTTCCCCTCCATCAGGTGCCCCGGCTGGCCAGGGGGAGGCAGTTTAGTGACCAGGATTACTGCATGTTTTTTGTGAGGGTACCTACCCTAGGGGACACGGGGAGAACATGCAAACTCCACACAGAGGAAAGTACCTTGATAAAATTTAGATAAGTTTGGTAGTGACCATTGGTTTCCAAAAATATTGTCAAATTGACAAATTACTGGTTATTGTTATATTTACTGCCTCTGCAATGATCACATTTACAGTATTAATAATATTTTTAAAAACAATTACTTGGAACATCAATAGGCTACAAAGAAATATGACCATGTATTTGCGTTGAGTCATTATATATGCCTACTTTATGCTAATTAAACATTATAAACATACCCAATGGTTACATTGCAAACATCCTTACACCTAAATGAGATAAAATATTCATTTACATAGCAGATAACCAAAACACAAAGTTGTCTGACCTCTACTTCTTATTTCTGCTCATTTATTCAAATATGCAAATTATCTAATTAACTATGCGCGATACAAAAATGTCCCAAGCAGAATTAGATTCTACGTCAAAAATCATATTAGGAACAACTGAGAAAAGTTTGGCACACCCGGTAATCAGGTTGTTCTAGCTTTTGCCCTGTCTATTGGCTGTGTTATATTATCCACTACTTAGTACTTACTATACATACACTTCCAAGATTCCGTTATGCCTACATGTCCCATGTGGCCCTGCGCGACCCAGGGCTAGTCTATTATTACATAGGGGTGGCACAAATATTTCAGCTTTTTGGACATAAAATATCGCTTGAATCACGTAGTTATAAACTACAATAACTCATCACTAAGTGTCCGTCTACATTGTCATCCACATTCAGCGCAACAATCTAATATTCCTTCCGAGAGTGTAAAACGTATTTTTAGGTTGTAATAGCCCACCCCTCGGTTGAGGGCGCATGGTGGTCGCGCCCGCACCGTGCACATGTTGCTGCTTTGCTTTGAACAGAATTAGTGAGCGTGCTGAGGAGAGACGCGCTGCTGGAAACAGCCGGCCAGGCAACCGTCCAGCTCTTCGCGGAAAAGAAGAAAGTCAAACCCCGGGAGCAGACCAGAACACACACCACCACCAGCAGATCACATCCCGCCACCCTCCTCTCTCCTTGACACACCGACTTATCAAGTTCGCCGTCAACTTTCACGTGTCGAGTTGTCAAGTTTTGACTTTGTCAGGTTTCTTGTTCTTTAGGCAACAAGGTGCATTTTTGTTTGGGTTTTCCCCCCTTTCTTTTCTTTTTTTGGTACTACAGATCAGGCCGAGTAATATCGGATGTGGTAAGTTATGCACACTTTGAGTTAGCTTACCGTTAACTGTCTGGGTTATACACTCGTTAGTGGAATTTATACTTTTTAATAGTCGCTTTGGCGACACGACACATTTCTCAACCGATGCGCACTTTTGTTTGTTTAGAAAAACATATGCCGGTATGCCTCTTCGTTTTCTCGGGGGGCAGGTTTCGTGCAACGAACGGAGTATATAAAACGAAGGCAGCGTTTTTTTTAGCTACACTACAGCTAGTTAGGCTACCGTTAGCTTGGTTGGCTAACAGACTAGCGCCAGTGTGGGGGGAGAAAAAGTCGTTAGGTTGGATAGCTTTGCAAGCTAGCCGCTACGCACACTCACTACGCAGTCGTTTATTATAGACTCCCAAATATCCTGGCTCTGTTCTTTTCTCCTCTGCTAACGTTAGCAAGCAGTGCTGCCCCCACCACCACCTCCCTTCTGTCTAGTTTCTAACGTTAGCCAGTGAGCCGCTGTCACTTAATAACGGTCACATTTGGTTATGTGATGATGGGCACAATAGATTAGAGACGGCGTTTAACCAACTAGCTAACATTGCTTCTTTGGCCACTGGTAGTCACGTTAAGCTAACGTTGCTGTAGCTTTATCCCCAACAACCAGCAGCATTCCACAGACAGACACATGGGCATTGTAGGGCGCACTACAGTGGCACTGGGCAAAATATGGAACCCACTTGACTATTTTCGGCAATATACAGTAGCATTAGCTGACCATATAAGGTTCATTTCCTACTTGATGCAAGTCGCCAACCAGCCTAACGTAACGTCACCGGTGTCTTATCTATCTAGTATGGTCAGAGCATGCATTTCCCACCATACTATGGTGGGAAATGCATGCTCTGATGCTTTTTCATTGAATAAGCTGGATGGATTCGGGGTTCCCCATGCATGGCTTCTACATGTGCACCCGAGAATAAGCGGCGGCCCACTTTTCTTCGGCCTGGCTTTGTCATGTCAGACACCCCCCTCCCCCATCACTCCTCCAGTCCTCTGTGCAGGCCATGGGAGCGAGGAATGCCGCTCACCCCCTGAACCTAACCCCAGGGTGACTGTCTACTAGTCTGTGTGGTGGGACCACAGGCTCAGACGCTCAGTCCAACATATACTCATAGCCATGCCGGCTATCCATCTGCAGCCATAGGCTGCTTGCGTAACCTCGCTAACCTGCCACCAGTGTGTGTTTGTGCTTGACCTAATGTGTGCACCCACTGCACCGTGCATCATCACCCTGTTTCATTCATTGATTTATACATTATAATCGGTGTGACGTCCGTATAGGAATATTAATAATGTATCGAGGAAAAACACGGATTGTTTCAGCAACTTGCTGCATCGTTGTACATTTCTGGAGACTGGGACCTGTGCTGCACTGTGTTGGTGTTGTACCACGACTAAACTGATCTGTTGCAAGGATGCTGCAATTACGCTTCAATTCATATTCTTTGATTGCTTTTTGCATTATTGGAACACAGAATGTTGTTTCTCAACCATAGCAAAAGTAATGTTCCCCTCGTGTTATTCCACTTACTAGCAATAATAATTATGTTCGAGTATTTATGCGTTCTAATTCTCGTTCATTGTTGGACTTACTACGGCTCATTGTACAGGATGGAACGACCTGGCAGCCAGGCACATCTGACAAGGCGGGATCATGTACATTAGCAGCACCCTAGCCTAAAAAAAAGACGCCAAGGCTATATTAGTGACGTCACACACTATTGGAAGTGTTGGAAGTCTACATTCATCCTGGTCATGATGAAAGTGTATGTCATGATCTTATGACTATATCGGGGAAAATATATTCCAAAAATAATATATTTGAGACTAGATATCTGGAATAGAATATCCTAATATATGGCATACGTGCTCTTGTATATTCCTGGTTTATGTCACTCATTTTACACTTTGAAACATTTCCCAAAAATGCTAGGTCATCATGCAAAGGCTTGCATTAATCTTTGAGGGGCACTAGCCTCCTAGGTTTTGTTTAAACACAAACATTGAAGACAAAAGTGAGGTTGCAAATTGTGATTTGCCAGAATGAGATGATGTATGATGACATATGATAAGAGTGCCCCTCACTTCACACAGGTGTGATTTTTGAGGGGAGCTAGCCCCTCCTATATCTAGCTTTAGTGTGTGCATAAACTTTGTCTTACACAAACATTAAATTCCCATTGACAATGAATGGAGAATGTTATGTCATAGTGTAGCAAAGACATCGTGTCTATTTTACGTCTATCGTTTTACGTCTATTTTACGTCACAATGATGAGTGCCCCTCACTTCACATGGGTGTGATTATATTTTATATACAAGTCAATTATTACATTTAGAACATTTGCACTACACACGAGCCCTACCACAGTTATGGCTTGCTTGGTGACAAAATTACATGCACTTTATCAACATGACAATAATGAAGTTTTGCTGTTACAGCAGCGGTTCACAAAAGTGGTGTCTGAGGGGTCCTCCTTGAGGCTGTTCCCAGGGGTCCCTGGTAAACATTTATTTCAGTTAATTCAGCATCAGCTAATTTTAACCCAATCTTGAAGCTATACAAAGACTAGCGTCGCAGTCATTTTCCCATTCATTTTCCCCATAGACATTTCAAAAAGTATTTATATAAAGAAGTTTATGCCGCGGACAAAGCCAACTCTTGTTTGACAAAACATGACGATAAACACAATGTTTTGGGCTGATCAAATCATTAGTAAGAAGAGAAACAAAACAAAAGGTGTTTTACCCTGCCTTTTTTTCTTAATTATTTGATCTGCCCAAAACATTGTTTATTGTCATGTTGTGTCACAACAAGAGTTGGCTTTGTCCGCTGCGTAAATGTCTTTAAATAAATACTTTTTGAAAAGTCTATGGGGAAAATGAACAGGGATTTATTTCCTGGGCCCTCATCGGGGGCGGGACTGTCGCTCTGTGTGTAATTTTATTGGTGTTTATCTTTTTTTCTACATCTTGGTTTTATAAACATTTTCAACATCTTGTATGATAGCCTGCGGCACAAAAGTATTTATATATTATAATTTGGGGGTCCTTGACATGAAAACGTTTGAGAACCACTGACTATTCGAAAGCACTTCCGCAGTTGTGAGTGATCACGTCACTGACTTATCCCCGGCTTTATGTAGTGTGGTGGGTAGCACCGGGCTGCGTGCAGCCAGCCAGCCAACCAAGCCTTCTTCCCCAGCCCCTGCGTCACACTCTCCTCTCCGCCCCTTCAGCCCCATCTGCCATTTTGGTTTTGTTCCCGTCTGCAGTCGCAAAGCCAGCAACGCGATTAACATTGGACTCTCGAGCAGGAGGAGAGGAAAAAAAACGACATAGTGACTCGACAATATAGCCTAGTAGGAAGCCCCTTTAACCAACCCCGCATTGCGTTTCGTTCTTTTTTTGTCCTTAACCGGCTGAATCCAACCATCGTAATTGTTGACACCCCCGGACATCTAAAGGAAGAGAGGAGCGGTTTGCTTTGAGAAGGGACAGAGAAGGATTATTGGTAAGACAAGACAAATCAATGGGGGCACGAGTGCAGAAGCCAGTTGCTAGGCTTTCATCCGGCAGAATAAATGGCTGCTTAACAATAAAGTTCGAGTGTTTTTTCCCCTTCCATGTCGGTGGGCAGGTATTAGAAACTGCTAAAACACCCATGCGGTCGTGTGTTAGCTATCGGAACGAAGCTATTGTCATTGGTAGGAGGAGGAGAGAGCAGGTTGCTACCCTTTTTTAGTACAACAAGCCAGCTAGCGAGACCGTGAACTTGTGTTCCGCACTGGGGTTGGATTGGAAGGCCTAGTGGTGAAGTCAGTCCGCTAGAGGCTAGACTAGAGTGGATCCCGGCTGGAAGTCCGGTGTTTTCTTGCTGCTATAAGTTATTGATGTTGGGTGCTTGGCGGAATGAATGATCCACTCACTGCACAAGCCAAAATCACTTATAGGTGTGATTATTAGCGGTTAACACGACCTACTATCTCCCCTCCCTCCGTAGAGTCTCTTTGTGCTTTGTTAACTCAGCTTATTGTTTTAGGACGTTTTTTAATTTGGAAAAGAGTGGAAAATGTTGCCCATGGGCTAATCATTAATATCTTCAGATGGGGATTTATTTAAGCGAACGGGCGTAATCCGAAACCTACGTGGGGAGCTTTGCTGTATCATTCTCGATGCCTTCATTTTCGCTTTGGTGGCTAGTAATAAATCGGATCATAATCTGCTGGGTGAGATGTGAATATGTCGGGTGGCTTTTTTCCCACCCATTTCTCGTTCGATATAAACTTGAAGCTTTCATAAAAATAAAACACTTGGCTGTATTTTGCATCATAAAATGTTACGGTACCCATAGCCAGAAGTTTCACTTCTGGCACGCAGGCAGGGAGCCGCATTGGATGCGGAAATTCTGGTTTGTCTAATAGAGAATCGATTCTTTAATAATATGCGACCTATTTCAGTTCTCCAAGTAACTTGTCTCAAGAAGACACATAATAGCGACACTTGCAATGCGCGTGATTTATTTTTTTATAACTCTAGAAATAAATAATTGGTGTTCTTTCGTGGCCACTTCTAAATGATGGCGTGGCCCTTGCTTCTACACCTGCGAGTCATTGTCAAAGTGTTGCACCCTGTGCTCTTGCTCTACCGCAGTGAAGTTCTAATGATTCAGCGCTTTTGTTGAAACGAGGTGGGCGGTCCCTACATAATAATAAACAATACCGGTACATAAACAAGCCACCTCTGTCTCAGAGTATGAAAAGGGCTGATAATGCTGCTATTCATGTCTCTTCCCAGGACCCAGTTCGTTTTCTAGTAGATTTTTTTTGCTTGGCATGCAGCCAGCCCAGCTGCTACCCAAACTAGAAATCCTTTCTTTCCTCCCTACATGAAAGGGATGGGATGGTGTTTAGCTTGAATACCTATCATAAATATGTAATCATCTTGCCTTACAATTTAAACATTTTACATGGTGAAAACCACTTATCATCGCCTATAAACATGTCAACTTTTAACTGTCTTTGTACATAATGTACTTGTTAAGGCCTATTACATACTCCAGTTTAAGGTTGATAAGGTGACCACTGAAACGGTGGTTAGTAAAAACAGATGTGTTTGGGTGAGTGGTGAGTCGCTTGTCACTCACTGCGGCATGATGTCATGTTGTAATTTTCGGTGGTCACCTACCGTATCAGAACTTTTCATAATGGCCTCATTACTGGTTGAATATAAATAACACCGTAATGGGAACTCTCTAATCGATGTTGGACTGTTAGCCGCCACTTGATCAATGTGATTGGGAAATGAACGTTCCGTAATGTGCTGTGCGTGTGTTTGCATCACAGATGTCCAGCTCGCCGCTGTCCAAGAAGCGTCGCTTGTCAGGAACAGAGACGAAGACGGGATCCCACTGCTCCTCCTCTAACTCTGTCAGAACTGAACTGTCCCACACACCTGCCAACGTAAGCGCACACAGTCACACACCTGCCAATCTAAGGGCGTGCGCACGCACACACCATCATTTGGTACTGGTAACATTCAACACAAACTGACATATGCCATTTATCTCTCCAGGGCATGGCGAAGAATGGCAATGATGCGGAGATCGATGAAGGCCTGTACTCCAGACAACTGTAAGTTCCATCATAATCTTCATCAATCAAGCCTGCACTCGTTTAGCCTCATGAACTCTATATATTTTGTTGACTGGGGGTCCCCTAGTCTCGCGTAGCCAGACAACTATTCCACAATCTCCTAATGCTATATTGCGTCTGGAACTATACCTTCCAAAATCCGAGTAAGGAAAGTTGGAAACTGCCATTTCCGTTCACGTAAATATATTTTAAAATGTCCTTAAATACATTTTGAAACGTCTATGGGAAAAATGAATGGGGAATTCTCTTCCGTGCCTGTCGTCAGGGGCGAGACTGCAACACTATTATGAAATGCCCAGACTAGAGATGATGCAATGGCTACATGTGGATAATGATGCCTTTTCGTCCTGCAGTTATGTGCTGGGCCATGATGCTATGAAGCGCATGCAGAAGTCCAACGTCCTCGTCTCTGGCATGAGAGGCCTTGGAGTGGAGATTGCCAAGAACGTCATCCTGGCTGGAGTCAAAAGTGTCGCTGTACACGACCAGGGTGTTGCGGAGTGGAGAGACCTCTCCTCACAGGTGAGTTGGTTTACAGCACAATTTTAGTTAATTGGTCATGATTATTACATTCATTGTCATTTGGCTAGTTTTTATGGCATGGCTCTGCAGCAGGCTAGCAGTCTATAAGAAGGCCAGTGTGTCCTGTCCAGAGCTAAGCTCGCAAATGTCAGGACCGAACAGTGCCAAATGTCTTGAGCCCAAATTTGGAGTGATTACTAATGCATGGGTCATAACTAACTGATGTCATCGATTTCTGGCGTCCTTGCCACATGAAGTCAGAGATCCACATTGGACCTATGTAATTTCCATGTGGATCCCAAGATCCACACGATTAGATTTATTTTGATACATGAAACTGAAAGGTCAATATAATGGTATTATTACTACTCATTCTGTTGTAGCCATCTAACAATAGGGCGGCAGCAAGCAGCCCCTCCCTTACTGACCATGACTGACCTAGATTTAGCAGTGTGTATCCTGTGCTAGGGGCACAGACTGGTAGTGAAGAGAGAAGGCCTATTGGACAACATCGCTATGGGAATAAAACAACCATGTTGCCTGTTGTCAGACCATAGCCTGATTTATACTAAATCCTACGATGTTGTCGTGCGCTGAAAATAGCCGATCCTCAAGGCAAGCTCACATCCGCAACGCATTGGAGCCTGTCAATCAGCTATTTTCAGCGAGTGACGCGGTCGTACGACATAACATGAATTTGGCATGACACCTTGAGTTTGGCTTGTTCAATTTGCGCCCAATCTACTAAATGTAGAGATTGCCCTACTGTATTCAGTATGATGAAGCGGTGATGCTGTATTTAAAATACTTCTGATGCAACTAAAAGTAGTTCTGAGAACCTCACCCCAGCTTAGTGGCAGTGCTGCAGCTGCACAATTACTAGATTCAGACACAGACCCTCTGACCCGATCTCATTTCTGCAATTGAGCAAGAATCGTGCAGCACTAGTTGGCTGTCCAATTCATTTGAGTTGCTCTCTGCTACAAGAGGTACTTGAAGAGAGGTTTAAGTCAAGCAATTTGTTGTCTGTTTAAAGACACAGTAGTTGGCTGTAGGTGCCACATTTTGAATGTACCGGTAGTTGTTCAGCAACTACAGACTAAATACAATAAATATTTTCATGGGGAAAAAATGATTTACAATTCTTGATTCACATTTGAGCAAGAATCGTACAGCACTACCCCAGCTCCTTATATGCACATTGCCATTTGCCACGGCTCACATAGTCTGCTCATTAAAGTACCATTAAACAGCCTCGATTTATCATGACTTACTTATTATAGCAACCCCGCTTTGATCCATTTGAATCCATCCTCTCATTTATCGCCATGTCTGGTACACATTCCTCAGTACGGTATATTGACATAAATTATTCATTGTTCACTAAATTATGCATCTCTACAACATATTACAGAGGGACTGATATAGATGGTCATATCGGTATCTGCAATATCGGCCTAAAATACTGTTTCAAATGGAACCGATATCAAAATAATATCTGTTTTAGACAATATTTTGGTAACTGGTCAAACATTGGCCAATTCAAATATAAGAATATTTTGAAAATATACGATCTAAAAGTTGTGAGCTTGTAGATCTGCTATTTTTCACTATTTATCTGTGGAAATGAGTCAAATAAAATGTAATGACTCAACTCCTACATTCCAAGTGCTTGTCAGGGTGGGAGCCTGGGAGGTTCCCCTTTCAAATATGATTATGGGGGGGGTCGCATCCTGAAAGGTTGAGAACCACTGGCCTAATAAATCGAATAAGAATGCACTGTTCTTTTAAAGTCTGCATTTGTACACAGAGTTTGTTATTGTGTAACCGTTTGTTACTGCATAATGTCGACCAACAGCTTGTGTGCATTCCTAAAATGTTGTGTTTGTTTTGTCAGTTCTACCTGCGGGAAGATGATCTAGGTAAGAACAGGGCAGAGGTGAGTCAGACTCGTCTGGCTGAACTCAACAGCTATGTCCCCGTGGCAGCCTACACCGGAACACTCACAGAGGACTACCTCACCCAATTCCAGGTATATGTTCGCTACCAGCACTTTTTAATGTGGATTAGAGCTCCGATCAATCCACCAACAATCGGTGATCGGCCGATATTCACTCCAATTGACTAGATTGGTGATCGGCAATTTACCCTATCTGGAGAAACTAATCTTTTATACCATTTAAGTGGTATAAAAGTAAATATATAGTATATCATTTTGCGTCTTTGTGACATTCCCCCCTTCCTCCCCACACACAGGAACAGTTTGGACGTATAATATTTTTGGAAATATTCAAATCTTCCCGTTACGCACAAGATCGATATCGGCCGATCATGAGAAACTGATCGGTGATCGGGACTGTGATCGGGACTGGTCCCAAAAAACCTGATCGGAGCATGCTTATTGTGGATCCAATTCAGCATGTGGATGCAAACCTGTGATTTCACATTTTCTTCCTGTGTGCTCTAGGTGGTAGTGCTGACCAACTCCAGTCTGGAGGAGCAGCATCATTTAGGTGAACTTTGCCACAGCAATGGAGTCAAGCTGGTCATCGCAGACACACGGGGACTGTTTGGGTAAGAGTCTTAAATGTGCCATTTACTCGCTAAAACCCAAGACGTTTTCACGGTTGAGAACCACTGGTGCACATAGAGCCCAATAGAGCTACAGTAATTGGTGCCATTCTATTGTGAAGACGCTACAAAACAACCCAGTGACCGCAGACTACACCACATTGCACCCACAGTGTACAGACCGAACTGCATATTTTAAAATGGATGACATGTTTTTGTTGCCATGTTAGTTATTTGGGTAGCAGATGTACACAGTGAAAGGATACGTCCTGCCTGTAAATTGTTTCATAGTCCTTTCAAAGTCTTTAGGATTGATGGAGGTATGTGAGGATATCCTCACAGGCTTGAGAAGAGCTCAGCTGTCGAACCAGTTCAAAAGGGTTCATCTGGAGCAGTATGAAGTTATGAATAGGGCTGGGTGCAATAACCGCAATACCGCCATACCGCCGGTATGTAACGCATACCGCGGTATGGGGTTCATTACCGCGGTTAGAAAAAAATGAAATGAAAAGTGTATCATAATAAACAGTGACGCTCAGTCAGTCTAATCATGCCAGCAACACAACAACACCAGAGGGAGTTCAAAAAACCATGTGCAACCCAGATTCGGCACAAACAAGGATGGATTGATTGATTGATTAAAATATTTATTAACAGTTTGCAGAATTACACTACATTTCAAGCACAACTCAATACAAAGACTGTTAACTGTGAGTGGACACTTGTTTACAAGAGGGTCCACCTAAATTCATTTCACTCCTATGCCACAAAAATGTGGAACGCCCTACCAACTGTCATTAAGATGTAAATCCCTTGACTCCACCCACCCCTTTCCCCCCTCACTGTATACGTTTTCCCCCTTTTTAATAATAATTTTAGTAATAACCGCCATACCGTCGGTATGGGGGCCGGCAATAACCGCGGTAATAAAAATCCCATACCGCCCCAGCCCTAGTTATGAACCAGATGAACTCTAGCCTCCATATGCAATATTCATGTTATAATAGGTGAACATTCAGAAAGAATATTGGCAAATAGATCTTGCGTAGAGGGCAAAGAAATGGAGGAGACCCCTGGGAGATGCCGTCTGCCAAAGTGTGTTCTTATCGCACCATGGCTCTTTGGTCACAGTGGCTCTATGTGGTTGCCGTCCATGCAAAGCATTGACTGACCTGAATTAATTTGAAACTGCCCACAATCGTGACATGACACAACCATAAGATACCTAGTTATTACTAGGTACTAGCTTGACTTTACAAATGATGTAGCCAGTTTGTTGCAATTATCATTTCAGCTGTGATTTCTAAATGCACACAAATTGTAATTCATGGAAATGTTAAACAAAATGGGAACCCTTCTCTTAGCCATCCTGCATCGTGTCCTGCTGTGGCACATAGGCCAGTTTAAAAAAACATCCATCGACCAGGACCAAATTCTTTGTCCTTTCTATTAATAACGCCCGACGCCTAAGACAAGTTTGATCCAAAAGTTTATTAATATGAAAACAGCCTGGAAATCTTAACCCATTTCGGGCGGGAACCCCTTTTGGTGTTAGCATCATGTCATGCTTTAGCTATTGAAAAATAGCAGATCTACAAGCTCTGCTATTTTTGAAAATTCGAAGAACGACTGACATAGAAACATAGCTTTTTCAGAAAACTGTCAGGATGAACAAGACATTTTTTTAATCTGATCTCAGGTCAAAATGGGTTAAACAACGGAAATCTTAAAACGTTAATAACTAGCGATCTAAATCATCCCGTCTAATTATAAAAAAAATATCCTGTGTTAGACGGCCCTCCGCGGTCCATAGATGTATTCTTTACTCCCGTTGTCGATCGCCTCTAGAGTGGTGTGGCTACATCTAGCTGCTACAGCCACATCCGGAACAACATCCGGTCCGTCGGTAAAAGTGTTTATAAATCGACTGGGCGCTATAATTTAATGGATTAAATAACCCTGGGCAATTAAAGTGTTAATTTACTTAGTCTGTCAATGAGTTTCTAATATTGGCTTATGTCTGTTTTGCAGCATGTTGTTCTGCGACTTTGGTGAGGAGATGGTGGTGATCGACTCAAACGGAGAGACGCCTCTGAGTGCCATGATCTCCATGATCACCAAGGTTAGTGGATGCACCTGACCACCCAGCTACTGTCATGTTTCATCACTTAATGGGAAGAGAGTGATATCCAAAGATGTTTGGTCACCCCATTTCTCCAGGATGCTGCTGGCGTGGTGACATGTCTGGATGAAGCGCGTCATGGCTTTGAGAGCGGAGACTCCGTCACCTTCACAGAGGTTCAGGGTATGACCGATCTAAACGGCTGCAAGCCTGTTGAAATCAAGGCTCTGGGTAAGATCATCCTTCCACATAGGATGTTGTCAAAACGTTGGATGAACTTTGGTCAATTTAGGTGATTATTGTTTAACTTGTCTGTCCTCTTTACTCAGGTCCCTACACCTTCAGTATCTGCGACACAACTGGCTTTTCTGATTACGTGAGAGGTGGGATTGTGTCTCAGGTCAAGATGCCCAAAAAGATAGCTTTCGTAAGTGGCTCCCATTTTTTACTGTCAAGCAACTAACTGCAAGGTCACAAACGTTGCAGTTTGACGACCCTGCCGTATCTCACTTTGCTGCGTTGTCTTACCTGTGCAGAAATCACTCACATCCTCCATGGCCGAGCCAGAGTTCACAATGACAGACTTTGCCAAGTTTGAACGTCCAGCACAGCTGCATGTGGCCTTCCAGGCTCTTCACGCCTTCCAGAAGAAAAACGAACGCCTCCCCAAGCCTTGGAACCAGGTAACGCTGACGTTTTCTATTTGGAATGATGAAATTATAAGTGCATAATGTTAACACTCCGATTGGCAAAAGCGGAGGTCTCCTTCCTATCAAATAACCCCACTCCGCGCCCAGGACGGTGATTAATCAAAAGTTCCGTCTTTAATCGTATCATAAGGGAGCGGACTACTCTACCGGGTGGTAGCGTCGATTGAGCAACATTCAATGTCATTTCCGGTTGGGACGTCATCCAAATTGGTCCTCCTTCATTTTAGTGGATGGGAGGAAAAATCTTAAAACGTGAATAACTGTTGATCTACAGTACATCAATGCTTCCAATTCTAACCAAAGATTGTGTTTTTGACGGCCCATCGCGGTCCCGTCACTTGTCGCGTTAGAATAAATCATATTTCCCGTTGTCCCCTCGGGTGTTTTGGCTACATCTAGCTTCTTCTAGCTACTTCCAAAATAGCGTGGAGCAACCTTGAAATAGGCTCTGAAGCTGCAAATCGCTGGGCACGCTGATGTAATGGTTTCAAGTACCCCCGGCGTTCGGAGTGTTAAGATGACCTCTGTCGGCCCAGGCCGTAGCGTAACGGTCTGGGCACCGGACTGGTGATCCAGTCGCGGTGTGCCGCGGGTTCGACTCCCGGACCCGACACGGCCTTTACCGCATGTCATCCCCCCATCTCTCTCCCGTTTCCTGTCAGCCTACTTTCTGTCCCTTAAAAAATCAATAAAGGCGTAAGCCGCAAAAAAATATCTTAAAAAAAAAAAAGATGACCTCTGTCAGGAAATGTTTCAAAGGCATAGTGTAATGCATTGAACACTGCATAGAATAAACATTTGGATTCTATAGATTTGAGTAATTTATATTCCATAGACTCCAGCATGTCTTCTATGTAATATGTTGCGCAGCGACTGCGGAAATGGCCTATCGACAAGCGCTCAATGCAACAGAGCTTGTAGAATAGTCTATTTTTGGCTAGAGCATTTGAAGTGGTCAAACTTGCTATTTGTTGAGAAGCATCTTCCATAAAATCTTAATGGTCTCGCATATTTCATATAAAAGCAACGGTTAAAGCCATAGTCTGTGATTTCTTCACCTGGTTGGCAATATGTAGCACAGCAGGAACAATATGATTAAAACTGTTAATTGTTTGCAGTGGTTTAGTGTTTTTGTTTTGTTGGTACCACAGCGTTTTAAATGACGTTACGTGCGCATGCGCACAGAACGACCGACAACTCACAGCTGACAGTGAGTCAACTCGCCAGCGTTAGAAAGACCAGTGTTAGAAAATATCTTCTTAAAAAACTTAAAATTGAATAATATTATAGTTTACTGGTGTATAAATAGTAGTTGGAAACTTTAGGAACTTTTATAAATCTTCTCAAGGAATGCCTTGAATTTAAAGGTGTTGGACTGTAGGCCATAATGCAAAGAAAAACATAACACAATGGACATGTATAATTGTTGGAAAGGATGAACAAAAACGATGTTTTTCTGACTAGTCTTTATTGCATTTGCATTGAGTTTTTATGTTCTAGTTTCAAATTATATGAACAGTAATTGGCTTTTTTGCCTTTTTTTTATTTTGTTCAGGTAAAGAAAAGCTGCATAGGCCATTATAGTATTTAGTAGCAATTGTAACAATAACATACGAATATGTTTGCATTTCTGTCAAGAAAAGGTTAATCACATTTTCTATTAAAACGCGATTATTTCTTGCTGATGGTAACGGCTGTTGTTTCATGATGATTCATTAATCTTAAGAGAAACACGGTAAATGAATAATAAATGAGGTAAATGCACACTTTCATTTTGCACAGCATGTTAACTAGGGTTGGGTGACGATACGAATACATCGTCAATCGCGAATATACGAATCCAATCGCCGAATATTTTTATTAGGCGATTTCTCGGGACGATTTAGCCCAATTAACATGTAAAGTGTGAGCAACATGTAGTAACAGCGGCCGGGTGAAAATCCCCCGTTATAATGGTATGCTCCCAGCCTCCTACAGTCCCCGCACTCAGCACTGTCAGCAGCCAGCATCGGGCACCGGGGCACGGCACTTACAGGCTACAGCAGCCGCCA
This sequence comes from Protomyctophum parallelum, assembly GCF_964188405.1. Taxonomy (NCBI): domain Eukaryota; kingdom Metazoa; phylum Chordata; class Actinopteri; order Myctophiformes; family Myctophidae; genus Protomyctophum; species Protomyctophum parallelum. The sequence goes on along the minus strand of NC_139705.1, from coordinate 15,747,134 downwards.
GCCAAAGTAAAGGCTGGGAGCTGGGAGGATGTAGCCTACATGTTGTTTACGCTCCGGAGTCCAGACCCATGCAGTTTAATAATATACAGTCACAACAGAATGCACACTGCTGTCTCGTGTCTCATCACAATCCCAATGCGCCACCCGTGAGTGGCGGGGGGGGGAAATAAAAAAAACTTTCTACTAGTGTTAGTGTATAGGCTCGGGGATCATAATAGCGCTTAGCTTAGCATTAGCTTAGCGTGTAGCCAATACTGGTGCAACCCACTGATTGAACTTCATCTCCGCCTGTAATCCAAGTTATTTTTATTGACAACGTGAACGAACCCCGACACCAGCGCTGCAAAAATAGACAGATCTACAAGCTCTCAACGCATAGCGAACGGCACTGCAAAAAGAGGCAGGACGCGATGCCTTGAGAGCCTGTGTGGATCAGCCCGGGGCGGCCGCAGCAGCTTGTGGGCTCCGCTCCGAGCCTCCGACGTGCGGGGAGGGAAGGGAGCTAGTTACCCTGCCTGGCTGCGCTGCAGTCTGCAGAAACAGACTGATCTACAAGCTCTCAACGCCTAGCGAACGGAGCTGCGAAAACAGGCAGGACGCGGCGCCTTGAGAGCTTGTAGATCTGGCTTTTTTGCGACCTGCAGTGAGCTGTTCTCACTTTACTTTTATGACACGAATACATCGTCAATCGGCGAATATTGGTCAGACGATTGGCGGTTGAAAAAAATTGGCATATCGCCCAACCTTAATGTTAACTTGTTTAGTTTACTTAAGGCAGCTCGCCTAATTGGTCATCCAGTGTCACTGCGTCTGCTGCTGGAGGTGTAGGAGGCGTGGCTGCAGTAGAATAAGCATAACTAATAAGTTTGCTTTGAAGGAATATTTTCCTGAGCTGCATTCAGACCTGTATGTATATAAAAAAAAAAATACAAACTGTGTTGCCTTCATGCAGTGTATGAGGATGTTGATGGTAAACAAATGCTAATTTGTTTTTGGTACTTGACACGGTGTGAATCTGGGTGGAGGTGTCGGCCGGGCGGACACTCACTGCCACCTGTTATGCAAGTAGGCTAGCAGTTGACCAAAGGATTTTTGGGTATGTACGGCGTGGACTGTTCTGTCCCCGCATGTGCACGTCAAAACAAATTACTGTTACCACGGTGTGGTACTGCGATCTATGAGCACGACACCACTGATTGTTTGGGAAACGGTGCTAGTGTGCAGGGCTCCTGTCACACGGTTTCACACATCGCACACATGTTCAGTGGTGAGATTGTATTTAGATGTAATCCATGTTGCTGTGTATTCCAGGCTGATGGTGGTGAGATTGTATTTAGATGTAATCCACGTTGCTGTGTATTCCAGGCTGATCGTGATGAGATGTATTTAGATGTAATCCACGTTGCTGTGTATTCCAGGCTGATGGTGATGAGATGGTGACGTTGTCTAAGGAGGTGAACTCGGCCCTGACGGGGTCGGCCAAAGTGGAGCAGCTGGACGAAGCTCTCATCAAGAAGTTTTCCTGCGTAGCTGCCGGCGACCTGGCACCACTCAACGCTTTCATTGGTGGACTGGCCGCACAGGAAGTTATGAAGGTAAGCAGACTCGCCATGCTGTTTATTCACTAGACATATCTAAAATAAGGAGATACTGTATGCATTCATTGCATTCGTGTTCTGTGTATGTGCAAGTTGATAAGGACTTGTGGTAAAACTGCAGTCAAATGTTACAGATGCAGATTGAAATACTTGTGTAATCATTTTGTGCACACCCTTGAATTTTGCACTTGGAGGATATATACTTAATTAAAATGAAGAAAAAAAATAAAAATCTGGAGGACACAGTTGTGCTTTCTTTTCGCACAGAGAAAAACGAGCTCTTTCATAGAACAGGATCTCTTTCATTGTTCAAGGTCTCTTCTCGGATATGGAAAGAACATTGTGTTTGAGGCATGAGAAACACTGGTGTGTTTGTGTTTTTTAACCCATTGAGGCCTGAGGCCAAATCTGGGAACGCCTTCTAGGGCCTGACCTAAGGTTTCTGAAAACCTTCAAATTCTGATTCATTATTTTTTTTGAGTGGTGCAACCACTCCTACAACCAGCTTGCAATGTCCTCGTACGTGTTTGTGTGTCTGTGTGTGTGTCTGTCTCGTACTTGTTTGTGTGAGCATGAGTATGTGACTTAAAAATAGCAGTAGGGGGCGCCAGAAACAGTGAGAGGGGTAGTGACTCTAATGAGAGAGAGTGAGAGAGGTAGTGACTCTAATGAGAGAGAGAGATAGAGAGAGAGGGGGGGGGGGGGGGGGGGAATTGCACCACTCAGTTCACACGTGTGTGATTTTTAATAGTTATGTTGCTACATGTATAGCAATAGCTGACACAGAGCGCGCCAGCATAAAAGGTAGAACAACGTGGTGTTCTAATGTTGCACCAGGCGTCAATTGGTTTGAGCAAGACAAATGTCATTGTAAAATCGAAAGAGGCAGGTTGACTGTAAAATATTCAAAGATGAATGGCATGAGAAGAACTGTGTTCATCCTACCTGGTTTCTAGCCTGTGTTCCAGCCTGCTTTGCTGCGTTCTGTGATTTGTTTTGTCACTTCGCTACTCTGTCTGGCCAGCAGGTGTTTGACTCGTATTTCATAATGTCACGTCACCTGTTCAGTAGCCACGTTGTTGATGATACGTCATCAGCCAGCGCATGTCCATGCTTCTCACTGAGACTCGACTCGAGAGTAAATCCTAAGGTAAAAAGTAAACACTAATTTGATTCAGTATTCCGTCAGATTCAGCAGTACAACTGATGGCTGTGTGGGGTGAGTTTAGTTGAATTGAAGCTACTGCGCATCATTCAACAGGGCAACAGCAGTAGCTGCGCAGTGCTCATTGATGTGTCAAACTGGTGTTTTTCAATCAGAAGCCACGGGTCGATAGGTCTACATGTCCCACCTACCTTGGAGATGGGACCCTTTCCAGACTGAGTAGCGAAGTGACAAAACAAAAGTATAATAAGCATTCTTCAAAGTGTAATACACATCGTACAAGTGTGAGTAAATTATCTATTTAGACATTATAACCTATATGTGGGAGTGACGGTGAGATATTGTAAATATTTACAATTTATTATTTACAATAATTTACAGGCCAGATATTATTGTTGGTGGGACAGTTTTGGTCGCCAGGTGGCCTTTTGCTAACATACTGTACGTACAAATTGATGTCAGACTTTCAAAAAGTTAGGTCTCCTCACTCCGTTATTGAACACTTATGCAAGTCAGGGCACTCTTATCGGTATATCATTAGTTTGTTTTGTGGTATCTCTCATAAGACAAGTTCAGACATGCTAGCAAATCTCCTGCATGTATTGTTTCTTTTTAGGCGTGCACAGGAAAGTTCATGCCAATGATGCAGTGGCTGTACTACGATGCCTTGGAGTGCCTGCCTGAAGAAGATTCGCTCACAGAGGAGGATTGCTCTCCTGTAAGTGCTTACATAAACACACGATACACACGGACTAATAACCAATGTATTTATCATTGGTGATGAATGATGGCGCTAAACCATCTTCCTGTCTTGGTTCTGTTCTTTTTTTTGTTTTTCTTTTACCTCACCCAGAGGAACTGTCGCTACGATGGCCAGGTTGCAGTGTTTGGGTCCAAGCTGCAGGAAGCACTTGGCAAACAGCGCTACTTCCTGGTGAGTCAGCCAATCATGAATGTAGAACCTTTTTCTGTGTGTTCTGTTGCCGGGGAGAATTTGTCTTTACCATTTTCTTTTCCTCACAGCTAAAGCCTAACGATCTGCTCAGAACAACATAGACCAGCATTTAGGTTGTTCTCTTGAACATAGCACATTGACATTGCTTCCCCAAATACCCTCATATAATTGCAAATGGAACATGGATATAGATAGGACTACAACGGTCAATTCGAGATTTTTTTAATATTTATACAACAAAATATATTTATATAACTTACACAATCTATGTAGATATTTTTGCTAATTTAGGAAAAAAATAATATATATATATATATATATATATTAATTAGATTGGTTCGATTAACTACTGCATCCCTACATGGATATACCCTGCTAATTGTGTTACCTATTGGCCTTGTCAGGTTGGGGCGGGTGCCATCGGCTGCGAGCTTATGAAGAACTTTGCCATGATTGGTCTTGCTGCTGGGGACGGAGAGGTCATTGTGACGGACATGGACACCATAGAGAAGTCCAACCTCAACAGACAGTTCCTCTTCAGACCCTGGGATGTCACGGTTAGTAATGCATCCTTAAAGTCTTACATTCTTGCTTCAAAGGTTTTAAAAGTGCCACAGATGGGTACAATAAGATTTAGTTTGTTTAGATTTTTACCTTGTATACAAATACTTTACAATTGTGATTAAATTGGTCTCAACCACCTAAACCCTATATATGTACTTCAATAGACAGCCATTTTGTTATTTTTGTGAATTTCTAAGGCCTGCCTAAATAACACTAAATTACAAAGTCTTAAATATATATTGCTGATGAATAATTATTGCTGTGGGTGTTGTGCGACCAAAATGGTACATCAAGTGAACCAAAACGAGCCTTCCTCTGCCATCCGTAAAAAGACTTCCCTTCTGAGCTGGCGATAGCCCTTGGTGCTAATAGTTCTAATAGCTTGGAGACTGTTCACTCATTGACACCCCAGAGCGGGGGCGTTGCTGAGCATGGCTGTGCCCTCATTCTAGCGCTTTTTGTGAGATATCGCAGTGTGCCAAATTACTTGCCTACGGTATTTTGAAGTTGATAAACGACGCAAGCTGATTGTGCAGAGATTGAAATAGTCTCGGTGTGAATGAGAAAGCAGAGCTGGGTGTGTGTGTGGGCGCACTAGGTGGAGACAAGTCATTGGAGAATGCATGGCTGGTATATTTCAGCAAATTCGTATTGAAGCCGTTTTCAATATTCTGAATCAATTATGTAGCATATTGAAACACTAAAGACCACACCAAAGGGTCGGGTTGGGACAAAATGTTTTTTTTAAAGGTAAACCACACCAATGCAATTCATTGAGTTGCAATGACTTGCATTGGTGTGGTCTACCTTAAAAAACGTTTTGTCCAAACCCGACCCTTTTGTGTGGTAAGTTTGGAGGGCGATCCTACATTTTTCCTGGTCCTTCTAAATGTTTAAAATGTGAGCACCAGTGCTATCAAGTAAAAACTTAATTTTCCAGTTGGATCTAGCAGAGGAAGGTTAGGATTGTTCTGTAAATTAAACTATGAAAGCTTTGATTTGTAAGCATAAATACGTTGAAGTAAAGGGGGACAGTTTGTGTATTTGCAGTAGTTTTGGGGATTCTCTTGTTAGTATTTATTTAATAGCAATATCAGTAGTGTATGTTATTTTGAAACTACTACATAATTATACAAATCCATACTTTTATTATAGCGCACTTGCATTGGGATATATTGGCATATTCTACAAAAGTAGAACATTCTACAAAAATCAATCAAAAAGGCTATGAAATATAATGCAGTTTTAATTCATGAACTTAGAAGGAATGCTTTGTGATGCCGAGACTGTAAAGCAGTCTTGATATTTGCTTCTGACCAGAGATGAGGGATATGGTTATTGAGGTGATTTTGTTTTCCTGTGCGTTCTATCAGAAAATGAAGAGTGAGACGGCAGCAGCCGCGGTGAAGCAGATGAACCCATCCATAAAGATCACAGGTCACCAGAACAGGGTGGGCCCCGACACCGAGAGGGTCTACGACGATGACTTCTTCGAGAGCCTCGACGGCGTGGCCAATGCGCTGGATAATGTTGACGCACGTAAGGCACCCAAAGTCATTCTATGCCCTATTCTGTGTAACTGCCAAAATGACTGCCCAATAAAAACGACAATTGGACTCTTGACGATATATTGCTCCAATTCCCCAAGCCTAATTGACCTACAAAGTATGTGGGGTAAAAGGTGGAGACGTATGGTAATAATCCTCACCAAGGTATCCGATACCAGACTTGTTGAAATTGCTTCATGTTTATGCAGCAGTGGGTGTAAAATGTCAGAGCGGTCCCTACAGGCTGTGCTGCTCCTCCACTCAACCAGACCCCAAGTGGGTTGACCCGATTGACATTTCTATCTCTTGAGCCTTGTGTTTTCACTAATGGTGCTAAAAATGGAAAGTTATTATTGGTGGTGGAATGGAGTGGGGGCATATATCTTAGTATAATCACTGAAGGAGGTGCTTGAGGCAAGGCCATGGGGTCAACGAAATCTGTTGTGTTCATCTTGCAATCTGCCTACTGGATAATGAGACACCTCGTGTGCAAATCTGTCATTTTGGCCTGAGGGTGGTGCGAGAGGCAACATCATGATGGGGTCATTCACTGTGCACAGCAAATGTGGCTCAGCTCATGTGAATCTGCTCATTAGATTTTGGGAGATCTAGTGCTTAACCCTTTAGAAGACATTTGTAGTATCTGGTCTCGGGTCTTAATCTAAATCATGACAGTTTTCTGAAAAACCTGTTTCTATCAGTGGTTCTCAAACTATTTCATGTCAAGGACCTCAAAATTATATGTAATTGGCCGCCGACCCTCATCTGAAAATATGTTGTTCCAGGGACCCCCAGAAGGAAAGTCCATGCATGGGGTCACCAAAGTCTGCGTTCAGTCAACGGGGAGCATGAATGCACACTGTAAATTAATTAATCATATAGACGGGAGTGTTTGAGATGTTGTTTAGGATCAAGCTGTAAACATTAGCATCCTTATACCTGATTTATACCATACCGAAAAACAAGCTCACAACACGGTGCACGTTTATAAATCGTCTATTTTCGATGTGCAACACCGGCACGCAACTAAATATAATTCGGGATTTAGAGCCCTGCCACGAGATGGGCTCAAGTTCTCAGTCGCCATGACTGATTTCATTCATTTGAATTAGAAGCCAGCATGTCTTCTGTGGAAGCATAATGCACAGTGAAAAATCTACAAGAGCTTTGTTTATAATGGCAATATGTTCAGAAGTAGATTCATGCAATCTTAATGGTGTCCGATATTTCATATAAAAGCAAAGGTTAAAGCCCCAATCCTTCACCTGGTTGGCAGTATTTAGAACAGCATAAACGATATTAGTAAAACATCGATACATGGGATATTGCAAGGTATTGTTTGTGAAATGGCACTGGTGTAAGGGCCTCCTTTCACACTGTTTTCACAAATTGGCCATTGAACCTTTTCAGTCCTGATATTTTGTTTTAGACTCCATTTACACGAGAACGGTGTTCATAGATGACAGCAAAATAAAGTATCGTCTGCTGGGGTCCCTTTAGACGAGAACAGCGTTTGCAGGAGGTGAAAACGCAACAAAGTAAAGACTCCTTCCAGTCCCAGAGTAGAAATCTTTTAAAACGCCATATCCTGCCTAGTCCATGTACATGGGCAAAACGATGAATCCGAAAAACCTGTGACATCATGGCTCACGTGGGTTCTCAACTCTTGATGCATAGCTGTAGGTGATGTATGGCATGGATTCTCAACCCGTGGGTTGCAACTTGCAACCCCTCTGGGGTCGCCAAATTAATTTGGGGGATCCCCAAGACACTGCCAACGCATTTCCGTTCCATTTTCCTCGGCCAAAAACGTTGAGAACCCCTGATGTATGGAGTTCCTAAAATGAGCAAGCACTCCCTCACCCTACTCATCCTACAAATACAGATGTAGCGACTAGCGGTGGTGAATGTTAACCATGATGTAAACAAAACCGTATGATGGGAAGTGAACGGCACAGTGAACTTCCTCCTTGTACATGGGTGACTGGCCTATCTGGCAGACAGTCACCGCCACCTTGCACAATACAGCAGTGCGTCTCCATGTAAAAGGTGAATATAAACTGAACACAACGCGCCAACGCGGGCTGTTTTATCTGGAGACCGCCGCCGTCTAAAAGTGGAATTAATCCATGTGGTCTAAAAATCATGCATTCCATTTGTTTGAAGTTGGAAATGTCGATGTTGTATGGGTTGAGTTTTTTTATTCCATTAGTCATGTTAATTATTTCTCCCCCCTGATGTGTAGGTATGTATATGGACCGCCGGTGTGTGTACTACCGTAAGCCCCTGCTGGAGTCTGGCACTCTGGGGACCAAGGGCAACGTGCAGGTGGTCATCCCCTTCCTCACAGAGTCCTACAGCTCCAGCCAAGACCCCCCAGAGAAGTCCATCCCCATCTGCACCCTCAAGAACTTCCCCAATGCCATTGAACACACACTGCAGGTAAAGCATCTGCACCCTCAAAGAGGCAAATAAAACTGAATAATGTGAAAAGGAATATATTGATTGTTTGCCGTCTCCTGTTGTGCCATGCACATTGAGACTTAAAATGTATTCCGAGTGTTGCAGGCATTTCTCTTTTCAATATTTTAGAGGGGAACTATCCCCTCCAATATCTAGCTTTTGAAATTGCGTCATATGGTAGCCAAAGTCTATGGCATTTATATTATACCACATGTTTACTGATGTAAACGAGCCTTAAAAGTCCAAAGTAGTCACTTATGTGATTTGTATGCAAATATCTTGTCTTTGGTTTCTGATAAACGCAATTTAATAGTCCCAATCTTGGTCCCGATCTCCTGGCAGATCAAAAAGAGAAGGTTGACCTTCCCTACTGTAGTATCAGGTTGTCCCCAAATGAATGAGATGCGCTGTAGGTTAATTTAGGGCGTGCTCACATAAAAAGTATTAAGTGCCTAACTATACTGCAGACCATTATGAACCATGAATGAGTGAATAATGAACCTGTTGACTCTCCCTCCCTCTGTGCAGTGGGCCCGTGATGAGTTTGAGGGTCTATTCAAGCAGCCATCAGAAAATGCCATGCAATACCTATCGTGAGTCCACAGAACATGTATTACTTTATACCAGGACAGTGTGTACTATTTAAAACACAGATGCTTTTTGTGTGATTTACTGACTGAATTATCTTCATGAATTACATTGACTGAATGGCCATGCTAATTAATCACATTAATGTGCAGAAAATGATGCGATTATTCTGCACAGACAAACCAGGGCAGTGTATTGACACGTTAATATTTCTCAAGTAATGTTATCGCTCTTTTCAAGAGTTACTGTAATATTTAGTACATATTTTCACTCGGAAAGAGCCTATGTGAAATCCTGACCGTAACCAATTCAGTAGACCAATCCTCACATTAAAGGAGAATTCCATGCTAGAAGCCTTTCTTACCTTTCTTTGTAGTCGTTACGGCCCCACCAAAGAGGTCCAGGTGTTTTGTGCAAAAACTCTTTATTGGCTATTTCCCCTAACATAAGCCCTATGGGAATTGAATGGGGCTATGTTTTTTTTTTTTGTATATATCCTCTCTTGATGATGTAAATAATATCCCAAGCGGCACACTTTACTACTTATTTCGATTTAAATAAGCGAATTAGCACAACACCCCATAGCCCCATTCAATGCAATTCATTGAGGGCTTATGGTAGGGGAAATGGCCAATGAAGAGTTTTTGCACAAAACACCTGGACCTCTTTGGTGGGGACGTAACGACTACAAAGAAAGGTAAGAAAGCCTTCTAGCATGGAATTAAGCAATATTACACGAGAGGGTGTGGTTTAACGTGATTATTGCCACGACAGTGATGCGGTAAGGAACGAGACTAAGTCGAGTTCCGCAATAATCACTGAAGTGACGGATGTAGTCACTACGACCACAAATGTCCCAAGAAACTAGCTAGCCTAGCCACCGAGTTTGCTAGCGCTCTGGGAAAACAGAGCAGCTGAATTCTTTGTTTTGATTAGGTGGTGAATGGTGCTGGTTTGATCCACGGCTAGAAGCCGTTTCAACCAATCAGATTGCTTCCTCGAAACGACCTGTTGTAGAATTCTCCTTTAACTACACGGCTTATCTGACGACTGCACCAATCCACAGAACATTCCACAATATCAACCTAAATGGAATGTCCTGATTTGGCCATAACTCATACTAGGTTCCTAAGGTTACTTAACTTCATATATCGTCTCATTGTGTCTTCCAGAGATCCTAAGTTCATGGAGCGCACACTCAAACTACCTGGAGCTCAGCCTTTGGAGGTTCTGGAAGCGGTGTACAAGAGCCTGGTCAATGACTGCCCCCACAGCTGGGCAGACTGCGTGGCCTGGTCCCGCAACCACTGGCAGTGCCAATACAGCAACAACATCCGCCAGCTACTACACAACTTCCCTCCAGATCAGGTAGACTTTGGTCACATTTTAACACTTCTACTTTGGTAGACTCTATGCGAATGGGCGGAGAAGTTCCATCATTCAGTACGGTATGGTACAGTACGCTACAGTACAGTACAGACTGCTACAGTACAGTCTGCTACAGTACAGTATGGAACAGTCCAGTACAGTATGGAATAGTACAGTATGGTACAGAACACTTAACCTGACGCTGCCAGATCCAAGAAGCTTGCTACACAAATTTGTTTCACAGCTTATTGGGATCTGGGATCGCGGAAGCAAATTCGATGACGGGGCTGTTCCTTTTTTTCCAAGATACTTGGTAGATGATGGGACCGTCTGTCTATCACCGTGTGGGCGTGCAAACACAACCAATCATATTGACGTGTCTAGATAGCTTCACATCCGGTTTCGCACATATTCCGCCCTTAGCTCACGCTGATTGGTCCCGTACGGAACGGATTTGTCAGCTCAACTCCCTGAGAGATCCCAGATGAAGGCTGTGTTGGGGAACATGGTTACCCAATACCGCCCTCATCTGGCAGCGTCAGGTTACAGAACACTGGCCACCTGGATGGCGTGGCTCGGCGCTAGAGTGAGACCGGCCAAAGGCCGGTCGAATTCTAGTTTACTTTATTTGATGCGATTGCATTCACACCAAGTTAAATGCGGTTGTTTAATGCGACGCAGGATTCAAATTAACCTTCACACAAACGAAGCGCACTTTCCGACAATACGCAGCAGGATTCGTTTTAACCTCAGTAAAGCATCCTGGTATGAATGTGACCTTTGTGTGCCCATTCTATGCAGCAAAACCTTCCAAATCCTCCATTTAACTGAGGGTAAAACATAGACATATCGGGCCATCTGTACTCTTCAAAAGTGAAATTAACACTCAGGAATTTTGCAGTGTTTTGTATGAGTAAATTTCTCTACTTGCTCAATGGAAAATAACACTGTTGTTGTCTGGTCTTTCAGCTCACCAGCTCTGGCGCCCCCTTCTGGTCTGGTCCAAAGAGATGTCCTCATCCCCTAGAATTCAGCACTAGCAATGTGAGTGAGAGGCTCATCAATAATTCTGTCTTTAGTTAGTTTGTTTTTCTCTCAGCAACTATCATACTTAATTTATACGATGTCACATGATGGAATAAAGTGTTCAGCATGCAACTACTGTATGTATAAATCAACCTTCTACAAATTCTGAACCAAGCTAATCACTTCACTTCTGTTCCTGACCTTTTGGAAGTTATTCCCATGTTACATTTTTTGTGTGTAGGACCTACACATGGACTACGTAATGGCAGGAGCCAACCTGTTTGCCACGACGTACGGCCTGCCGGGCAGCTCCGACCGTGTGGCCTTGGCCAAGATCCTGCAGGAACTCAACGTGCCGGTCTTCACCCCTCGCTCCGGAGTTAAAATTCACGTTTCTGATCAAGAGCTGCAGAGCGCCAATGCATCCGTCGGTAAGAACTTGCATTTTTGTAGTAGTGCTGCACCATCCGGGCATAATTGGGCTTAGAATTGAGATCACGATTCTTGCTCACAATTCTTCAACATACATGACTATATGATGATGAATATTTGTCCATATATTGCATGTATAGGGACATTGTTTTTTTTGGGACACACACACACTTATTTATTGAAAGGTAGTATTGCTTTAAAAATCACAATCCATGTTGGCTCTGGTTGTCCAGTGCTGTGAACTCCGATGATGATTTCGCCATGCTAATACTGATGCACCAGGCGTCTGCTTGGGTGCATGTGAGTTCAACTCGACTTCTCACGCTGATTGCATCAGTGTGTGCTGAGGAGAACAGCATACAGTACATGCTCTGGATTTTAGTATTTTGGGAATGCAAACGTGTCTTGGGGAATGCAGGGAGTCTCTGATTTATGTACTGCTTAATTTCTACAATGTGACGTCATTCAGACTTTTGGGGGGATGGGGGCGGGGGATCATCCTAAAGTTGGTGCTTCGGTGGCACTTAAATGTTGTGACGACTCGAAATCTTCGGCACTCCAGCAGTATTTCCTCATTCATTAAGTCCAGCTTCGAGGCAGTAGCTGCCTCTGCATTTCCCAACTGAAAACCAGTTGCACCTTCTCCTCACACTCATTCTCAACAATAAAACAAATACTGTCTATAATAATTACAAACCTATGCTAGGCTACACAAATAAACACGTTCACATAAGAAACAAATGCATACCTCTGTTCCCCACAGCATTGCATTCTCAACGAGCCGCGTTTTAATTAATCACACACACGCACACACAACAGCCAGTCTGTGACAACACACAGCTCGTTGGAGGAGGAGGATCAGGGTAATTTACAATCTCAAAGGTAGCTTTTGCTTCATTGAGAGAAGATGGATGCTTACGCTGTCAACGCTTTATCCAGGCATCTTCCAGCACCCCTGAGATCATGATGTAATTGTTTTGTGAATTGAAGCAATGGCATACAATATACAGTAGGGATGAACGATACAAAAGTATTGTGTGTATATAAACGTGTCTAATTAAAATGCATATTTACTAATTAAAATACACATTTGACGAAGCTTTCTGCACTAAGTAGGTTAAACAATCCTTTATGCTGTTAATTTGCCATAGAAGCATTAGAACCACAACAGGTGTTTCATCATTCAAATGCCAGAGGAAAACAAAAGTAGGCATTTCTATTTATATACAAATTGAAACTCCTACTGTAAGACGCAAGTATTTGGGAATATTTAGCATGTGTTGTAAGCGTAGCAGGGCCGGCCTACTTTATTGTTGTACACATCAACCGACCGCTGGTCTGCGTTTTGTTTGCAGACGACTCCCGACTTGAGGAGCTGAAGACTCTTCTCCCAAACATCGAGAATTCCACGACATTCAAGCTCACCTCAATCGACTTTGAGAAGGTACACTCCACCTCTTGACATAAAAGATTGTGGCAGAGTTGTGTAGCTTGTCCTTATTGCCACATAGAATACTACTATGTGCCTATGTGCCTCCTAAAAGACCAGCACAGGAAGCTGTCATCTGTCCCGTCATTTCTGTTCACGATAATATACTTAGGCGGAAATACACCTCTACAAGCTCACAACCTGTCACATGAGCTTGTATATCAGATCTGCTGTTTTTGAGCATCTAAGGGGGGGTGAGGGGCATTTTGTATTCAAGTCTTTGCTTCTGGGGGTCCCTGAAACAAAATATTTTGAGATGTGCGACCGGCGAAATGCATACAACTTTGGGTGGTCCTTGACGTGAATAAGAGCACCAGTGATATAGCATAATGTTTTTCAGAATGTTGTTGATGTTTTAGTGGCCCAGTGACTCTGTTGATGATTGTGCACACGTTTGTTTCCAGGATGATGACACCAACTTCCACATGGACTTCATTGTGGCGGCGTCCAACTCGAGGGCAGAGAACTACGACATTCCCCCTGCCGACAGACACAAGGTGTGGGCACACTCTTTGATGTTGACCTAGACATTTTGTCACACTCTGGACTTAATTTGGGACTTCACCACCCATGTGGAAGTGGTGTTCTGTGCTCATAATATTCTGTCTGTGTTTACTGTTCAGAGCAAACTGATCGCTGGCAAGATCATCCCTGCCATTGCCACCACCACGGCCGCTGTGGTGGGCCTGGTGTGTCTGGAGCTCATTAAGATCGTGCAGGGACACAAGAAGCTGGAGACCTTCAAGAACGGCTTCATGAACCTGGCACTCCCATTCTTTGCCTTCTCTGAGCCCATTGCTGCTCCCAGCCACAAGGTATATATTTGGCTTAGTAGCTGGATGTGGATACATTATGCATTTACTAAATGCTTTCACATAATGTAGTGCTAAATGATAAGGGAAATACAAAGTGTAGTTAGTTAGACTAAAGAACCAGCTGAGCTTAAAAAGAAAAAAAAAGATGGCGTCCTTTAAATAGTTTCAGCTAACTCGTTGTCCAGTGCTGTGAACTCTGATGATTTCGCCATGCTAATACTGATGCACCAGGCTGTCTGCTTGGGTGCATGTGAGTTCAACTCGACTTCTCACGCTGATTGCATCAGTGTGTGCTGAGAACGGCATATATGTATATATTGAGAGAGCAACCAGGTGCTCACTGGAGATCTAAGAATCAACAGAATTATAAGAGACAGGATAAGACCCGATAATATCAGATTAAAAGAATTGGAGGAGGGAGGACTTTATTAAACCAACATGTTTCGACCACAATCCGTCTTTGTCAGGGTTGGACTGCAATTTTAGCATTTTGAATTGCAATAGCAATGCTTAAACATGCTGTTTGAAGCATGGGATAATGCTTCAAACATGAGTCTTTCATTTATTTTACTGACTTTCATGTCTCCACACGGCCACTCTTCCTCTCTGTCTTCACAGTACTACGAGATTGACTGGACATTGTGGGATCGCTTTGAGGTCAAGGGAATACAGGCCAGCGGCGAAGAGATGACACTCAAACAGTTCCTCGATTATTTCAAGGTACTAGGAACTATAATTACTTGCCAGAATTTGTGCTTTGTTTCACGATGGTGTCGTGCATGGAAAATAACAGACTTTCAAGCTCACAATCTGTCAGGGATGCGACACGTGAGCTTGTAGGTCATCTATTTTCGAAGTATGAATTGGGCTTTATGGTCCCGTAAGGGGTCTTGGGACCCCGAACTGGAATCTTTCCATCACATGTGGAACAGTTTCCGGAACCGGTTTTATCACATTGTCAGAGTTGATATGTGCACTTCACATCTGCTATACAATTAAAAGACCGGTGGTTCTCAAACTTATTTTTTATATCAAGGACCACCATAATTTAAGGGTCCATTTGCACACATTGAGTTACAGACCTTTTAAGGGTCCTTTTGGAACCCCCTATAGGAATCGTTAAAGGGAACCGTAACCATTAACACCCCAATCGCCCAGGACGAAGTTCACCGTCCTTTCTATTGGTAACTCCTGACACCCAAGACGAAGTTTTATCCAAAAGCGTGGTGCTTTGTCAGCAGATGCAACAAATAAAAATTTAGCAGAACTGCAAGCATTATGCAAAAATACAATTTTATTTTTTCATATAGGGCTTGAAATTTACTGGTGCTACCAGTTTAAAAATGTAGTAGCACCAGAATTGTTTTAGGAGCACCCACCAAAATGTAAGAAGCACCAATATGTTTCTTTTGAGTCCACCTATTTCCACTAAGACAAAAGTAAGGACGCAAATTGTGATTGGCCAGAATGAGATGTATGATGACGTATGATGATAAGAGTGCCCCTCACTTCACATAGGTGTGATTTTTATTATTAATAAAAACAATATAACATGAAATAGTGAAAGTATCTTACAAAGCATGCAATTATTATTGTACTGTGAGTGTGAGGGTGCTCAAGTCTGTCCGGTCAGTTGGCCTCAAACCTTTTCATGTCAAGGAGCAAGGACCCCAAATTGTTGTTAGCCCACAGACCCCCATTTGTAAATATATGCCAGGGCTCTAGCAGTGATTCTCATTTTAATTTAATAAATATATGCCAGGGCTCTAGCAGTGATTCTCATTTTAATTTAATAAATATATGCCAGGGCTCTAGCAGTGATTCTCATTTTAATTTCAAGGACACACAGTTTGACATGCATTAGGCTACTGACCCCCATTTAATGCCATTTATATAAGGGACTTCAATTTATTATTTTTATTTATATTGTAAAATCAATGTCAATTTAACTCTGAGTACAAATGGAACCAAATGGACCTGTCTATTTCGTTCCATTTGTAAACTGACTCCCCGGATCCCCCAGAACCACTATATTGTCTGTTCGTGTGTAAACACAAGTACAACACTATCCATTCCAGTGGTAGATGTTGTTGTTACATATACAATGGATGAAAAAGTATTGAACGCATCAACTTTTTTCCCAGTAAATACATTTCCAATGATGCTATTCACATGATTTCGTTACCAGACATTGGTATTAACTCAGGAAATCCACACATGTAAAGAAATTACAAAAATAAAGTCCAAAGTTCATCACTAAGTATTAAATTAATTTCAGTTGGTGTGTTCAATACTTTTTTCCTTTTATTGCACTTAATTCCACATTATTATTTATGGACTTGAATGTTGTGATTTCTTTTCATGTGTGGATTACTTAAGTTAATACCAATGGTTCAATACTTATTTCCCCCCCCCCCCCCCCCACTCATTAGCATGGTCTAAATTGCCAAACAGCTACTACTTCTACATTTCTCAACCAAAATGGTCGAGTTTCACAATGCTACACAACTGGACTCTAGAGCAAATGAGTAAAGTCACTGTCCGTAATGAATGTGAGTGAATGAGAGAGGGGAGATAGAGAGAAGTGGGCGGGGCTATTAGCCTGCTGTGGAACAACACACCCAACAGAGTGGAGAAGCTTCTCTCTCTCGTCTCAGCCGTTCCTCACGGAGAGATTGGCCACTAGGGGAGTGTTTGGGCGCACCACAGAAATGATTGGTAGTCCCACAGATGCTCCCAAATATATTTTTGTCACACAGATTACATTTCAGACGCATTTGCGTCCAAAATTATCACAATATACATATACAATATATTATCGGAGCTATTAATAATGTTATCAGGCCCATAATGATCGTGCATCCTTAAAAAAAGACCATGTGTTAGGCCCTCCGCTGTCCAGTCGCTAGTCGTGATAGATTTATTCTTACCTTCCATTGTCGATCGCATGGAGAGTGTTTTGGCTACATCTAGCTGCTACAGCCACATCCGGAACAACATCCGGTGTGTCGATAAAAGTCCTCCGTTGCTATAGTTGCTATAAATCGACTAAGCGCTATAATTTAAGGGATTAAATAACCCCAGGCAATTAAAGTGTTAAAGAGGGAATCTCTATGGAACCAGAATTGTTAAAATCTTAAGGGATGTATTCATTGATACTTCCTCATCACGTCACTTTCCCCCGTTGTGGCGGTGCACCCAAAAATGAAACCAAATTCTAAACCTTTTCTTTCCTCTTCTCGTCAGAATGAGCATAAGTTGGAGATCACCATGCTTTCTCAGGGAGTGTCCATGCTGTACTCTTTCTTCATGCCTGCGTCCAAACTCAAAGAGAGGCTGGAGCTACCGTAAGTGAAGTGACCACACACACACACACACACACTTGGGTGCTCAAGCTTACTGCATTCGACAATCTATAACTTCCGAGTGGCAGTTATAGACTTTGAAAAACTGAAACAGAATGAGCAAAACTGCTACTTGTAAAAAGGTAGCATTGTTCTAATGAATATGAATAGCCAATAATATTTCCCCACTATTTACGTAACCACGGGCATTCAGGCAACCATTGGTGTCAACTTCTGAGTGACAGTCGTGCATTTATCACAAGAAAGTACTGTGAAGGTAACTTACCGTAATTTCCGGACTATAAGCCGCACCTGAATATAAGCCGCACCAGCCAAATTTAGGGAAAATCCCATATACAAGCCGCACTGGACTATAAGCCGCACTGGACTATAAGCCGCAGCTACGTTAGCTCAGAGCCTGAGATGGCTCTGCGTTAGCTGTAAAAATCCATAGATAAGCCGCACCGTTGTATAAGCCGCAGGGTTCAAATCATGGGTAAAAAGCCGCGGCTTATAGTCCGGAAATTACGGTACTTCCACACGTCTTTGGCGTTTGTTAAGACCTGATCTGCGTCAGTCAAAACCCCTTTGGAAAAAGCTTTTGAAATCTCATGGTTAACTTGTCATCTGGGTACGTTATTATTGCTTAAACTGTGTCCTAACTGGGGGTCCCTCGTCCCTGTCATTGATCTGACCCTGCAGGATGACCGAGATCGTGACCAAGGTGTCCAAAAAGAAGCTGGGCAAACACGTCAAAGCTCTGGTGTTCGAGCTATGCTGCAACGACCTCACGGATGAAGACGTGGAAGTGCCCTACGTCAGATACACCATCCGCTGAGCCCCGACCCACCCACGCTGACCACCGCACACGCCCGGGAAAGACGAAGGGATTGGGGTACATGGGGTGGGGGGGGGGGTTATGTTATACCTCCAGGTCAGCTGTGTGGGATCAATCATTTTTCTGAGGCCTGTGGTTAATGTTTTGAGTTTGAGTTCCGAGTTTTACGTAACCCTGTGCCTGATTGTACATAGCCCCCGGTTAAAGCTGACTTGAAGATGCCTGGTATATAGGGGGGGGGGGTTCATTGCCGGGCTATGGGGACAGGCGGTTGACAAAAGGAAGGGGAGCGTGCATGTATACTGGGGCCTCATTGATTTTCATCATCTGTATCTGAACATCTACGTCTCTCAGTTTAAATGGAAAGCCTTAGTGTCTGCCTCTCCCTTGGTGATCCATAGCCCAGTAGCAGCTGTCTCTAAAACCTCACCCCCTAACTCGACTAGCTTTTGGCACTGTGGACATGGGGAAGGGGGGGCTTTTATCCAACGTGCTCTGTCACCTCTCTACTTCCGCCCCCCCACGCACCCCTCCACCAACACTTGTCCCTTTCACCCCACCACATTGATCCCCCTCCCCCTTCATGTTCATGATATGATGCTAAGTCGGTAATCCCCCAAAATGCCTCGAGAGAAAATGTGTTGAGGAATCCAAATTTCCCAAGCCTCCCCCAAAAAAAGAAAAATGCCATTCGGTTCTCTCTGAGACACCAAAATGTGCAGCCGCAGAAAAGGCTCAAGGCACAAAATGCTTCCTGAGGACCCCCCCTTCCTAAACTGTAAAATAATCCCTTATTTGCCGTTCTCTAGCACAGTGGTTCTCAAAGTCGATTCCAGGATCACTCTGGGTCTAAATTGACCCTCACAAGTCTAACTCTTAACAGTATACAGATGGACCCTGGCGGGTCCATTTAGTGTCATTTACATAGTATAAGAGTTAAGGGGAGGTTTTGGAATTTAAAAAAGTTTGAGAACTACTGCTAGCAGAAGAGCTCAGCCTGAGTGTGCCCCTGTTGTTAGTGCTACCCTGTTTGTCATCACTCCCTGTTGGCCCATAATTCCTCATCTGGCACTTGTTCTTGTGGCTCTCAGGGGGGTTGTTGGGGCACTTGCACATGACTTGAGTTTTTTCACTTATACTCCTTATTTTATTTTTTTCATTTGTTATTTGTTTATTTTCTATTTTATTTGGGGACAGAATTGTGCCACATGGTCACATATGAGAAAAAGAAAAAAAAACTTGTAGTTCATAAAACTGTCTTCTTTCTACTTAACTCCAAATGACATAACAGTTCAGAGTTGTATCTTGAAATGGGAGCACTTAGTGAATAAACGTGTAAAAGTTCCGTCGTGAGTTTGTCTTTATTGTGTTCTTTTGCGCTGTGAGCTTGTATATCTGCTATTTTTGAGAGCCACTGTTCTAAATCCTGAAGAAAACATTTACCGGTATGTTGCTATATATTTATACAGGTGGTTTAACGGGTCAACATTTTCAAATGAACTGAAGTTGTAAATGGAAATTATCATTGTGCACGCGTGTGTCATTTCCCAACCTGAACTGCCGCTTGCAGTTTCATCTGAAGTGTCAGATTCAGAAGATATCCGGGAAGCATCGAGCCCCTGAATCAGCAAAACTTCTTTCTTAACCACCTAAAAAAGTCCCGAACGGAAGGCTTTATTTGTACAAATTGGATACGGTGCCTCTTCATAGTGGTTTAGCCTCAAAGGCAAACGTGGTATTAGTATATTTTAACTATGCCAACCTTAGCTTATGCAATTATTCAATGGGCTTCTCATTGTGACCGGTTTCCTGTAGTTAAAGGCTACGTTAACAATATTACTTCCACTTCCTCTTGTCTCACACAGAGCAGTTTCTTTTGGTGTGTATACTGTACGTTTCAACCGGCTTGAGCAGAGGTTCAACTCTTTGTGTCCTGTCTGTGAAATGAGCAGAGTGCATACGTGAAGAAACGCAGCCCTTAAAGGATGTGGTTGAATCTGAGAGAACAAGGAAGAGCAAGAGGGCAGAGCGGAACGCACTGAGGGCTCTATGAACAACCATACGTACTATCTACAGGTGACTGCAAAACCGTAGAGGGAAATATATATATATATATTTTTGCCAATTCCATTTTGCTCCGTGTGAATGCATTGATGACCAGAGAAGATGGAGACGGAGGAGGCTGGGAACACATGCACTTCCTGGTATGATGCTGTTGGTCATTTTAGCTTGTATGAATTAAATGCTGCTCTTCATTTGACAGACTAATGCTTATTTTGCTTGGTGATTAAAAATAACAATATGACCCCTTTTTTAAGCTGGTGCATTATACTCTAAGCTGATGTGAAGCAAACGGTGGATTGAAATAATCGCAACATTTTACTGTGCCTGATTTCTTTTATTTTTGTGTCGTCCTGGTGGAATCTTGTCCTTTGTTTTTAGATCTATGACTTAATTGTCAAGAACTTGTCAAATGACAATCGTGCGTTTGACTGTCTTCTGCCCCTCGCTTGTGGTTGCTGTGTTTCATTAGGTCTTCAAGGCCGAGACACTTTGAAAGCCATGACCATGCCAGGGTAAGTCCCTCTGTCTCTGAATTTGTCAATCTCCCTTTTCCTCGCTTAATTCTAGCAAAGCTTTGCCTTTTCTTTCATGTGCTCATCCACTCATCTTCACACACGTCTGTCTGTAGAAGAAGAGAAAGCAGGAGCCAGACCCTACTGACCATATAAACAGAATAACAGAGGTGGGTAATGTTGTTCTGTAGTCTCGCCTTGCCCCTCTGTAGTGCCTCAATCTTCATTTCGCTGTCTCTGTAGCTAATGGTTGCAGTGGTGTAAAAAGTACTTCTCACATTTATTTACTTGAGTAAAGTATCAATACTGCAATATAGAAATACTCCGTTACAACTAAGTCCGAAATTCTAAATGTATACTTTCTGTTTTTTGTAGTAGAAAGTCTTTGAAAATAGACAATCTACAAGCTCAGAATGTGTCTCATTGCGACACATTGTGAGCTTGTAGATCGGCCATTTTAAAATGGCCAAAATGTATATGTAGGGTTGAAGTATTTAATGCGTTTTGTAATAATCAAAATATACAAAGTAACTAGTAACCAAGTAATTGTATTGTAGTAAAAATATAATATTTGCCTCTGAGGTGTAGTGGTGTAGAAGTAAAAGTAGAAGACTGGATGTTTCAAGTAAGTACCCAAGTAAATGTACTTAGTTACTTTTTACACCACTGAACGGAAGTTAGTCAACCTTACCTTTGTTACCACAGTGCCGAGTGCAAAGCTTAGAAGTGCTCTGCAGTGCACCCGCTCATTAACGCTAAAGGTCTCTTCCTTTATTCAAGAACGGAACGACTCAAAGTTATCTTTAGCCTTGGACCAAGACCGTCAGATGTATTTGACCCATTCTGGCATTTTGTGATTCTCTGACAAAGACCCACCAATGTTAGAATTCATTAAAATAAATCTCTTGACAATCTTGCTCCAAGGCTAATGCTTCTTAATAGAACGTTTGCAGTACTCTTCATTCTTCACTCTTCTTCTTGCACAAAACTGTCATCCTTTTGAACCGATAGATTTTACAACTGTTTACAACTTTCGTTGCATCACAGAACTATTTGTTATGGTGAAGTGTCACTCGCCTGGTAAAATACTTCAGCAGCTGATATGGTTAGTGTGGCAAACAGGCAGACATGTTTTATTCTAATACACGTACACACGCTGCACACACCCCATTCTCTTTGAAAGGTTCACACAGGAACTGAGAGCTCTGCACCCTGCAACACTTCCTCTCCTTTCTCCACATCTTTCTGTCCTCTTTCCTGATCATCTGCCATCCTTCTCAAACATGCTATATATGAAATGACATGTTTTTAATTTAGTCTTTAGTCAATATTGATTTAAAAAGCATTCAGACGTTCTATTACAACCAATGCATTTGATGAAAGCCCTTCTTCCACACATACGCACACGCGCACACATGCATGAACACATGTAGTGGAGGGTTATAGAACAGCCGTGTGTGTGTGAAGTGATTCTTGTTAGTGACTGACTGTATTACCATATGTTATCAGGATGAAGAGGAGGATCAAGATGAAGAAATGAATTCAGACATGGTGAAGGACTCTGAGGTGAGACACTGGTATCTAAATATCAGGTCTTAAGGCCCGTGCACCATGCATTCTATTATTATGTAGGTAAAACGAATGAGATTTAAAACGAACACACGCTTCTCTGTGACATCTTGCACACCTTCAGCACTAAAAGCTGCTTCTAAATATGGAGCTCAGTTGTGTCTTACCGGAGAAGCCTGTCCTTAGGAATACGACAAAAACTAAGATCTCCATGAATTCAAGGCTTCATGTGATTGATAGAAAATAAGTCATTTTTGGGGGATAAAGAGGACACAGTTCCCACAGATCTCAGGTCATACTGTAGGACAGGTCATTCATTACAAAGAGCACGTTCAATATAACATTTGAACAGACTGTAAAGACACATATCCTTCGGGACAATAAAGATTATTATTATTATTACCGGTATTCGTATTCATATTCATATGGACCACATGCACCCTCATCACCACACCTAGTCGGTCAGCACACTGACTGTTGTTGAATGTTTGTCTTTCTAGGAGCCCAGCAATAAAAGGGTCAAACCTGTGGTGAAGTCCAACAGCATGACGTTGTCACCCCCAGTGAAGACCCCGGCCCTAAAACGATTTGGACTGTCCATTTCGGTAAAGCAACACGCACACACTTTATAGACCTGAGGCCCATTTAATTTTTTTTTTTAATTAATATGCGTTATATTATAGTATTTCCTTATTTCCTGGACTACATGTCTCAGTAAGACAGCCCTCCCCTATCCACAAGGAGGAGCAGTGGACCAAAGCATTATGGGAATTGTAGTCCAGGAAGGAAGTGAGCCCCATGTTCATGACATCATGGAGCCCATGGACACTCAAGGACTGTGTAAAGAGGACGAGACACGAAGACCGTACGGGCGACGCCATGTTGCTCCATGGAAGGAAAGAACCATGCGCAGTTGAGACCAAGGACTGTCTAAAGAGGACAAGAAGCGAAGACCGCAAGGGCGCCGCCATGTTGATCACATGGTGCTCCATGGAAGGAAAGGAACATGCGCAGTTGTAGACCAAGGAAGCTGAACGTGGAAGTGTTGGCTGCATAAAGCCCACTGCGCATGTTTCTTTCCTTCCATGGAGCACCATGTGATCAACATGGCGGCGCCCTTACGGTCTTCGCTTCTTGTCCTCTTTAGACAGTCCTTGGTTGAGACCAGGAAGTTGTACATGCCCAAATTGTGCATGTACAACTTCCTGGCCTCAACCTAGGTCTCAACTGCGCATGTTTCTTTCCTTCCATGGAGCAACATGGCGTCGCCTGTATGGTCTTCGCGTCTCCTCTTTAGACAGTCCTTGTGGACACTTTGAAATACTAAAATTTCTAAAAACACACATAAAACCCCCCAGGAAAGTGTTTCTTGTCTCCCAAACATCATTCAAATAAGATCTGGTTGCAAAAGGGCTGAAGTGGCCCTTTAAGTTTTCTGGAAAACTTTTATTTTGAACTTGCTATGCTGTATATCGTTGCTGGCGAGTGGAAACCTTGTATGTACAAAACTGTTCTTACCGTTCCATTTTATCCTTTTAAAATATCTATGTCTTTTATCCTTTAAAAGTTTGAGAACCACTGATTTAGAAGGCATTTTTAGAATCTGTTGCACAAGTTCACACACTGAAAAAAGTGCCGCTCTACAAGCTCACAATGCGTCAGTCACACTGAGCTGCCGCACACAACTACAGTGTAAATCAGGCATTCAAGCACATGTATGCACAGTACTTCATGATAATTCCC
The DNA here is from genome assembly GCF_964188405.1 of Protomyctophum parallelum. Taxonomy (NCBI): domain Eukaryota; kingdom Metazoa; phylum Chordata; class Actinopteri; order Myctophiformes; family Myctophidae; genus Protomyctophum; species Protomyctophum parallelum. The sequence continues at coordinate 15,723,054 of NC_139705.1, read as the reverse complement.
TGCATGTGTGGCCGGCCCATTTATTTCACTCTTTCTTCTTCCACCATCGCAGCGCTCCTTCAGCGTTCGCACAGATGCACGACCTTTGACCCCGGCTCCGCTGCGCTCTCGCCAGAAGGCCTCGTCGTTTCCACGGAGACGCACCAATGCCAGCCAATGCTGGAGCGACACGGCGGGGAGTCACGACCTCACCGCCAAGGAGATCAAACGCCAGGAGGTACGGAGGACACATTCACAGTGTTGTTCACACACAGCAGGGTGCGCCAAACTAATTGGCTCCATTCACACAGAATAAGTCTTCCTACCATAGACATAACATGGTAGAGGCCTCCTTCGGCTCTCGAGAGTAGGCAAGCTTTCCCGAGATTCCTTGCGAATAAGGCTCTGTTCCATTTAATGTACAGTGGTTCTTAAACCTTTTTAATTTCAAGGACACGCATAACTCTTGAGAGTGTACAAATGGAAGCTAATGGATCCTTACGGGTTGATTTGGTTCCATTTGTACACTCTCAGAGTTGAGTTACACACCCGTATGATGCCTTTTGGAACCCACTCAAGGACACTTTGAGACCCACTGATGTAGCAATGTGTTTCTAGTAGCCGACAGGCACAATAGCAGAACCCTGACTCTGTTTGACCAGAATTGAACAGAGCCTTCATTAGTATCATCGGTGAAGGAAGTAGGGTAAGGGACCCGGAAGTAGGGAGAGTTATTCTGTGTGCATATAGTAGAGCCTATTGATCAACTGAAAATTATAACCATCAGCACTCTGGCGGCGCAGGGCTAAAGTACCTGTTGTGGATTTACAAGCTTGTAAGCTTGTTTGTGGGCTATATATGAATAGCCAATCTATATAAAATGGGGCTTAAATGTTTGAACTGTTCCTCATTCTGCTGGGGACCCCCTGTACCCCTATTTGAGAGCTCATATCTGGGTCTGTATACCAGTAAAGTAAACTCGGTCAAGGCACTGGGTTTAAGGCTGGCCTTCTCAAAGTGGGTGCCTTGATGCAAGTCCAGGGGTGCCTCAAAATACTTTGATAATATTTGGAATTCATCAATGTCACTTCAGTTTAACCACTTAGACCATCTAGACTTAGTAAAATGGACCCACGCTAAACTGTACTTGGTGCGCCGTTGTATACAAGTTATTTTCAGTCTGTCCTAATGGAAACAAATATTCTCTCCTGTTTTCCTCTTGACCTAAATAAGAAGGAAAGATTTGCATATTATGTACGTACTGTTAATATGACCAAAGGTGCAAAAGAAACAATATTCAGTATTGGGTCCGAGAGGCTAAATCTCATCAAATGGTGGTCCATGGCTCAAATGCTGAATAAAATAATGGACCTTGATATGAAAAGCGTTGAAAACCACTGCCGTGCGTGGCTTATTTACAGGGGCTATGAGCACTGATGAGGTTGCTGACCCACTGAACTACATATGGGTGGGCGTGGCCAGCAGCAATGCCCGCTTCTCTCTGAAGCAACTCTGCAGGAAGATTGTGAAAGAGGAAGTGAGCTGGCACTATAGAAGCCTCACTTCCTGTTTGAAGAAAATCAGCTGTGAAAACTCACTGCATGCATGGTTGGAGAGAATGGACTATTTGCAAATGGCCACAATGTATGTGTAGGTCAAGTGGTTAATGTATGTGTAGGTCAAGTGGTTAATGTATATTTTCTAAAAATAATCAAAATCTACAAAGTAACTAGTCGTAACTAAAGTTTTCAAATAAGTATAGTGGCGTTAAAAGTATAATATTTGCCTCTGAGATGTAGTGTAGTAGAAGTAAAAGTACAGAAAATTGGAAATATTCCAGTAAAGTAAACATACCTAAACTAGACTAGACTACTACTAGACCTAAGTGCCGCTTTCGACAAGATAGACCATGCCATACTAATCAATAGGCTTGAGGAATGGGTTGGTATACGGGGGACTGCTTTACAGTGGTTTGCCTCTTACCTGTCCAATAGGACTGTCGCTGTTTCCATTAATGACCATGTGTCATCCTCAGCGCGCTTAAACTGTGGTGTGCCTCAAGGTTCTATTCTAGGCCCTGTTTTATTTTCCCTGTATATGCTACCTCTCTGTGTTTTAATTAGTCGTTTTAACCACATTACTTATCATTGTTATGCTGATGACACACAATTGTATTTTTCTTTTAAAACCTCTCAGCATTCCAATTTATCTATTTTAAAAGAATGTCTTAATTCCATTAAGGACTGGATGTCCCAAAACTTTTTACAGTTGAACCCTGACAAGACTGAGATCCTAGTTGTAGGTCCCGAGAGCACCCACTGTGTAATTCAGCAGTCTTTGGGTATTACAGCAAATTACACTAAGGTATCAAAAAACCTAGGTGTTCTTTTTTATCACAAAATGAATTTCGAAGCCCACGTAAAAAAGGTTGTCCAAACATGTTTTTTCCAGCTGAGAAACATTGCTCAAATTAAAACTTTACCAAGACCTGGAAAAACTTATCCACGCTTTTATTTCGTCTCGCCTGGACTATTGCAACTCTTTGTTTACAACATTGAGTCGCTCCTCTATATACCGCCTCCAACTTGTGCAGAATGCGGCAGCTAGACTGCTAACTAACACACAAAGGAGGTCACACATCACTCCTGTGCTTGCAGCCTTGCATTGGCTTCCTATCGACTCCAGAATTCAATTTAAAATTGTATTAATTACTTATAAATCTCTTCATGGGCTGGGCCCAATTTATTTAAGTGAACTGGTGCACCCCAAGGTGAATTTGAGACAACTTAGGTCTTCAGACAAAGGTCTTCTCATTATCCCCACCACTAAGCTGCGAACCAAAGGAGATCGAGCTTTCGAATTTGTTGCACCTACGCTGTGGAATGATTTACCACTCTGCTTGAGAAACGCTGTGTCTGTTGAGATCTTTAAGAAGCTACTGAAAACGCATTTGTACCGCAAACATTTTGGCTTGCTCCAGTGATTTCTATGTATTATCTACTTATTATGTACTTATCTATTTCTAGGTACTGTCTTTGCTGCTCTGTTTCTTATTTCATTGTTGGTTTATTTTTTCTGATTGAGATGTTCTTGTTTTATTAAGGCGCTCTATAAATAACATTACCTTACCAAATTACCTTACCTAAACATTTTACAAGTACAGTACTTGAGTAAATGAACTTGGGCACTTTACGCGTGTGTGTGTGTGTGTGTGTGTGGTGTGTGTGTGTGTGTGTGTGTGTAATGGTGAACCTGTGTGCATGTGGTTTTGTTGTGGGAATTGTGGATGTGGGAAGTGAAGTGTTCCAGTGTTGACAGTGTGTTTGGTTCCCTGCAGATCATCTATGAGCTAACTCAGGGAGAGAGGCAGTTGATCGAGGACCTCAGCCTGGTAAAGAAGGTACATACATTAATTTACTCATTAATTTGATTTATTTTACTTCTGTCTGTCGCGGAACAAACCCTGCTCAGTGCCCTCATCTGATTTGATTTAGATTTTTTTGTCACAATTAAGACAACACAAAATACATAACAAAGAGGAACGCCATAAATGGGCTTATACAAGGCCTTGACCTACATATCGTTGCCGAAGGGCAGAAACCTCGCATCAAGCATTTGCTGTTTTTGAAGTTGAATCGTGAAAAGTAACAGTCCAGGGCGGTGCTGTAGAGTGCAGTGTAGAGTGGCCGGATGGTAACCGCCAGAGCCAACTAATGATAACCATATTGAGGGGGCAGACACCTGTTCATGCAGCCGGGACTGAGACAAGCTGGAGTTGGAAATACATTGTTTTCAACAAGGGCGGCACAAATAAGATGTGTGCAACATGCCAACTGTTTTAAAGTATTGTATTACTACAAATCAATCTAAAATAAATGTATTTAAAGGTATATTCAGTGATTTCACTCAAAAAACCTTAGGTTTCGTTTTTGGCCTGGGACCCAGCCTTTCGTCCAATCAGGATAGAGTCAAAAACGAAACCTACGGTTTTTTGACCCCCAGGGGTTAACTGGGGACAGGGAGGAACTCCTTATATGGTCAGCACACTCTATAGTAGGGAGGATTATCACAACAAAACAAAAAAATAAGTGATATTTGAATTAAGTGAAATCACTGAATATACCTTTAAGATCATGATGAAGATGTATGAATGTGTGTGTGAAAGGGTTCACAATCTATATAAAGCGCCTTGATAAAGGCACTATATAAATGCACCTTTTAGCATTTATAAAGAAAACTGAAATCTACTGCTGTGTGTGCTGTCATGTGTCATGTTTAATCGTGCGTGTGCGTGTGTGTGTGTGTGTGTGTGTTTTTTTCTTTTTCAGGTGTATTATGAGCCTATGCTAACGCTGGAGCTCCTGACAGAGAGTGAGCTGGGTCATATCTTTGGAACTCTGGACAGTCTCATTCCCCTCCACGAAGGTGCAACTATAACTCTCAGAAACTGTCCAACTCACTCCTTATCAGTGTTGCCAGTCAGGGAATGTTGAACTATCGGAGGTTTAAAATTATCATGTTTTTCAGTCTAGCAAAAATACCAATCTACAAGCACACAACACATGGCATTTTCTTATTGCTTATTTGCACATAAAAATAAAATAAAAGCACAGCAACAGCAAAATAGTTGGTTGTGCAGGTTTAGGTTTAATTAATTAATTAATTAATTGGATTATTATACTGTTATGTTGTGTCTGTACTAGTGTATTTAACATGTTGTATCAACATGTGTTGTTGTGAAGTCAGTGCTGTCTCTTTTCAAAACATTGCCCGTTCATGCACAGACCTCCTGGCTCGCCTGGAGAAGCTGAGAGGATCGGAGAAGACCGTTGGAGAGGTGGGGATCACCCTGCTGAACTGGGTGAGTTTATTATAGTTACAAATATAATATAGTACAAATATCGAAAACTAAAAATTTAATGTTTTTTTTGTTAAAAGCCAAAAGGGGCTTTTACAATAATAATAATAAAACTTTATTTGTATAGCACCTTTCATGACATCAAATGCAGCTCAAAGTGCTTTACAGAACAATGGAGAATAAAATAAAAGCAAAGCATAAAAGAGAAGCAAGGCAGCGACATAAAAAAACAAGCAGTAACAAAAAATATAAGATCACTTAAAGGCAATGTTGTAGAAGTGGGTCTTGAGCTGAGCTTTAAAAATGTCTACAGAGGCTGCCTGACGAAGGTACAGAGGGAGCTTGTTCCATGCCGATGGCCCGTAGAAGCAAAAAGCTGCTTCCCCGTATTTTTTAGTTGCCATTTCTTTAGGCAAAGCGAGCAGGCCAGCAGTGGAAGACCTTAGCGGGCGGTTTGGGACATAATTAGGCAGGCAGTCATGTAGGTAGGAAGGTGCGAGACCATTGAGGGCTTTATAGACAAGTAAAATAATTTTAAAATCAATCCTAAAAACAACCGGAAGCCAGTGCAGTGATGCCAAAACTGGAGTAATATGTTCTCTCATCTTAGTTCTAGTTAAAACTCTGGCTGCTGCATTTTGGACAAGTTGTAATCTGTGTGTGTGTGTGTGGTACAAGGCCTCTACCTACCTACAAAACATTACCCAATCAGCTGGTCATAAAAAAAAATCTACTCTGCATGGATTAAAGTTCACCACGACTGCTATCAGTCATTTGAATTCCATTTAATCTAGCATGACTTCTTCTATGTAAGCATGTTGCACAGCAACAATAGACGATATACAAGTTCTCAATGCGTCACAGACAGATTTATAAAAACAATAATGGAAATGAACAAGACACATTTACAAAACTTTTTATCAAGGTGTAGCTTGCACAACTCCAACCAGTCTCAAACCTTTTGAGTATTCTTACCGGGTGCGCAGTCGTGTAAATAACTCTAGCATGGCATGTAGCATGGTATGCTACAGAGCAGTATGGTTGCTGCTGCAGTGCTCTGTAGCATACCATGCCAACATTTAATAAATTAAGAGTGCCTTAAAACGTGAGTTCCGTGAGTGCAGGTTTTCTCTTTTAGAGATTTTTCTGTAAAGGCATTTACAAAACTAACTACTTATTTTTTACGATTATTTTATCATTATTCTGTTGTGTGCTGCTGCTTTGTCTGAAGGAAGCCAAATCAAAATACTAAAACCAGTTAAAAAAACTAGCAAGTCTGGTCTAAAAACAAATTAAAACTAACTGAATTAGAAAAGAAAATTGTCAAAACAAAATAAAAACTAAACTATAATGACAAATTGCAAACGTATTAATTTATAACCTTGGTCTGGTGTGTGTGAACTGGGTCAGACCAAACGCCATGCGGGAGAGGAAGTACACAACTGAACCTCTTGCCACTTCCTGTGTGTGTGTGTGTGTGTGTGTGTGTGTGTGTGTGTGTGTGTGTGTGTGTGTGTGTGTGTGTGTGTGTGTGTGTGTGTGTGTGTGTGTGTGTGTGTGTGTGTGTGTGTGTGTGTGTGTGTGTGTGTGTGTGTGTGTGTGTGTGTGTGTGTGTGTGTGTGTGTGTGACAAGATACAGATTGTCGGCACAAACAGTTTCATGTAAATTACTTCTGCCTCGCCCAGGCTGGCTGGAGGACGCACCAGCCAGTGAGGCCACAAACATATTCATGTCAAGGACCTCCAATATTTACAAGCGACATCAGCGCTATAAATTTTAGTCGGGTCGGGGACCCATCCTGAACTGATTTAATTCGGCTTTAAAAATGGACTATTACTTGTAACCCATAAAAATGTGTCGGCGACCCAAACATGGGTCCCAATACCACTGTATGGGGAAACAGTCGTCCCACGTTGCAAATACAATGTAAAGATATTTTTAAATATATTTTCGTGAACTGAAATGCAAGCTCACTAACTCGGATTTCGGGAGGTGTAGTTCCAGATTATATAGCATTCGTTTGGAGATTGTGGAATATTTCATATTTGTCTGGCTACGCGAGACTAGGGAAACACTGATCTAAAGACATCCTTGGTGCTCTCTCTCTCTCTCTCTCTCTCTCTCTCTCTCTCTCTCTCTCTCTCTCTCTCTCTCTCTCTCTCTCTCTCTCCCCCCTCTCTCCCTCCCTCTCTCCATCAATAATTGCGTGCAGTTCCCGTGCCTGGAGTCCTACGTCACCTACTGCTGCAACCAGGTGGGGGCCAAGGCCCTGCTGGACCTGAAGAAGCAGGACAAGCGGGTGGAGCGCTTCCTGCGCTTGTGCCAGGAGTCGTCCTTCAGCAGGAAGCTGGACCTGTGGAACTTCCTGGACCTCCCGCGGAGCCGCCTGGTCAAGTACACCCTGCTGCTCAAAGAGATCCAGAAGTGCACGCCCCCGGACCACCCCGACGAGGAGACACTGCCCGATGCCGTGAGTACATACTGGAATATATGCCCCCGGACCACCCCGACGAGGACACACTGCCCGATGCCGTGAGTACATACTGGAATATATGCCCCCGGACCCCCCGACGAGGACACACTGCCCGATGCCGTGAGTACATACTGGAATATATGCCCCCGGACCACCCCGACGAGGACACACTGCCCGATGCCGTGAGTACATACTGGAATATATGCCCCCGGACCACCCCGACGAGGACACACTGCCCGATGCCGTGAGTTGCATACTGGAATATAAGCTCCACCTGTCTCTCGCTCACTCGCGCACACACACACACCAGTGTTGATTTCGTCGACAAAAACTATGACGGAAAATGTTCGTCGACTATCTTTTTTGACTGAATATATTGACAATTGTGTCAACAAATAAAAACTAGACTAAAATGTCAGGGAGGTACTAGTGGAGAAGAGATCCAGTAGATTGTATAAGTAAAAGAAAAGTAATTTTATGTTTGGTTGCGCTCGGGTGTTGCGCTCTGAAAATTGCATCATGAGCTTGTAGATCCGCTATTTTGAAAAGATTTGTATACATTTTATACATTTGAAACCTCCTGCATAATCTGAGTACTGTCGGTACGAGTACATTTTGTCACCAATACTTTTGTACTTTTGTTACTCAAGTAAATGGACTTTCACTGATACGCAGTATCAATACTTCTTAAAAACGCATACTTTCCCCACCACCACTGCTGTGCTGTGTGCAGTTGGACCTGATCCATGACATCGTGTCCGAGGTGGACCGGAAGACGGGTGAGGCTGAGTGCCAGTTCTACAGGAAGGGGCTGTCCTACCTGGAGGAGATCCAGAGACTGCCGGAGATCCACGCGTCTCGATTCATCTACTGCCACGGAGAGCTGAAGAGCAGCAAGGGACAGGTAGGGTTCATCTACTGCCACGGAGAGCTGAAGAGCAGCAAGGGACACGTAGGGCTTTATCTACTGCCACGGAGAGCTGAAGAGCAGCAAGGGACAGGTAGGGCTTTATCTACTGCCACGGAGAGCTGGAGAGATGGAGATTTTTTTCAGCCTAGGATCAACGGCATTCCAAAGAGTAGACCCTCTCTCTACCTTAGTTGAGAAGAGAACTGCCTAAGTATGACAATAAGGTATATGTTAGATTGACGTGTCACATAATTTATATGAATGAAATGAATATCTGAATTTAAAGAAGAATGACAAAAAAAAAAAAAAAAAAAATTGGAAAATGAATGCCATATCAAGCCGTAATAATAATATAATAACAATAATAATAATAATCTTTATTTAAAGGGCACCTTTCAGACACAAGTGTAGTTCAAAGTGCTTTACATACAAAAAAGAACTTAATTAACTTAATTAAGAAAGTAATTTGTTGAGGCCTTGATATGAAAAAGGTTGAACACCACTGCTTTAATGGGCTAATTTCTGTCTCTGAAAGGGGGCAGAAATACAGCTGCTTGTGAATGCACAATTCTAAATTTAGCTTCTTATATATATTTTTGTTGTCTTTGTTTTCTGCTGTACAGTGTGTTCTGCTGCTGCCCAGAGGCAGATTGTTATTACAAAACATACATTAACAACTTCAGCCCTAGATTAATTTGAAAATAGCCAATCTACAAGCTCACAATGTGTCGCAAAGTGACGCAAAGTGACGTAAAACATGTGAGTGACTTTTTTCCCCATCACTGCCCATGAATGCAGCGGCTGCATGTGTTCCTGTTCGAGCTGGCCCTGGTGCTGACCCGGCCGGGCGAGGACAAGGAGGGCGGCCAGGTGTACCAGGTGTACCGGCAGCCTCTGCCCAACGCCCTCCTCAACCTGGAGGACATCCCCGACGGGGAGGCCAGCGGCGGGGGCTCCTTCAGAGGGGCATTCACCGGGGGCAACGATAAAGGTACCTTCAGAGGGGCATTCATAGGGGCAACGATAAAGGTACCTTCAGAGGGGCATTCATAGGGGCAATGATAAAGGTACCTTCAGAGGGGCCTTCACAGGGGGCAATGATAAAGGTTCCTTCAGAGGGGCATTCACCAGGGGCAACGATAAAGGTACCTTCAGAGGGGCCTTCACAGGGGCAACGATAAAGGTTCCTTCAGAGGGGCATTCATAGGGGCAATGATAAAGGTACCTTCAGAGGGGCATTCATAGGGGCAATGATAAAGGTACCTTCAGAGGGGCCTTCACCGGGGGCAATGATAAAGGTACATTCAGAGGGGCATTCATAGGGGCAATGATAAAGGTACCTTCAGAGGGGCATTCATAGGGGCAACGATAAAGGTACATTCAGAGGGGCATTCATAGGGGCAATGATAAAGGTACCTTCAGAGGGGCATTCATAGGGGCAATGATAAAGGTACATTCAGAGGGGCATTCATAGGGGCAACGATAAAGGTACCTTCAGAGGGGCATTCACCGGGGGCAACGATAAAGGTACCTTCAGAGGGGCATTCATAGGGGCAACGATAAAGGTACCTTCAGAGGGGCATTCATAGGGGCAACGATAAAGGTACCTTCAGAGGGGCAACGATAAAGGTACCTTCAGAGGGGCATTCATAGGGGCAATGATAAAGGTACCTTCAGAGGGGCATTCATAGGGGCAATGATAAAGGGGCATTCATAGGGGCATTCACCGGGGGCAACGATAAAGGTACCTTCAGAGGGGCATTCATAGGGGCAACGATAAAGGTACCTTCAGAGGGGCATTCACAGGGGCAACGATAAAGGTACCTTCAGAGGGGCATTCATAGGGGCAATGATAAAGGTACCTTCAGAGGGGCATTCATAGGGGCAATGATAAAGGTACCTTCAGAGGGGCATTCATAGGGGCAATGATAAAGGGGCATTCATAGGGGCATTCACCGGGGGCAACGATAAAGGTACCTTCAGAGGGGCATTCATAGGGGCAACGATAAAGGTACCTTCAGAGGGGCATTCATAGGGGCAACGATAAAGGTACCTTCAGAGGGGCATTCATAGGGGCAATGATAAAGGTACCTTCAGAGGGGCATTCATAGGGGCAATGATAAAGGTACCTTCAGAGGGGCATTCACCGGGGGCAACGATAAAGGTACCTTCAGAGGGGCATTCACCAGGGGCAATGATAAAGGTACCTTCAGAGGGGCATTCACCAGGGGCAACGATAAAGGGGCATTCATAGGGGCAATGATAAAGGTACCTTCAGAGGGGCATTCATAGGGGGCAACGATAAAGGTACCTTCAGAGGGGCATTCATAGGGGCAACGATAAAGGTACCTTCAGAGGGGCATTCATAGGGGCAATGATAAAGGTACCTTCAGAGGGGCATTCATAGGGGCAATGATAAAGGTACCTTCAGAGGGGCATTCATAGGGGCAACGATAAAGGTACCTTCAGAGGGGCATTCATAGGGGGCAACGATAAAGGTACCTTCAGAGGGGCATTCATAGGGGCAATGATAAAGGTCAACGCTCATTATTAGACATCCATTTGTGCTCAAATGAGGGGGGGTTGGTTCTAGACTCTAACAAGCCTTTTAGCTGGAGACCAAAGTAGTGACAATACCTGCAAGCTCGCAATGTGACACGTTGTGAACTTGTAGTTCTGCTATTTTCACTACTTCTTAAACATTTGTTTTGGGATTTATGTAATTTCTTATATTTTTGTTTAAAAAAATGATATCGACAAGAGCTTGTAGGTCGGCTATATTTGAAATGTTTTGGAAAAACATTTTGTCCGTGGCCATATGAATTTGGGGGCCCTCCTTCACACTCCTTGACATCAAAAGGTTTGAGAGCCACTGATCAAAGTTCAAACTAATTATAAAGCAAAAATATATTGGTGCTAACTCATTGGGGACTTTGTATTACAGGGTGAATGTCATCCTTCTATATTTAACTTTCTCTCTCTCCACCTCTCCCTCCCATCAGTCAGGAACTGTTTCCGTGTGAGCAGCAGAGGGCGCTCCAAGGCCCAGTCCCACAGCCTGCAGGCCAACGACTCCTTCAACAAGCAGCAGTGGATCACGTGCCTGCGCCAGGCCATCGTGCAGTCCCGAGACAAGGCCACCTCGACCTCCTCCTCCTCACACCCGGACCCGGCCCTCATCCACATAGCCCACCTCAGCCTCAGCCCCTCGGACTCAGAGATGACAGACCACACCAATCGCTGACTTTGAGACGATTGTTTTTACCCAGCCATTGATTCTCAAGACAACAGTTCGTTTTGAGGACTCCCTTTATGGGGTGTAGCAGTGACAGGGGCCATTTTCCTGTTCTCTCGATCCATTTAACATCTTTTGACCCGAGATCAGATTATAAAAATGTCTTCTACATCCTGACAGTTTTCTGAAAAAGCTATGTTTCTGTCAGTGGTTCTTTGATTTTTCAAAAATAGCAGACCTACAAGCTCATAGCGCGCCACTCGGTGGCGTGCTATGAGCTTGTAGAACCAAAAGGGGTTCCCGAACACCAAAAGGGGTTCCCGCCCAAAATGGATTAACACCTATTATTTTCCCCATAGAGATTTCCCAAAATATGTATATTGTTTATTTTAGAATCAAGCCATCCAGGATCCTGGTGAACCATGGCCATAAAACATTTGATTCTGTGGGGAAATAATAATAATTTATTGATTGGAATAATTTGCTGTATGATATACTACATTTAATAAATACCCTTTATTTAGTGTTAAAAAAATAAAATAAAAATTATCCATGATTCACCAGGACCGTGGATGGCTCGATACTAGGCCTAAAATAATTGATGTAAATATTTTTGGAAATCTCTATGGGAAAAATGAATGGGGTCTGGATCGAAAGAAACAGAAAATGGGTGCTACTGCGGAGCCCTATAGCTCTGAGAGTGTGCAGTTCCGTTTTGTTTCATTTGTTTTGTGCACACAAAGTTACAGACAGAGCTGTGTAAGGGTTCCGTTTGGAGCCCCCTCTAGCAAACCCTGAGGGTTCCCCTCCTGGACTCTACACTTCTTTGAGAACCACTGGTTTTCCACAATAGACTGTGAAGTGGTCATTTGGTACATTGGCCCCAAAATGGACTCAATTCTCTGTTGGTTGTGAATTATTCTTTTTGCATAGACCGTCACAGACACATACACAATCTGTAGAGACTGTGTACAGATTGGAAGCAGTATTAGCTGGATGTGAATCATGTACCTCACAAATTGTATCTATGCATTATTGTTATTTTCTATTGTTTTTTAAATAAACTGACACTTAAGTCAAATCAGAGGCTCTTTGCAAAGGAAGGACTATTAATATTCCAGTGTTAATTTCGTCGACTATGATGAAAAATGTTCGACTACCTTTTTTCCACTGACGAAAACTAAATAAAAACAGAATAAAGAACTAAGCTATGATGACTAAATCTAAGATTAAATACATTGACAATTTTGGCAACAAATAAAAACTAGACTAGACTAAAATGTTAGGGAGGGACTAGTGGAGAAGAGAAGTAATTTTATGCTTGGTTGCGCTCGGGTGAAAATGCTCACAACATGTCGTGCTGCAATGTGTGAGCTAGATTTAGTCGACTAAATGTCATGATATTTAGTCGACTAAAACTTAAACACTTAAGGTGACAATGTTTGTTTTTTTAAACAAACTAAATGCAAAGTTGCTGTCAAAATCAACACTGGCTAAAAATAAGCAGCACAATCTAGAGACAAGATTAGCAGATTATCTCTCTCTCACTCCCTCTCTCTCCCTCCCTCCCTCCCTCTATCTCTCTCCCTCCCTCCCTCGCCCAGGGAGAGCGAGGTAGACTTACAGAGGTAGAGCCACACAGACATCAAGTGAAACCGTAGCCGTCCCCTTATGCAATTTTTAACAGCTCAGCAGGTGATGGGAACAGTTTGGTGGGACACATTGTCCACAGATAAAGTGACCGACTGATCAGGTGAGTGCGGATCTCCCTCTCTCTGTCTCTCTGTTTGAGCTAATGCTATATATACAGTATGCTTTGTTTATGCAGCATTATACACAAATATAACTAGTTTGAAGTATTGTAGGTTGTTTGCTGACATCATGCTTATAGCAGGGCGAAGTATAGCCAGAGCAATGACAGGGTATGAGCAAGTGTTTGTTAAATTGTTGTGTATATTTTGAGATGTTCTTGACATCGTCTTTGTTATATAAGTGACCCTGCCAGTGTCCAGGGTATCCCAGGACAGGTCAGCTGTAGTAGTACATTCTCATTCACAAAGCTTAGTGTAAGTACACTCCGCAGGAATGTCTTTTTGGAATAAGAAGTGCTCTTAAAGGGACATGCCGGCCTTTTGTTGACATTTTTGCCGCTTCACCTCCCATTGTATGAACGAATGGACCATTGTAAAGCGCTTTGAGTGCTTAGACAAGTGCTAAAAGTTGTCTCCTTTGTCAAAATGTGGTGCCTAATTTATCGTTGCTGTCAGTGTCAGGGCAGAAACCTCTTATCTCCACATTCTAACTTTTTGTGTTTTCTTCTTCGTAAATGAATGCCCTACTAGATCATGCTGCAGTGGCACACAAAAGTCCCCGTTTTGAGCTTGTAGATCTGCCGTTTTTGAATTTGAATCCTGAAAAGTAACAGTTTTCCACCCGACACTAGGGAGACGATATGCTTTGTTGTGTGTCTGCGTCGTACACAATAACAGATCTACAACGCTCAACCACGTGTCACGTGAGCTTGTGTACATCCGCCTTGCTTGGGAGCTTGTAGATATGGGTGTTTGGGCACATTTAGTTGACACCTAAACTGTGAAATGTAAGTGAGAACACAAACATCAGAATACAATTGTGTGGTTAAGGTTTGTGTGATTTTGAGGTGTTTATGATATGTTTTAATTTAAAGAGACATCAGACTTCAATAACAATGAGCAGGCCGATTACAGTATATATCTCAATAACGGAAAAAGATAAAAGAAAACCGTTTTCTTCAATTAAATCCTTAAGACAAAGAACCTACATGTCAAAGAATTATGGTTTGTGTCAAACCATAACACACGCTGGCTCTCCAACATGCATGTTTTTTTTTTTTAACAGTTTAACAGTTATATGGCTTGTTTTATTCTGTTGCTTATGTGAAGCGCTTGTTTTAGTAAAGTGCCATACATAATTACATATGAAGATCTTTATTACCGTACTATTTATGATTATTAAATTCACAGAATTGACTGCCAGGATGCATCAAATTAAACTAAGAATGTCCCTTTAACAGTAGACACTTTAATAGTCACGGATTAGGGCTACATCTTTAACTATATTTCCTATGAATTATCCTACTGGCATGAAATGACATATCAAGCAATCAATCAAGCTTTATCTATACAGCTCAATTAAGTGAAGTGAAGCGCAATGTGCTTCACAGGAAAAATATGCTTTTATGATGCTTTTATGTGACGCTGTAGTATGATCAAGTAGGGCGTTAATTTACGAAGAAAAATACACCAAAAGTTAAAACATGGAGATAAAACATAACGACGGCGACATATAATTCAAAAGTGATTCTCCATTTCAGACAGTATAGTCCAGGAGGAGGAGGACGCGGCAGCAGCCAGCATCTCACCGGAGAGCGAGGTGCAAAGAAAACCACCTGGCCTGTTGTGGCTGTTGCTGTCCTTCTACCACCTGACACGGAGTCCAGACTGTGGCAGTCCTTTTACCACCTGACATAGAGTCCATACCACCAGACATAGGGTCCAGACTGTTAGTCCTAGAACTACCTGACATAGGGTCCAGACCACCAGACATAGGGTCCAGACTGTTAGTCCTAGAACTACCTGACACAGAGTCCAGACTGTGGCAGTCCTTTTACCACCTGACATAGAGTCCATACCACCAGACATAGGGTCCAGACTGTTAGTCCTAGAACTACCTGACACAGAGTCCAGACTGTGGCAGTCCTTTTACCACCTGACATAGAGTCCATACCACCAGACATAGGGTCCAGACTGTTAGTCCTAGAACTACCTGACATAGAGTCCAGACTGTTAGTCCTACAACTACCTGACATAGAGTCCAGACTGTTAGTCCTACAACCACCTGACATAGAGTCCAGACTGTTCAGTTCTACTACCTGACATAGGGTCTAGAGTGTGGCAGTCCTACTACCACCTGACATAGGGTCCAGACTGTTAGTCCTACCATCTGACATAGGGTCCGGACCGAGCAGTAACAGAGCCATCATGCCCGGGGCCACCAGTGACGTGAACGTGGACCAGGGCTCGTGCCAGGCCCTGTGTCGGACACTGGTGTCCCAGAACGGCCTCCAGAGGGAGACGGCCGACATCTCCCAGTCCGTCCTCTACACGTCCCTCATGGGCCTGCTGCTGGTTGCCGACAAAGAGGTGTGTGTGTGTGTGTGTGTGTGTGTGTGTGTGTGTGTGTGTGTGTGTGTGTGTGTGTGGTGGGGTGCACCTCACAATCCCCTCTAGAGGTCGACATAGTCCTGAGACAGCTATCTATTTTCATCTCTTTTCTGTCCATTGTTTTTTTTTCCTTTTTGACCTGAGGCTGTTTCTACAAACTCCCTCCAAATCAGTAGTTCTCACGCTTTCCTTCAAGATTTCTCCAAAAAATAAATCAAAAACAGCAGATAAATGAAATCTAAAGTGAATCGTGACAGATGTTTTCCTCGTTTTAATAGGTTAAAACCTTGAGTAATACATGTGATATGACTGTGACACTAATGAACAGTGGTGATAGCGGTACAACCTGCAAGCTTAACTTGCCCAACACTGGTCTTTGTGGTGTATCCTGAGATACTAGTTTAGCGTATACACCCCTCCTGTAGAATGGTATCGCCCGGAGGCGGAGATAGGTTGAGATCAGATTGATACTAGGAACTGATTGACATGTGACAAACAAACTAAGCGTTAATAAAAGCCTACTGATATAACCTCCTCGTAGAGAACCTTTGCTTCCAAGTGTTAGAATACACGACAGTCTTAATTATTTATTTGATGTTTTTCTTTCAGTAATAATTGAGGCTCGAATACCTGCATCATGTATAGTGGAGTAAGCAATAGGTCTATTAAAGTTAATTCATATGATTCAATGTTTTGCAGTGTTGTGTCAGCTACGTAGCTTAACCTGCCCAACACTGCAGATAACAATGAATCATAGCTAATAGGCCTATCAATTAACTTTAATAGACCTATTGCTTACTCGGCTATACGTGCAGGTATTGAAGCCTCAATTCTTACTGGTAAAAAAAACCCCATAAAATAAATAATTAAAACCAGTGTTGCAAGTTAGGGTAAGCTACATGTAGCTGACCAAACATGCTTGCAGGTAGCTGCCAGACTGCTGCTACACTCTGAAGTCTAGCTGGGCTGACAGCCTGACACTTCTCTGTAGTGTAAACTGAAAATGCAACGTGCTTTTTCCTGCTCTCTGTGATCAGAGGCCAGGGATTGGTCAAAATGAGAGTAATGAGATTTTTCTTTAGAAGAATCAATGCGTGATTGGTTAGTTTGGCTTTCTGGCCCGCCCCTACAGCAGAGCAATTAACACAAGACACATGGTCTGTGTTTTTACTGTTGTTACGAAGCGAAAGGAGAGAGACAGTGGCAGATGGATGGAACGTTAAATATGGATCCCAACCCCAATCCCACAAATAAAAAGAGGAAAGGTGGAGCTGAAAGGGAGAGGGGAAAGAACAAAAATGCCCCTGAGGAGGAGGAGGCAAAATGTTATACGGTAAACTAACTGAAAACTGTTCAGAGCCCCAGCCCACACACGCACGTGTGCACGCGACGTTCACAATGGACACCTGAATTGTGTGTGAACTGTGAAGTAATTATAGCGGCTCAACACACATGCATATACTACTGTACACACTTCTTCAACACACGTGTTTAGGCACTTGTCACAGTACTACTAATAGGATGACGATAGAGGTTGGCCTCCTTTAGCTTCGATGGCTATATAACGAGATAAGTAGGCTAAATCTGTCCTAGCATTTCTGCATGTTGTACTGTACACACGCACACGCGCGCACACACGCACGCACGCACACGCTCACACAGGTGATAGGAAGGACAGGCAGCATTACATTGTACAGGAACAGGGGTCAGATGAAAGTGTCAAAAAGTAGTACTGTCTGTACTAGCAGAAAAACAGAAATAGAAGTCAAACATGACAAATTAATTGATTCGTTTTAGAGCAATGAAGTCTTCAACGTTTTCTAGGCCAAGGACCCCTTGTCTTGGCCCTTGGCTGAGCTAGAGAGATGAAGCAGGGACCCTGGCCTGCTGACCACTACATAATTATATTATAACTTTTTTCCATTGATTTCAAGCTCACAACGACTTGGAGCTTGGTGATCAGCTAGCCTATTTTTTGCGATTGTTCCCTTCAGAATAACGACGCTATGGGTTCAAATGGTTAATGTGTAAAAAATGACACCTGTGTGAAGTGAGGGACGTAAAGTCTATGTGATGTAATGGTGATGTAAAACAAACGGTGCAAACACAAATATTAAACGCCATTAACAATTAAAGAGACAATATGACGTAAATGACACATGACGTAAATGTTCCCTTCATTGTCAATGGTGTTTACAAAACAAACATTGAACTAAAGACAAACATTAAACCTGTGTATAGGAGGGGCTAGCCTAGCGCCCCTCAAAAACAAAAAAGACCCCTGTTGTAGAGGTCCAAAGGGTGAAATAAATACATGGGTTCAGTATCTTTCCTGTCTTCTCTACCTTTACAGAAAGAGCAACTCAACTTAGGAAATGGAAGAGTTGGTCTTAGAAATATTGGAAACACGGTAAGTCTTTGGGGTGGCTCAACAAGACATGACCTTTTGGGATGTTCACAAAATAGCGCCGGTTTGGTTGCCTTTTTTTACGTGCATTTAGACTTATGCTCTTTTCCTTGTGCCTGTCTTAGTGTTTCCTGAATGCAGTCGTCCAGTGTTTATCTCACACACAAGGCTTACGAGACTACTGCCTCCTCAAGTCCTACAGGCACGAGAGATACTCCAAAGAGGACGCAAAGCTCATGGAAGGTACGTGCAGTGGTGGAAAGTAATTGCATTGCAGTAAAGTGCATTTACTTAACACTCCGACCACGAAAACTGTATTAATACGGTTTTAATTAGCCATGCGTCCGGTGCTAGACACGTATCAATATTTTTCGATCTCCGATCCGTCATCATCATCGGCATCATAAAAAATAAACAGTAAATGTAGCCCCAATATGTTCCCTCAGTCCCTATGCTCATTCTGTAGCTCATACAAAAGCCAATTACTGACGAAGGGTAGGTGGGATCAATGTGTACTTCTTTCCTCGTAAAAGTAGACATTCAGGGCTTTCATCCGGTGTATAGTATGTATGGGATATTATTTGTGTTCATTTTTCTAACTGCCTTCAACGTCTGACATAAAACAGCCCCTAGCTAGGCAGGTGTTACATAAAGGTAAATATCTCCAGAATGGAAGATGGTAAAATAAAATCAATTTTTAACTTGGAGTGACAGATTAAGCTTTCTTTTGAGGTATGCGGTGTGCTTCTCGCTATAAGAGAACATTTGTTGTCGGCCTTGGAAAAGGTTGGTCGTCCAATGCTATCAGCGTAGCATCAGGGCTAATCAAGCGGATAGGATATCGTAGCACGCTTTGTGTTAAGTACTGTACTTGAGTGGAATGTTGAGGTATTTGTTGAGACCAAAGGTCGCAGTTAACTATGGAATCGAGCATTTCCCGTCAGTTAGTGTGTCGGGACTCGGTAGGGTGGCCACCTGCAAGACCTCAGAAAGGAGGACACTTTTGCGGGGCTCGCTCCCCCGATGTAGTTTTTCATTTCGGCATATTTGGTTTATTTATCTCTGCATTA
This sequence comes from Protomyctophum parallelum, assembly GCF_964188405.1. NCBI lineage: Eukaryota > Metazoa > Chordata > Actinopteri > Myctophiformes > Myctophidae > Protomyctophum > Protomyctophum parallelum. The sequence continues at coordinate 15,703,919 of NC_139705.1, read as the reverse complement.
ACTATCCTAAAGTGATTGTGAGAGCACACATTCCACAACAAACAAACCGACCGTCCCACTGGCAGTGTTGCCAGGTTTTGGAAGAGAACCAAGCAACCATGTCTATGAAAACAAGCCCAAAAGAAGCCTGACTAGGCTTAGTAGGCTATTTTATAAAACAAGCCCAAAGTCGCTTATAATTAAGCGGACATGGCAACACTCCGAACGTCTCCTCTCTCTTTTTAAGACAGAGGGAGTGTGGCCGGCTCGCTGCGGAGCTGAGCAGCACTGCGGAGATTTTAATACCCAGATGACGTAAATGACAGTTATGACACAAGCACTGTATATCACAAAAAAACAGACAATGTGTCCGGCCAGAGGTTGAGGTGGGAGGAGGACAGGTGGGTCTAAAACCGGACTGTCCGGCGTGAAACCGGACGTCTGGCCACCCTAGGACTCGGGCACCATACAGGTATATGGTGCCCAGGTCTCGTGACATCATCTGACATTGTCAGGGATGGAGATGTGGAGACCCTGATAGTGACCCATAGTAAATGCGACCTGCTGTCGCAGTTAAGCCCATATATGGAGATCCCTGATGTCATCAAACCCTGTAACCTTAGATCTCCATATACTGTATGGAGCTGGCCTGTTCTGACATTCCACATGTTGATCTGACCTCATCAAACCCTGTACACTCAAGACATGCTCCTTAGATGGACAGTACAGAATTCATTCCATGTTGATCTGACCCTGCCAAAGCGCCAGCGCTCGCCCAGCAGTCTGCCGTCAACGAGGCGGATGCGTGCATGTGTGCTTCTCGCCCTCAGGCGTCTTACCAGTACTTTACTTGAGTATGTTCAATTTCAAATACTTATATACTACTTATAGTGCCTTACAGTAAGCAAGGACAACACATGGTAATACATCAAATATATAGAAATAGTCATCTAGGATCATAAGTAAACTCATGTTTAAATGAGCATTTGTCGTAGACATGCGCAGAGCGAGTTCAGTCAGGGAACCTCAGTGCAGCTGCTGCTGGCCGTTATTAGGCCACCTCAGCATCACGCTCTCATTCACATGATTCACTCAGCAAATCACACACTCACTCCATCTTCATACCGGCTAGGTTTGCATTTCTCCTCCTGCTTCCTTCCTTCCTTGCTTGCTGCTGCTGTATCAGTGCGCTGCTGTATACAATACCTTAAAGGCGCAGTGAAATGAAAAATATGTTTTTCACACTTTTAGACCATATCCGTGGTCATCATATGGGCATACCTAACAATGGATGCCAAAAAAATGTGAAAATTCTCATTTCTGTGTGTTTTTATATCAAAGGTCCATAAAAACGATTGTATTATTTATTTATTAAAACGAAAACGTGCTGCGTGATGACGTGTAGAGATACACATCGATAAAAGCCAATAACAATGAAGCTCACCCGTTTAATTCCCCATATTTGCGCATCCGTTCAACACAGCTGCTACTGATTACAGAATACTATTATTTCCACTCAAGATAACATCCAGACAGTGTATTACTCGGTTTCAACTCAATCATCACACTTAAATATGTATCTGAAAACATTATAGGGTAGAAATAAGCCACATAACAGTAAACTGGTCCAGCTGGCCGACCATCTGATTTATAAACAAACACATACCACGCTGTTGCGCATAGCATAGCTACGGTCCCTAGCTACCGTCCCATCGCCTGAAGGGATGCGACGCTCTGATTGGTTCAGAAACTTCAGACCGGTGTTTCATGTTGAAACACCATTTTCATGTTGTTCACCATTTCCGTTTCACTACACCTTTAAGAGCCTAACAGTAGAATATCTGTACAATGAAACTATGATCAGTATTCAGTATAGCCGTAGCCGTACGATTCAGATCCCAGTCGTCGGTGTCTCAGCTACCGGCCTCTCCAAATGTCATACTCCCGTCTCCAAATCCCAGTGAAATAATCCCAACTCTAGCCAATACCTGGGAATGGCCTAGGAGTAAACCAACGCAGCATAGGCTCCCATCTCCACAAAATAAGCAATATCCCCAGGTCGCTCCAGGAGTCCAACACCCTAAAAACAAGGGTCTAAATAAGAATCCTCCGTCCACAGCGACTCCATCGATTGCGATAATTTCTGATTCGATCCTAAGAAATGTAAAGGTTCCAAGTGTTTTGCTTCCCTGGAGCTACCATTCCTGTTCTGATCGAAAAGCTACCAGGTGTAATCAATGCACTACCAAATTCAATCAAGAAAATGATCATTCATGTCGGGACCAATGACCAATCCCGTTGCCACTCAGAACTGACGAAGGAGCATTTTTTTTGCCCAGGCACTATCAGCCAATATCGGTTACAATGTACGCATCGCTCCTCCTCCACCACCACCGATCGATACTGTGTTGATCAGCCCGGTGGTGTCCCGCTATTGACGTTCCCCCCCAAACCGGTAGTTCCATTAGTTCCGCCCTGGCCATCACTAACGGACTGGGACCACCATCAGCGTCGTCATCGTCATCATCATCATCATCATCATCATCATCATCATTATCAGTTCTGGTGGAGTCCGCCCCTTTACCTACACCTCTCCATTCTGGGCTCGGACCAAATCACTTTCACGCATCGTCATCATCACCCCCTCTCCCTCTTCCCCCCCCTCCTCCTCCCTCCACCATCCCTGCAGAAACGCTAGAGGGCGATAAAGGACCTTTTGCCATGAATGATATGGACAATATCTTCTCCACGAGAGGTCTTCATATCTTACACCTAAATATTAATAGCTTAAAATGTCCCGCCAAAATATCGGAAGTTAGAAACATGTTCGGAAATGGGAAAGTGGACATTCTCTCATTCTCTGAAACAAAACTGGATGACTCTGTACAAGATGCAGAAATTGAGATACATGGGTACACCATCATTAGAAAGGACCGAGATCGCTCAGGGGGTGGGGTGTGCATATATATAAGATCAAATATTGACTACAACGTGCTCTTGGAACCAGGTATAAACACAGAATCTGTCTGGGTCAAAATATGTTTTCCTAAATCCAAACCCCTAATAATTGGAGCAATATACAGACCACCCGATCAAAATCATTTTTATGAACTAATTGAACAGGACATCAAAGCAATAGGACATTCTGAATTAATTATTCTCTGCGACTTCAACACCAGTGTTCACCGAAAAAACAATACATTCAAACCATTTACCAAATTCTGTAACCTGCATAGCCTCACACAATTAATACAACACATTACAAGACCAGCCTCTCAATCAACCATTGACCTGATTCTGTCATCAGACCCGTCCAGAATCACAAAAAGTGGGGTAATAGAGAGTAGTTTAAGCGACCATAACATCATATTTTGCACCCAAAAAATTCATAAATCCGCAGTTCATTGTCACACTACAGTCAAAAACAGATCCATGAAACATTATACCAGTGAAGCTCTCATAGAAGCTCTTGATAAAATAGACTGGTCAAATATCCTAGATTGCACATCTGTTGATGAAACATGGACCAGATTAAAAAATACTTTTTTGGATATTCTGGACAGTATTGCCCCGACAAAAATGGTAAGGGTCAAAGCCCGTACAGAGCCATGGATGAAGTGGGAAATATTGAATGCCATCAAGCTACGAAATAAAGTTTACTCAGAGTATAACAAAAACAAAAACGATCAATCACATGAAAAATACAAAAAGCAACGCAATGTAGTAAAAAGCCTCATTTCAAAAGCCAAAAAAATGAGAACATTGAATCAAATAAAAAACATCCTGAAAAACTCTGGGAGGCTTTAAATAAATTAGGGTGTAGCAATAAACTTCAAACCAAATCCTCAAACATTATTTCAAGCGGCTCCATTATCACAGACAAACAAATTGTAGCAAACAGTTTTAATAATTTCTTCACTAACATTGCCACCCAGTTGGTTGATAAACTCCCCCCGCATTCAGGCCTGTACGGTGCTGAACATATCAAAACCCACTATTTAAAATTAGGGGCCCAACAAGACTCCTTTTCAATACAACCAGTAGGTAACGAAGAGGTGTTGAAAAAACTCATGGCCCTTCAGCCAAACAAGGCTACTGGGTATGATAATATCCCCAGCAGATTCCTTAGAGACGCTGCTGTCTCCATAGCTCCAATTATAGCCCACATAACACATTTATCCATCAGCCAATGCTATGTCCCAAAGGAACTAAAGATGGCACGAGTAATCCCCATATTTAAAAAGGAAAGCAAATTAGATACTGGGAACTACCGCCCTGTATCCATCCTGAGTTCTACATCTAAAGTCATAGAGAGATTAATTTATGAACAGATCAACAGCTACCTAAACGAACGCAACCTTCCATCCTTTTTGGGTCCAACCATTCCCTTAATAGGGTAACGGATTTTAAGGTCAGTATTGATGACACAGTAATAGCTAACAAAGAAGAGGTTACATATCTGGGCTGTATCCTGGACAATAAACTGACGGGTGAAGGCATGGCAACAAGAGCGATCAAAAAAGTAAATCAAAGAACAAGATTCTTGGGCAGAATATCCTCATTTGTTAACAAGACGGCTCTCAGGACACTAGCTGGAGCTCTCATTCAGCCCTTATTTGACTATGCATGCACCTCCTGGTATTCCAACATCTCAATGTCACAAAAAAATAAGCTCCAGACCTCCCAAAACAAACTAATCAGACTTTTACTAGGATTAGGACCCATGACCCACCTCTGTGCAACACAATCTGATAGCATAGATTGGCTCAGTGTTGAGGACAGAGTTAAACAACTGAAAATGGGACTAACATTCAAGATTGTAAATGCAGCTCTGCCGTCCATACCCACAGTGCCCATTTACTTGACTGATTACCTCAAAAAGGTGAGCAACTCCCACAGCCATAATACTAGAGGGAGTGTAAATAATGATCTGGTGCCACCTATTTTCAGAACAAATATGGGTAAATTCACATTTCACAGCACTGCCACTCAAGTGTGGAATGCCCTGCCCCCTTCCCTCAAAACAAGCAGATCACTGGTTTCCTTTAAAAAGGGTCTGAAAACTCACCTTTCACTGTCATCAGGTCAAAGGGAGAGAAGGTGATTGGCTCTCTCCCCCCCCCCCCCCCCCCTTTATGTTTTATTAATGTATTTCTATTCCAACCTGTACATAGATTTAGTGTGTTTGAGAAACGTATTGTTTGTTGTCATTGTGAATGAATGCATGGGACCCGAATGGAAACAAGACCGCAAGGTCTTTCTTCGGTGCTGTCCTTTTGGACCAATGCTGTGCTTGACTGTACCCTGTACTGTTTGCATCTAATTGTCTAATAAAATTATCAATCAATCAATCAAAAAGAGTGCTATGCCCAGGCCGTGGCGTAACCGTCTGGGCACCCGACTGGTAATCCAGTCGCAGTGTGCCGCGGGTTCGACTCCCGAGCCCGACACGGCCTTTACTGCATGTCATCCCCCATCTCTCTCCCGTTTCCTGTCAGCCTACTGTCTGTCCCTTCAAAAAAATAACCCAATAAAAGGCGTAAGCCGCAAAAAATATCTTAAAAAAAATATATATATATATATCCTGCTACCCTAATAGACAGGGGGTACACGAGCACATCCGTGCTCTATCTCCGACCGAACCACACTTTTACCACACATCTCTCTATGCAAAATAATTTCTGCATGCTCCCAGAATTAACATAGGCTACATTGCATTTACTCAAATGTCTTATTTACTTTACAAATATTACTTTTGTGAAACACGCTGTTGTTGCGCAAGCTCAACAGCCTACGTCAAAATCGTCATGTTGGGGCCAGACTGGCCAGTCCTTCACAGTGACACGCGTTACATGAACCACGTGACCGGGATGGTTTCTTACCCCTCAATGTCGTGAACGCCCTTCTAAGGCAGCCTGCGCCACGCCTACTCTACACTGCTCCATAGCAGCACGCACAGAGCCCAGCCATCCGAACGAAACCGTCTCGCAAACGAAACCGAAACAGATGCTTCTGACAACATTTGCCTGTACGTGCTTAATCGTTGTACTTCTGAACACATTTGCCTGTGCAAGCTTAATCGTTTGCACGCCCGACGCGGCGACGCCCGTGCATTCTGTGCTTGCGTGCGCATTTCCCAACTCTCAGTGATTTATCCACACATCGCCCTGTGTGTGTGTGTGTATGTGTGTGTGTCGCGTCGCCCTCCAGTGTGCGCTGAACCCAGACTCACACACTATCCATTCCATGCACATATTAGTCCTATATTTACTACAGTACGCCTGACAGACAGTGTTGTCGTTAAGCAGCTCGACCCTGTACTTCAACCCTAGCTGACAGGAGTGACAGTGCTGTGCTGTGCTGTGAGTAAACTGACAATGCTTGGCTTTCTGACATCCCTTTCTCACAATCTACAACAATAGATTTGTTACTAACATTAGGTTGTGGCGAAGTAGAAACGTGGAGAGCAGATAGTGTGTTTTGGACTAACAGGCTAGCATTGGTGTTGATTTGGGTCAAATGGAGTCCATATGGCTAAAGATAAATGAACACATGATGTCGGTGGGAGAGGAGTTATTGTGTGTTTTGGACAAACAGCATGGTGTTGTTTTGTGTCAGCTGAAGCTTCATGTGTTTGTGTTGAAGCGCCTCAGTGTGGCCGTATAGGTCATGTGCAACCTCTTCCAGAGAGAGATGGAGACACTAAATCTCAGCTGGAGAAACATGTTTGCATGCATGCATCGCTGCCTTGCATGCTGTGTGCTACTGTTGAGTCTGTCACTCACTTTGATTGATTTATGGCAGGGGTTTTCAACTGGTTTTGACCCAGGGACCACCATTCTGACTAGCAGCAGCCTGGGGACCACCACTGTTGTGTCGGGTGGGTTCATTGTAGATCTACGATTGATAGATAGATAGATAGATAGATAGATAGATAGATAGATAGATAGATAGATAGATAGATACTTTATTGATCCCCAAGGGGAAATTCAGGTTATCCCAGAGCTTGTACAGGCATGTTAGTTAAAAAACACATCACAAAAACAGGGGACACATGTTAAGACTAAGCGGGAATAAACATAAAAGGCATTAAAAAGCATTTAAAAGCATTTAAAAGGTAACAGTGGGGATGATTAAAAATCCTTTGCTATTGCACTCAGGCCCATAAATAAATAAAATCTAAAAAACCTCAGTCCAGTTCATCAACCTAGCGGCTGGCCTTCGAATTGAAGAGCCTAATCGCTGTTGGTAAAAAAGTTCTCTTGAACCGGTTCGTGTTGCACGGCACTGAACGGAACAGATCCCTGCGGTTGCTGGACCCACCCGACACAATAGTGGTGGTTCATGCACCATGGGTTAAGATTGGTTTTGTTTTCTTCTTACTTGTTACTCACTAATCACACTATCACAGGCTACATTCATGAGCTGGACAAAAAAAAACTAAGTATTTTAACAAAAGTGTTTTTTACTTGTACTAAGCAGGACTCAAAATAAGTCTCAAAATAATAATCCATTTCAGTTAATCACCCAAACACTGAAGACACATTTGACACTTTAGAAATAGAGGAATGGAAGCGCTGCAGGGATCTGTTAGTGGCTCTTAGATAGGTGCTCTTTGGTGCTACAGGTAAAACCATATAGACAAAAGGTATCCTTCCTCCAAGTAGTACTGCTTGTCAAAAATGTGAATTGCAGACTTGAAAAGAAAAGAATCCAAGGCACTCCGTCTTTGGTGAAATATTAAATAATTTATTTGGAGATGGGCAAGGCAAATAAATAACAGGACCAACGCGTTTCGACCAGAAGGTCTTCGTCAGGGTCTATCTGTCAGCTTGGCTGATTAGTCACCCTTAAATACAGCCAGGTGGTGGGTGTGACTCAATCATAGCATTACATCAATATTATTTAATTGTCATATAAATTATTTTAGTTACATTATTGTGTTGTATATATATATATATCATGTTGATTATACATCAAAGATGTTCAATAAATCAAAAAATAATAACAAAGCACCCAAAGTGACCAGCACCAAGTGAAAAGAAAAAGACAATAAATGGGAAAAACAGAGGGAAAAATAAATAAAATATAAAGTAAATATTTACATTTAGATAGTAACCCACATCTCAAAGTATAAATATATAAATGCAGGATCATCAGAGGAAAGGCAGGAAATCAACTTCATCATTAAGGCCAGGAAACGTTGTGGCTTTTAGAGTAACTATCCAATATGTTTCTCTTTGGAGCAGTTTGTTAAGTTTGTCACCACCTCTGATGTCGCTTTGAATAGCTTCTATTGCTGTAGCTTTCAGAGAGGAGGGGCTCCCATGCCCTTTTTCCTGATAGTGAACAGCCATCGGGTAGTTTGGGTTGTTTGTGCGAATAGCCGTTTTATGTTCTCCCAGCCTGTCTTTGAATCTGCGTTTGGTTCTGCCTATATAGAAACGACCACAGGGACATTCGAGGCGATAAACAATGAAGGTTGTGTTACCAGAGGTGGGGACTTGGACTCGAGACTCGAGACTCGACTTGGACTCGAGTCCCGATTTTGATGACTTTAGACTTGCTTGATCAAATCAAAAATAGACTTGGACTTGCTTGGGACTTGAATGCCAAAGACTTGAGACTTGACTTGACTTGAACGCCAAGGACTTGAGACTTGACTTGACTTGAGCCCTCTTGACTTGAACATTTTCAAGTCACTTAATATCTTACAGCATCTGATTATCTTTTTTATGACATGTAAAATAGTTTGGTATTTGTATATAAAGGGATGCCGCGGATCGGATATCGGGGCGATATCAGCCAAAAAACGTGATCGGGATCGGATCGGACTACAGCGAAAATGACCGATCCATTCCAAGCACTGCAAGCACTCCACTCCAGTCCATTCTAGTACTCCACTCCTCCAGGACTTTATTCCTCCAGCAGTGTGCGCTACAGAGGCATTGGCAGCCCCAGTCACACTTCACAGTGGCAGTCTTGCACAGTGCAGGCTGCTAGGCTAGCCACTAGCCATTACTGCGCGCTGCTACTCAGTGTGGAGAAAGCCGCATTGACAGCCGCTCCCGCATGGGAGTATTATTATATATTATAAAACAAAAAAGACCCAACAGCCGAGTGCAAAAATGGATTCGCCACCGTGGCAACAACAGCAGCAAAGTTTCAGCCTTAGCTCAATGCAAGCTAATCTTTAGCATTGATTAGCGTCAACATCTTAGACGAGAGAGACGGAACAGCGCAACAAGCTGACAGCTGAGCATGACGACATGCTCATGTTCTTAAAATGATATATCCCCACAGTCCCCAACAGTTGGTTGACAAATATGACCGCTGTTTGTCAATACTTATGTGACAGACCATGCTATGATGCTAATAACTGCTTAAGTGCTAACCAATGCTTAAATAAACAGACGTCACTATTTCCATTGTCACGGACAGACAGTGTGCTGTGTAGCTGTAGGACAGTATGCACGGTTTGGGGATCAGGGGTCCCCACTCCCAGCCAAATGATAGGTTCCATTTGTACACTCTAAATTGACATTGATTTTACAAAATAATAATTTGGGGTCACAGAGATACAAATTGCTGGGTCCTTAAAATTTTGTGCATAATGTGCATAATAATAATAGTATGGATAAAAAAGGCATAGAATACAATAAAATAAATTTGTCACTAGAACACTTCCACATTTGAAGTATAGGCTCAAGTTAAAAATAAATGGGTCAGTTATTCTCAACCTATACTCATGTGGAACTTGTTTGTTGACTATTATTCTGGGGAGGTGTTGTTCTCTGTTTTGAGTAATAATATTATCACTTGATCAATCCTGATTCAACATTCCAGACTATAAAATCTGTAATAAAAGGTAAAGATAAAAAAAGTCTGACAGATTTGGGAAAGCATAGAGCGACTTAAATATGTGCTGGATCGGATTGGATCGATATCGGATCGGTATCAGTTATCGGATCGGTTTTGATGATTTTAGATCGGTATCGGATCGGGAGTGGAAAAAGTGGATCGAGGCATTATGTAACATTCCTCTTCTACCCTGGATTTGAACACCTTTTCAGTGCAAGTAATGACATTTTACCATTGTAATAATAATAGCCTGCTTGCTCAGGGGAAACATTTAATTTGTGTCTCGGTGAGACATGACCTTTGACATGATCTAAATGGCTCAATAGATGCTCATGATTTATGTAAATCTTTACATATCATTAATTAGTATTATGTCTTGGTGGGACTTGTTTGGGACTCGAAACAAAAGGTAAGGACTTGGTTGGGACTTGAAACAAAATGCTTAGGACTTGTTTGGGACTCGAAACAAAAGGTAAGGACTTGGTTGGGACTTGAAACAAAATGCTTAGGACTTGGTTGGGACTCGAAACTAAAAGTTCAGGACTTGGACTTGCTTGGGACTTGAATGCCAAAGACTTGAGACTTGACTTGACTTGAGAGCAAAGACTTGAGACTCGACTTGGACTTGCAACATAGGGACTTCCTCCCACCTCTGTGTGTTACAGTTTGCAAAATGATTGATTTTGTATATATGGTTAGTGTACACATCCATGAATGTATTTGTTTTGGGAATATTGTCACAGTGGGTACAGTGACCACATGGAAAATTGCTGACAGGTTTATGAAGCCAACTAGATTTAGGTGGTAAATGACTGCGCATTAGCTTATTTTGTAGCGTGGGCGCCCTCTTGTTGATGAAGGTGGGTGGTGCAGAGAAGATCTCCTTCATACTTGGGTCGCTGTGTAGCAGACTCCAGTTACGCTTAATGATGTTGTGAATATGAGTCGACTGTTTGCTAAACGTGGATGTGAAATAAACATTGTTTTTGAATGGGCGTTTCTGTTTGGAACTCAAGAGGCTCTTTCTGTCCATCGCTTTTACCTTGAGGAGTGATGTTTCCAACTCGGTTTGTTTGTAGCCGCGCTCAATAAATCTGTTTTTCATGTCAATAGCTTTGGAGGAGAAGTCATTTTCTTGATCACATATGCGTCTGAGACGCTGAAATTGGCCGAAGGGGATATTTTTGATGAGGTGAGAAGGATGAAAGCTGTCGCCGTGTAGAATAGTGTTACGATCCGTGTCCTTTCTGAATATGGTTGTGTGTAGCTCCCCCAAAGGTGTTTTTGTGATTTTCAGGTCCAGGAAATTGATTTCAGTCTGACTGTGTTCTATGGACAGTTCTATACTGTCACTGGTAGTGTTGAGATACTTGTGGAACTGTATGAGATCTTGTAGATCACCGTTATAGAAAAAAATCAAATCATCAATGTATCGTCCGTACCAGATGATATTGTCCCGTGGGGGTTGGAGGGGCCATGGATGTGTTTCTCTTCCCACTGTCTTAAGGTATAGACACGCGTAGTTGGGAGCAAAGCTTGCCCCCATGGCAGTGCCTCGTTTCTGCCTGAATAGCTTTTCCTGGAAGACAAATACATTGTTGTTTAGAGTCCATTCGATTAAAGTCATAATGAACTGATTCGGTGGCTCTTCGTCTGTCCTCAGTTGGAGGGAATGTTTCACAGCTTTAATACCATCTTCATGCTTGATGTTACTGTATAGTGATGTGACATCCATAGTGACCATAAATGCATTTCCAATGTTCTTGATCTCCTCTATTTTATTTAAGACATGTGTGGTGTCTTGTATGTAAGATGGGAGAGTAAATACAAATGGTTTAATGAAGTGATCAATGTATTGGGAGGCTGGTTCAGAGATAGAGTCTATACCACTGATGATGGGTCTGCCTGGGGGGTTAGTCAAATTCTTATGTATTTTTGGTAACATGTAGAAAGTAGGAATCCTTGGACAGGTTTTGCATAGAAAATCCCTTTCCTTTTCTGTTATCCACTTCTGGCCCATTGCGTTGTCTAAAATGCCAGTTAGTTCACGTTTCATGTGTTCAAGTGGGTTGGATGATAGTGGTGTATAATATTCGGCGTTATACAATTGATTATGTGCTTCTTGTATGTATTGGTCTCTGCCCCAGACTACCACTGCACCGCCCTTGTCCGCTCTTTTTATGACAATGTCTTCATTTTTTGAGAGTTCACGTAGAACTGCGTCTTCTTGTTTAGTGAGGTTGTGAGTAGTAGGGCGTTGAACAGTTTGGCAAAGTGAGTCAACTTCATATGACACCTTTTTTGTGAAGGCAATCAGGCATGCGTTGTTAACAATGGGACAAAAAGTTGATTTGGGTTTAAATGTGGGACCCGTAGGCAAAAGTGTCAGAATCTGTTGCAGTGCGTAAAGCAGCATTTTGGGGATTCTGGTGCCACCAGGCTTTCAAATGTAGGCTTCTATAAAACTTAAATAAATCAACTTTTGTCTGAAATGCATTTATATTGTTTGTAGGTGCAAAACTAAGACCTCTGGAAAGCAGGGAAGTACATACTGGAGGGAGATCAGGCCTAACAAAAAAAAACTTTGGTTTCCGGTTGCCGACCGACCCTATTAAATATGCGCGACTCATATTATTTTATTGGCATTTGGTGAAAAAAAAAAAGAAAAAAAAAAAAAGCTCAGAATACGACCGAGTCCAGACCAAAAAGGTCTTTGATCATTAAAATTCTCTTTGATGAGACCATCGGGACGCGCGAAGTCAAAATAAAGTTTTCTTTCGTCTAAAATATCACGTGCGCAAATGTTTTGGAATGCGTCATGGCGAGGTGCATGGTAGGCTACTTGAGGTTGTAACTCACGTTCCATTTCCAACATTCTAATGGTTTCCAGCGATTTCCAGGGGTGAGTAAACATCTTTGAATCAAAGTAGCAGCGATCCTCTGAAGTGACGCAGCATGTCCAATACTGTCCTCGTTAACAAAGTGCAACTTTTTCATCATTCACCGTTGGCTAACGTTGTGCAACAGTCCAGAACAGAGCTATACAATATTATGACAACTGTCAACTTGGCTATAATCTACTAGGCTACTGTAGGCCTACATTAATCATTGCCTCTCAAACCCACATACCACGCGTAATGTGCGTTGCCTAACCAAAATAACAGACATACAAACTATCAACATGCCGCTCGATTGCGTGTCGACAGCTTGCAGATCTGTTCTTTTGGGCACACATGAGGCGCACTGCGCTGCGATGCGGAAATTAAATTGCTGTAGTCTACAGCGCTACGATTTGGAAACCATATAGCTGTAGCCTACAGTGGACTGTAACATTGCTTGGTCAACTATATTACGTGTATGCAGTGAACATTAACATTTTGCGCTTTCATAGTTATATGGAGCATTTACCGTGGTGACGTTGATTTAGGTTATTCACCCAGCTGGGTTCAACGAGACAGCAGTGTCTCGTTAAGCCCCGACGCTTCCAAAACGAGCTATTACGGATTAATCGATGGGCGTATAGAACATTTAAGCATATGGCAAGTTAATTTAAGTTATATACTTTGATGCTGAACACTAAGCAATTAATTTGGTTCGCAAACCAGAGGCCAGACAGCGGTAGCAAGTTCAACAACCACCGTTCTAATCTGTTTGACCAACCACCGTTCTAACACTATTCACTTTTAAGCTGCATACTGTATATCAGTATTTAGAATGGACTTAATTGTTAAAGCTCCTCATTCTGAATTGAGCTCATCTCATACCCTGGGGTAAAATGTTTTATTATTTTCAAATCCTGGTATAATTCATTCACCAGTCAGTATTCTTGGTTTTCCAACTCCTCGTGCCATTGGTTGGTTTAAGTTGATTTGTTTGATCCAGGGATAGCCAGTAGCTCTCTGCTTCAAAACACAAGTTCATGTTTCAGCTTTATTACTTGAAGATCTTTTTTTTTTTTTTGGTATGTGAGTGATGCAGCACTTTACTTTGGTTTGGAGTTGAATTAAAACTCTAAAGTATTCAACCAGTGTGTGGTGGAGTCTGTGGACATTCTATTCAAAGTTTTCAAATGTTTTGGCTGTAGGCATACAGTGTTATGTGTACTTGAACCATTCATTATTTAAAAGATGGTATTTCAGGCAAATATTGAAGTTATTAAAAAAGAAGCCTATCCATCATTGCTGTAGGAAAAAAAAGAAAAAAAATCCTTGCTACCCATCCTTCCCACGACAAAAATAAAATAAATAAAAAATAAAATAAAATAAAATAAATTCCTTGCTACCCATCCTTCCCACGAAAAATAAAAAAATAAAATAAAATAAAATAAATTCCCTACCTACTCAGCCCAAAAATGACAGCCAATCGGAAACCAAAGTTCTTTTTTTTAGGCCTCAGTACCTGATATGTTTATGACTGCGTCCCGTCTTGTCTGGCAGTCTGTCTGGTGTACCAGACTCGGTTCTGTTGACTCTGGGCTGCGCGTCCTCCTCTTTTTCCTCCCCCGCCTCGTCTTGCGTTTGTTTGCGGTTGATTGTTGGGTTGTTGGTTGCGTGGATCTAAAAAACTCGTCTCTGCACTGGAACTCAGTGAGCTGTCGCTGATGTGGTCGTGATCATCCTCACTGCTGCTGGGCAGATTGAATGAGACAGACCGCACCCGTTCTTTCTTGTTGTGTTTGGGGTTGCGTTGTGGTTTATGAGACCAGGAGTAGACTGCGTCCGTGCGGTAGTCCTTCAGGACGCGTTTGTATTTGTCGATTTTGGTCTTTTTTAGATCATATGCAACCTTCTCGATGTCCTCTTGTAGTTTGTTTTCGAATGGAGTTAGCTCACTCTCCTGGACCTGGAGTGATTCGACATTTCTCCTGAGTGTGTCAATCTCGCTCTGTAGTTGCATGCGCTCTCTTTTTCCCTCTTCGACATTTGACACATTTGACAGTCACAGGTTTGTTTCTGACACCCCCCCCCCCCCACACACACACACACACACACACACACACACACACACACACACACCCACACACACACACACACACACACACACAGAAACAGAATATATATTTTTATCTTATTCTATTAATCTAATAATCTTCTCTTTATTTTAACCAACCTACAACCTGCACCGGTTTATACATTACCTTTCTAACATACAGAGGGAACTGTTCATACATCATCGTACGACGGTGTCACGCACCAAAAATAGCCAATCTACCAGCTCACATTGCACCTGGTTGCATCGCGTTGTGAGCTTGTAGCTCTGCCTTTTCGGCAACGATAGACTGAGATGTTGCACATTGAATAGGCCTACGTCACGTATTATGTGAGACTATTCAATCGATCCGCGGCAGATATTATAACTCTATGGCAGGGAGATTTGACTTTCCCAAACGTATTATTATGAATTGGATGAATAATTATGGCACTTACCGTGCTTGCCTTGGGCAGCAAGCACGGTAAGCATGCATGCGTTGGGTGGAAGCACAACATGCGTTGGGTGGAAGAGAAGGATGGTTGTTCCGCTGCAGCAGCTGATGGCTCCGTCAGCTTTTTTTTTGTTTATTTGACACGTTGAGCACTTGACTTTTTGAATTGTAATGTTAGATTCGACTTAAGTTATTATTATTATTCACAAACAAGTAAAAATAGTGCAAATAAGTTTTATATATATATTAGAAAGGTAAAAAAAAAAAGGAAAGAAAAAAAGGCAAAAATACAACATTTCTGAATGCCTGGCTGCGGACCACCAGCAGTACCTCTGCGGACCACCAGGGGGCCGCGGACCACCGGTTGAAAACCCCTGATTTATGGCATTGTCTTTCTGTTAAAATCCAACTATGTTAATTTAAGAACTCTGGACATATTAGGTCATTGTTTATTAACTGTGCACACGTGTAGCCTATTGTATGTCTATGTGTCTGTCACCCCACAGTCACAATCCTTTAGTAATTAGGCTGTGGAAATATTCACACTACTTTTACAATGCGTTGTCAACACGTGCTGAGTTGACAAAGATTGACAGATTTCGGAGAAGACTGATAGTATGATGATTTAGTAATTAGGCTGTGGAAATATTCACACTACTTTTGGATTTGCAGGCCCGGCGCCACGGGGGGGTAAAAGGGGTATATAGTTACAGACAAAACAATGGTACATTTACAGCCATTCAATTAAATTCCATTGCTTGAAAGGGAAGTAAGGATGCATCTTAATACAGGATGCAGCAGCATCTTAATGATCTCCCATCTAGAACTGGAAAAACAACATTCCTCACCTATAGGCCATCCTTGGGGTGGGGAGGGGTGCTAATGTCATTGTTGCAGTGGTCAGGGTGCTTAAGTGGGCAGCTACTGTAACTATAGACCGTGAGCCAGGGGGGTTTGTTTGTACCATTTGGGGGATTAATGCTCATAGTGATTTTTGTGAAGGTATACATGTCTAGAGTCAGAAAATATGTGATAGCATTGCACCAGAGGTAGCTTTATTGGTGTTATCATGCATTTTATTATACAACAATAGGCGAAAATTACATGGGTCAATATATGAAAACATACAACTTAACCCCCTAAAATAAAATATACAAAATGTTTTTCCAATTGATTCTGGTACCTTTAGGTATGCTTGAGAACATAGTGAAAATCTAGTAAAATATATTTTCTAGAAAGGCGTCATTTTCAATATCTAATATGGCTGAGGGGCTTAAAATGGCCATATGAGCAAGGGGGGTTGGTCTGTACCACCTAGGGGACTAATGCTCAAAGTGATTTTTGTGATGGTATACATGTCTAAAGTAAAGACAAGTAAGACGCGCAAACACGAGAAGCGAACACAATTTTATAAATTGCAATAACAACAATTAGCATAAATTAGCAATTATTGAGTGTGTGGTACTGTAAAATTTGTGAAAACAGGGCCGCCACGAGAAGGCTCAGCACCGCTAGCCCCCTATATATATTTATATATATGTTTTTTTGGATTTTTCTTTTTATATAAATATTTTTTGTACTTTTTTTCATCAAGTTTTGTTTGAAATTTCTACAGTGACAACTGCAGTTTACTTTGCTGTCCATACCTTCACAGCCTAATAATCAAAATCATTGTCCAAGTCTTCAACGTCTTCATCTGAACTTTCCACACTCTCTGAGGTGGATGCCTGGTTCTCACAGTCTGCCAGTCTACACATGTCAGTACACTTGAGGCCATTTGCAACACACACACACATTTTGGGAGTGAACATTTCTTTGTACAGTTACAGGCCAGTAGATCCAGGACAGCATCAGGTGCAGGCTGGCCTTCCATCCAGTGCACCACCAACTGTTCAGATTCCCCTTCTCTCTCCATCTTCCATCCTCTGCCAACAGGGCTGGGAACTTGTGGGTCCTGCTCCAAGCATCTTCTCCATATACCAGCCTGGTAGTTAGCTCGCTGTGCATGTTTTGTTAAACAGTCCTTACATTGTGGGAGTTGATGACTTTCAATTTCACCTTTTTTGGCACAGAAAAGATGATACCTGAGCTCATTGATCTTGGTGGTTGAGGCTTTTGGGACATACATGAGACATGTAAATACCTCTAGTTTGTCCATCAGTTCTGGGGAAAGGTCCCATTCCGTACCCAACTCAAAGAATGTGTCCTGTATTTCCCTGTTGCTGGTGAGAAGTTTTAGGGCACTTGTTTTCCCTTTGCCTGCAAAGGCACTTACAGTGTCACATCCAGTACTGTATATTGTTTTCCCTTTGCCTGCAAAGGCACTTACAGTGTCACATCCAGTATATGCATGCAACCCAATGAGAGCCCTACAAACCTCCAAGCCAACAGAGGCAGCAACTTTCCTGATGTCTACAAGCCTTGTACGGGTTCTTGTGCCACATTTCTGGAACAGTGGGGCCGTAATCCTGTCACAGAATGCTAAAGACATAATGAAAAAAATGTCTTCTGAGCAGATGACTACAGACTGGTATCCCTCTCTTGTGGCATGGGCAGCATGGAGAAGTAGGCGACCATCTGCTTCTTCTTGTTGACATTGAAGAGCAGACACCTCCTCACTGTCTTGGGACGTAATTCTGTAACATGTGTCATTCACAGTTGCATAAAGAATCTTTCCCTGTAGCTTTGATCTATATTCTGCATTCCTCCATGCACAATGAATTTAATGAGACTGGTTTTGTTGCTGACTTTGGTCAAGAAGCTCCTCCACTGCCTCACCATCTGTGTGCTGGTGATACTTTGCAACTCATGGCCTGTCTGTTCACCCCGTTGAGATCTCTCACTGTTTTTGATGGAATTATCCTTGTATGTGTCGAACCCCAAATAAATTCTGTTACTCTGACTGCCTTCCCTGAGGGCCATGCTCAGTATTGTTGTGGCGACATCTTTGAAAGTAACTTGATCACCTTTCACTCTTTGGACCAAGTTCATACCATCAACCACTGTAGCAGAGTTTGCTGGGAGTTGCTCGGCCACGGCTACATTTTTCTGCAAGGTGGTGGCCAAAGTAGCTTTATTTGTCTTTCTCAGTAATCCATCTGGTGTGGATAGGGCCCAAGGCAATGGTCCAAGGGGATGAGAAAGAATATGCTCCATGTGTAGACTGCGCCCTTGTGCCATCAATTCAAAACTGGCCTCTGTAAAATCTGAATCCCCCCCCCCCCCCATTTTCCCTCACTGTATCTTTTCCCTTTTTTGCTTCCCATATGATGAATTCCTGTTCTGTACTTTAGCTACATAGAAATGTCTATTTGTATGTCTCTAAATGTCTGTATGTCTTTAAATGTTTTGATGAATTGAACAATGTGGACCCTGTTGTAAACAAGTGTAATGCTTAATTGGGTCGTCCACTCACAGTTGACAGTCTTCGTATTGAGTTTGTGCTTAAAATGTACTGTAAATTCTACAAACTGTTAATAAATATTTCAATCAATCAATCAATCTATGATGCGTCCAAACAAAGATCTGTCTGCTTTCAGTATGATTGCCCTCCCACTTGATTTCACTTCTCTCTTCTTACACATGTTGGTTTTCAGTGGGTCATGGAATTTCTTTTCTGGTGGGTCTTCCTCTAGTCTCTCTCTTTCTTAAAAGTTGCATAGCATTTTTCACCGATCTCACATGCCTTCATCAGATCAGATGCTATTTCCCTTGGTGCTGCCTTTGCCGTAGATATACTAATGAGGTCCCGCTTCTCTGCAAATGGGTTGACCCATCCATGTATGAGGCTAACCATGCTGAAACTGCTTCCTCGTCTTTCTGGATTCATGAGCACTGTAAGTCTGTGTGACAAAGCTGAGATTTGTTGCCTTGCACCATTTCCCTTAACTGTCCCAGGAATGAACTGCGGTGCTCAGCTGTTATGTAGTAACGCTGGACAGCTCCAGCATTCAGGCTGAACCGTGATGTGCCTCCTGGAGTCTGTGTCTTTGTTAATTGTGACTTCAGTAGCCTGGTCCACAGGAATCCGCCCAAAGGGGTTGTTGCTAGACAGCTGCACTGAGAACTGCCCTGTCTTGAAGGCCTCATACACGGAAGGATTCTTCTCTGGGAGGTTTGTCATCTGAGCAAAGTAGGGGGACAGGTACCTGGCATAATTCAGCCTATCATAGGCAAAGCACCATGGGATCATGTTCCTTATAGCATGGAGGTGCAACTCCCAGTCTCCTTCACGTGATGCACGCAGAAGTCACAGTGACATTTTAGTACGGTAAAAATACTGCAGATGCATTACTTACACTATAGCCTAGTTCTATCACTATTCTGTCACTGCCTGTCATAGATATTATTGCTGAAGATGCTATTTTAACAACTTTTTTGTAAAATATATAGTATGGGCTATATCCTCACCATTTTTTAAAGAAAGGGGGTCAATAACCAGATAGAAACATGAATTTGAAGTAGAATGCTTCATTCGGATTTTGAAAACTGTCTTTTAGCATGGGGTTATAAATGGAGTGATAACACACAGAAAGCTACCACCAGTGCAATGCTATCACATTATTTCTAGCACTAGGGGTGTATACCTTCCCAAAAATCACTATGAGAATTAATCCCCCCTTCGGTACAAATGACCCCAAAAATGGGGTCCTGGCTCACGGTCTACTAGCCTATTTATTTGTTTGTAAAAATGTCAATAATAAAATATATATATTTTTATATTTAGCAATTTTGGAATCCATGTAATAATAACAATCACAATAACAATACTACTAATAATAATCATAATAATAACAATAAGCTTCTTTGTAAACTCACTCATTTACAAACAAGCTCACATCAGAACAATAATCCATGTAATAATAACAATAATAACAACAACAACAACAATTTACAATTTACAATTTAGGCATTTAGCAGACGCTCTTAATCCAGAGCGACTTACATTTAGGCAAGAACAAAAGCATGGGAATACATCACATAAAAGCATTTATCATGAAACATGCGTAAGCTAAGAAGGTAACAGTGGAATATCTATATGATGAAACTATACATACACTATACATAATAAACTATACATATTCACTACTATGCTATACATATGTACTATGGCGTGCTATGACTATATACAATACAATTATAGTGCTGTCTACATAACATGCTATAAGTCTAAGTCAAATGCTATCTAAGCCAACAGAAATTCTATCTAAGGGGTTAGGGTAAGTGCTATGGGCCATGATGGAGTCTGAAAAGGTGGGTTTTCAGGCTACGGCGGAAGATTGGGAGTGATGCTGCAGTTCTGACTGCAATGGGAAGTGCATTCCACAGTTTTGGAGCCAGAAGGGAGAAGAGTTTGGGACGTGTGGAGCGTTGTCCCGGCGTTTTTAGTGAGGGTACTTCCAGTTTCCCTGCGTTGGCTGATCTGAGTGCGCGGGAGGGTTTGTAGGGTTCAATCATACTTGTAAGATATGGGGGAGCCATACCTTTGGTTGCTTTGAATGCCAGCATCAGAGTTTTGTATTCTGTGCGGGCAGCGACCGGGAGCCAGTGGAGGGAGCGGAGCAGGGGGGAGACATGTGAGAATTTTGGCTGGTTGAAGACCAAGCGAGCTGCTGCATTTTGGATCAGCTGGAGAGGCTTAAGTGCACATGCTGGTAGGCCAGTAAGGAGGGAGTTACAATAGTCGAGTTTTGACAAGACTGTTGTCTGGATTAGGAGCTGGGCTGATTCCTGGGTGAGGAACGGTCTAATTCGTCGTATGTTATAGAGTGTGAACCTACATGATCGAGTGACAGCTGTGATGTGAGCTTTGAACGAGAGCTGACTGTCCAGGACAACACCAAGATTCCTGGCTGTTGGGACAGACGTTACCAGGGCGTTGTCTACGGAAATAGTTAGCTCCTGCATAGGGCAGGACTTAGCTGGGAAGAAGAGAAGCTCAGTCTTGTCTGGGTTCAGCTTGAGGTGGTTGGAGGACATCCACTGTGATATGTCAGCCAGGCATGCAGTGATGCGCTCTTCCACCTGAGTGGCAGAGGGGGGGAAGGATAGGAACAGTTGTGTGTCATCGGCGTAGCAGTGATAGGATATATTGTGAGCCGAGATGATAGTGCCAAGGGATTTAGTGTACAGTGAGAAAAGGAGGGGACCAAGTACAGATCCCTGTGGGACCCCAGTTTGGAGGGTTCGGGGGGATGATAGCAGACCTTTCCAGGAAACCTGGTAGGTCCGATCGGTGAGGTAGGAGGAGAACCACTTTAGTGCCGTTCCACCGATGCCTAGCTCCGCTAGGGTTTCTAGGAGCAGCTGGTGGTTCACTGTGTCAAATGCTGCTGATAGGTCTAGGAGAATCAGTACTGCAGAGTGGGAAGCAGCTTGGGCAGCATGTAGTGCTTCTGTGACTGCCAGCAGGGCAGTTTCTGTGGAGTGGGCCTTCTTGAATCCGGACTGGTTGGGATCCAGCAGGTTGTTCTGTGAGAGATGGAGAGAGAGCTGGTTGGAGACGACACGTTCAATGGTTTTAGAAATAAATGAAAGGAGTGATACCGGTCTGTAGTTCTTGACATCTGAGGGGTCAAGGGTTGGTTTTTTGAGGAGTGGTGTTACTCTGGCTGACTTGAGGGCAGATGGGACGCAGCCTGAGGTTACTGAGGTGTTGATGATGGAGGTGATGAAGGGGAGCAGATCAGGTGCGATGGTCTGGAAGATTGGAGACGGGACAGGGTCAAGAGGACAAGTGGTAGGTCTAGAGGATGTTACTAGTTGTAGAACCTCGTCTGGGGAAAGAGGAGAGAAGGAGGACATGCATGGTATGTTGGGGTTGGTGTTGGTTGAGTCAGATGCCACTTTATGTGGGAGGGGAGGAAAGGAGCTGCTGATATCATCAACCTTCTTCTCGAAGTAGTTGACAAAAACATCAGCAGTGAGGGATGAGGGTTGAGTGGGGGGAGGGGGTTTAAGGAGGGAGGTGAAAGTGGAGAAGAGCTTCCTTGGGTTAGAAGTACAGGATTGGATTTTGGTGTGGTAGAAGGAGGTTTTAGCAGTGGTTAGTGAGTGGGCAAAGGCAGAGAGGAGTGAGTGAAAGTGTGAAAGGTCATCTGGTAGCTTTGACTTGTGCCACTTTCTTTCGGCTGCCCTTAGAGGTGTTCGTTCAGATCTGAGAGTTTCAGATAGCCAGGGAGCCGGTGGACATGAGCGAGCTGGCCTGGATGAGAGCGGGCAGTGTTGGTCGAATGCAGATGAGATAGAGGAGAGGAAGGATGAGGTTGCAGTGTCAGGTGAGAGGGAGAGGAATGACTCCAGGGAGGGTAGAGAGGAGAGAATAGAGGATGAGAGGGAGGAGGGGTTTAGGGATTTGAGATTGCGTCGGGAGGTGACGTTCGGGGGGTTAGTATGTTTAGGCGGGAGGGTGGAGAGAACAATAATAATAACAACACTAATAACAGTACAGTACAGTACAGTACAGTACAGTACAGTACAGTACAGTACAGTACAGTACAGTACAGTACAGTACAGTACAGTACAGAGGACAACATTACAGTACAGAGGACAACATTACAGTACAGTGCAATACTAATGAGTGCAGTACAGTACAAAGGGGTACAGTACAGCACTCGCATCGCCCTCCATGCATCGAGGATGCGCTATAGGATGAGAAATTCTAGTATATATATATATAGAGTGCTATGTCTACATAAAATGCTCCACTACATCTCAGATCCAAAATCCTTTTTTTTACTCTACTACAATGATTTGAAAACTTTAGTTACTAGTTACTTTGTAGATTTTGATTATTATTACAAAACATTGTGAGCTTGTAGATCTGCTATTTTCAAAAGATCTTTATACATTTTGAACTTGTGATACAGCATAATGAGTACTTTCTACTTTTGGTACTTTGGTACTTTTACATGTATATTTTGTAAAAGTACTTGTTTCAGAGTATCTCTACATTGCCGTATTGATATACTTTACTTAAGTAATAAATGTGAGTCATTTTTCCATCACTGGATAGGTGCATGTGCCTCTAGACCTGATTGATTGATTGATTGAAATATTTATTAACAGTTTGTAGAATTTACAGTACATTTTAAGCACAAACTCAATACAAAGACTGTTAACTGTGAGTGGACGACCCAATTAAGCATTACACTTGTTTACAACAGGGTCCACATTGTTCAATTCATCAAAACCCATGCCAGATTTAGTGTTATTAATGCTCTTCTCCCCTCCCCAGTCCCCAGTCCCCTCCCCTCCCTTGCTGCGTCAGTTACTTTTTCTCCCCCAGACATAATAATGTCGTTGCGTTCCTGTGTGCAGCCTTCTCTCAGGTGCTGGCAGGCCTTTGGGACGTGAACGGTGAAGACACAGTGGTCAACCCTCGACATTTCTACACTACCTTCAAAGAAGCAGTGCCTTGTTTCAGTGGCTACAGGTTGGAATAAAGATATACTATGTATGCTTGACCTCTTGGGCAGGGCTGTGGGGCATTACCCGATGACAGTATATAGCTGTGCAAATGCAACCTGTATGTAATCAATTGTACTTTAAAATTTAGTTGAAATATATTTCATCAACCAACCAAGTTTAGATTAGTCTTTAGTCTTGTTGCCCAAATATAGAGGGTATGCACGTGACATCATCATCATACCCAGAAGTTATGCGGGAATGTCTACTGACTGGCAAAAAACATCTTTCTGGCCGTGACAGCCCAGACATCCAAACAGAAATGTTTGGATTAAACGGTGTTAAAGGACGTTAAACTCACTTTGCCACTCGATTGGCATACCCTCTATATTGTCTGTGTGGCATTTGGTCTGTACTATCAAACATTTCTGTGGAAAATATTAGAACACTCTAAAAACCAAATGGTGCTAAATGGCACTAAAACCGGTTCTTTGGCTCATAATCATCAACCAGACGCTTTTGGTGTACTGTATATCGTCTATATCGTCGGGTGGAAACGTCATATGTCCAAAACTGTTCTACTTCAAAAATATCAGTGTTGTAGTGTGACGCTGTAGTATGATCAAGCAGGGCATTGCACCCCCATCTGCATCCCAACTGGGTGGATGCATCCTCAATAACAAATATAGCCTAATTGTGACCACATTGAAGGCATCAAACATGCACAAATGTACTTTACCAAAGTATACAAAGGATATGTTTTAATTGCATGCTTTTACTTCATGGAAAATCCTATTAGAAAAAGAAAATACAGTATAATGATGTATAATACATCCATTAAACTACCATTAACATTTTTCTTGTGGAGAAGTTAATATAATAGGTTGATAATAGAGGTACATTATATAATAATGTTGTTGTGTTCTCCCCAGTCAGCAGGATGCTCAGGAGTTCCTCAGGTTCCTACTGGACAGGCTGCACACTGAGATCAACCGACGACCGTACGTCAGACGGCCCGCCATAGAGAAAGAACAGAAACATGCCAAAATTAGGTCAGCATTTCAAATGTTATTTATGTGCTTATTCATTTAATAATGATATGTTTTGTTGCATTCTAAAAGTAGAATAGACTCTGCACACTGCCACACTGGTGATGCTTAAAATGCTCCCCTGAAGTTTTATCGTTTGTCAACGTTTTTGATCGTATTCCATCTTCATCAGGCCATATACGCTCTTTCTGATATTTGTCTCCACCAGCCGAAAGCATGGCGAGAGTATGTTTTGCACTCCATTCGTCCATCCCTGTGTCCATCCGTCTGTGGACAGCTAATCTCTGAACCTCTGCCGTCTGCCCCAAACATCATGCAAATTGGTACACAGTCTCTAGCCAGTAGCCACTAATCAAAACGGGTCTTTCAGATTTTTCAGACAACATCCTGATTGGCTAAGATTGGCTTCCTTTTCAGGTGTGGCCCGTTTTGTACAAAATGCCACAAATCATCAACGCAGTGTCCGATTGCGGTGAAACTGTGCACGCATATTCCCAGTGCCACTTGACATTTTTCAAATCAGCCTGATGGTAGCACTATAACAGGCAGGCAGAGTCGCGTCCTTACATATAATTTCACCGATCTGCGTAAAACTTTGTATGCACACTCCCTACAGCCCAAGGATAAACGTCTGGCCTGCATTTTTCAATTATGCTTTTTCTAGCGCCACCATTTATGTGCAACACTTTTTTATATTAGTCCTTCAGATTTTATCCAAAATCCTGGTGGAGACAATGTGCCCCGAGGGGCACTTCTTCTAGTTCGGTTTGTCTTGCACCTGGGCCACGGATGTGCGTGCAGTACTATACCTTCTTGTTCATTCTATAGCCTTCCGTGCTACGCAGTATGACTTATTGACATCTTCCTCTCCATCTTGACTCTCTCAGGATTGCAGAAGAGGCCTCTGCGATGTGGAAGAGGCACCTGGAGAGGGACGACAGCAAAATAGTCGGTGAGGGCGTTCGTCCTAGTACTGATTTCATGTCTCGTCTCAAAAACACATTGTTGCTGTCGGCATGATACCTCTTATTTATCACCATATTCTAACTTTTGGTGGTTTTTTTGCATTTTAATTCTGAAAAGACGGCACGTAATTTTATTCTTTTCATTCTTGCTATCAATCGGAATTTTTTCGTCTCCTCTCCATCAGACGTGTTCTCGGGCCAGCTGCGCAGCTCGCTGCACTGCTCCGTGTGTTCGCACTACTCCACCACATTCGACGTGTTCTGCGACCTGTCGCTGCCCCTGCCCAAGAGGGGCTCGGGGTCGGGGTCGGGGGTCACGCTCAGGGACTGCCTGGACCTGTTCTCTCAGGAGGAGAAGCTGGACAAGGAGAATTCACCTGTGAGTATGGAGAATGCAGAGAGAGATGTAGTAGACCTATTCATCCTCATCACACACACAAGTGGCCGAATATTGGCACGGAATGTTGGTGCGACAACAGCTGTATAATTATATACAAAAAGACAATTCTGGATTTCTTTCAGCAAATACAACAAAAACACACTTACATTCAAAATGGAAGTTAGAAAAGAAAATTCTGCTTCAGTCTTCAGATTATAGGTCATTCTTTCCATGAGACATATTTCTTCTAAAATATCCAAAATATCCAGTGTTCCTCTCTAGGAGGATCTATGAGAAGATGACTGTCTCAATGGAAGTGTAGAATAGGGAGTGTTAACTACAGTTTGGTTAAAATAAAATAAATAACATGGGAATAATTCTGGAAATGCCACTTTTGCAATGTACATCTTTGTGTTCACTTAACAATTGACAAGTGTGTGTGTGTGTGTGTGTGTGTGTGTGTGTGTGTGTGTGTGTGTGTGTGTGTGTGTGTGTGTGCGCTCCAGATGTGTGAGAGGTGTAGGAGGCGAACACAGTGCACCAAGAGACTGTCCATACAGAGGTTTCCTCAGGTCATCGTTATCCGTATCCTTCTCAACCAGTGGTTAGAAAAAGTACTCATGTGTTTTACGTAAGTAAAAGTATCAATGTCGCTATGTAGAAATACTATGGTTTATGTATGTTTGGTAACTAGTAACTAAAGTTTTCAAATAATTGTAGTGGAGTAAAAGTATAAAATTTGTCTCTGAGATGTAGAGGACTACGTAAAAGTATTGGAAATTGGAATTACTCAAGTAAAGTACAGATATTTAAACGTACTAGTGATTTCACTTAAATATCACTTATTGTCTCCACCAGGCCAAAGGCAGGGGGAGAGAGTATGTTTTGCACTCCGTCCGTCCGTCCGTTTGTCCATCCGTCTGTGAACAGCTAATCTCCGGCACCGTTAACCCGGTCGATGCCAAATTTTGCTCACACACTACCACTTTGGCACTATTATATACTATTATATACGGCTATAAAAAAAAATAGACGATCAACAAGGTGCGTTGTGAGCTTGTAGATCTGCTATTTTTGAGAAATCTTGAAAGATTAGTTTGAAAAGATTTAGAATCATTTAGAAACTTTTATATTATTAATAACGTGTTCCTTCTGCGCGCTACGTCCGACCGGTGAAACTCCCCCCTGTCGGGTGAAAAGAAGCAGCTTGGACTCCTCATGCATAGAAGAAGCAAGAGGTCAGTCCGCTGCCCCCCCAGGTTGGCAGAGTAAGTGTAGCGCCCAGGATTACATTAGGTAATTGACACTGGGTGAAAAAATGGGTTGCAAAATCGTGGGATAAAACAAAAGATGATATTGATGATGGTTGAACATCATAATCACATACAGATGAAGCCTTAACAGTCCCATCATCAGATCTTAACCGTTTCTCCATGTCTCGCTGGTCCATCAGTAAAAGTACGGTGTGTGTGTCCTTCCCTCTCACCAGCCTGGACCTGGGCCCTTACGGACCAGTGGACTGTGGTAAACTTTTTTTTCCTTCATCTCCAAGTATTTCATATACTTTACTGCAGGGGTTTTCAACCAGTGGTCCGGGGACCACCAGTGGTCCTTGAGGGGGTTCTAGTTGGTCCCCAGCTAAAATGGACCCTTATTAGATCTTTAAGAGCTCTCTTGAGAGCCAATTGGACCTGTACGGGTCCATTTGGTTTCATTTTACGCTCTCAAGAGTTAAATTATTATTAAACATCTGTATTACCGTTCCATAATTTACAAGAAGTCTAAGTCACAATTAGAGAATGTAGAAGAATTGTTGATAACGTTTGCCTGTTATCTCTCCTATTTGTACCAACATCAATACAGCTCGGAAATGTGGACAAAATCTTATCCAACGATAACACAAAACACAATATTATTTTTTGGGTCTGCGAGGCTAAATGCTATCAAATGGTGGTCCGTGGCTCAAATGCCAAGTAATATATGGCCTTGACATGAAAAAGGTTGAAAACCACTGATTTACTGTATTTGTTTATTTACGGGACAGTGGCACTCACTGGGTCCATTTCCCCTCCCAGGCCCCATCCTGTATGACCTGTACGCCATATGCAACCACTCTGGGACGGTGAACCTGGGTCACTACACGGCCTTCTGTCTGGAGGACGATGGCTGGTGCTTCTATAATGACTCCAGGTGAGACCTTTGGCTCAGATTTTTGTTTTTTTGTCGAGCTCTGGTTCATATCGTTAGAAGGAGTTCTTCTTAACGCAATAGATGGGTTTTTTGTTTACAAGCATTGAGACTACACGCACAGGTGCCGGTTTCATGTAATCAATTCCCAACAGATCCCCAAAACTGTTGTTTTGGGGAGCGCTGTTGCAGTGATCCTCCTCTTGTGTGTTGGCTGGTGAGACGCAGAGACCCTATAGTGAGACAGATATACAGTATACTTCGCCCCACTTGCGCACAGAGAACAGCTGACCTACAAGCTCACATTGCATCGCGGATACGGCCGCTGTGAGCTTGGAGGTCTGTTGTTCTTGGCCTTCTCTGTCACTGTGCGAACACGTTTGCACAGTGAAGAGGTTTGAGGGGATTCAGCTTGCGTGATCAAGCAGCGGCGATAGGAAGCGCTCCCTCTGCGACTGGACGTGGTGTTTCGGGGACAAATGCTTTGAGAATCGCTAGTATTATTGTTTACACACAGGTTGACACAACATAAACCAATGTATATATTTCAAGAGCAATAGATCACAGTAAACATCCACACGAAACCTTCTTCTTCCACACTGGGAGGAAAACAGCATCTGAAAGTTTGATGGGATGCATTTTTTGTCAGTGCTGGGACCACTTTTACCTTTGCACCTAATGGTGTAAAGGTTTATTTAGCCTCCGACCTGCACGTGCATACAGGTTCTTATCAGTGTGACGTTGTCTGGAAATGCGTCTATGGGACTTTCGAGAAAAAAAAACGTTGGCTGCTCACCAAAACAAAGATGATTTTATGAAGTTGAAAGCGTACTTTCCTTAGTGGGAGCACTCTGCTAAATAATGAATAAGAAATGTTTTAGTTCCTCCCCTGTGCCCTCTACAGGTCAGTTTTGAATAGAATGTCTGCTCTGTGAGACACGGAATTCTGGATTAGCCTTTTTCTTACTGAATTCTGTATATATCCATTAACCACAGATAGAGACGGGGAAAATAAACTATATATATACAGTATATATATATATATATATATATATATATATATTGTACATAATACATCACAGAGAATTGTCCCAAATGGGCTTCCGTCATAGCCTGAAACTCAATTTTCATTTCGTTTCATTTAATCGCCAGAACATATTTTTTAATGGATGTGGCTAGCGATTCAGGGCTGGGGACAGGCTACTTCCGTCTAAGACGAGCGGCCGATAAACTCCTCCTCCCTGCTCAGAGCTACATCACGGTAGAGAAAGGCTTTTTTTTAAATTGGTACCAGTGGTTAATGGATATATCAGATTAGAATTCTCCTTTAACTGTATACCCCTCTCCACCCTCTCTCTCTCTGCATCTCTGCCCCCCCCCCCCCCCCCCCCCACTGTCCCCCCCAACCTCCCTCTTGGTCCCTACAACAGTGTGACTGCGGTCTCAGAGAATCAACTCTACACCAACCAGGCCTACGTGCTCTTCTACCAGCGCAGCAACAGCACTACCACCGCCACCAGGAAATAAACCACCTCATGCTGGACTGGACTACAATGTGACATCATCACCTCCTCCTCCAAGCAGCCAATCCCAACAGCTTCTCCTTCAGTGTACACGTCCAATAGGCACAGTTTACGCTGTAGCTGTGGCGTCTCTGATCCTCTCGTACAGCTGTGGGCCGATACACTGGGTGACTTCAGAATTCTGCAACTCTGTCCATTTTTTCCTTTTCCTCGCCCTTCCCGTTTGTAATGCGGGAGCTGGCGAAAACTTCCGGGAACTCAGATGAACCTTTACGAGACCAATGAAGTCTCTAAGCGGAATAATGGGATGCATGGACTTTTTTTTTTATGGAGGGAGGCACAAAGTTGACAATGCCTTTTGGAGTGTCTCCGAGAGTTTTGTGATCAGTATTTTTATTACATTTTCTGGCATACAAACAAATACCAAAGCGGTTCCGAGCAGAAAGGCCATGTCGTACAGTACGTTGAAGGAAAATAGCGTCCCTATCAAAGACTGCATCATAATTTGTACTTCCCTGTCTACAGTAAACCATCAATAAATGCATATAGATAAAAATATATAGGAATACACAAACAAAAAGAGGGAATTTTGACACTGTTAAAGAAGACGTAGGCCTGAATCCCTTGCCCAATCCCTTGCCATATACATGATGCAAGGCGAGGCAAGTTTATTTGTATAGCACATTTCAAGAAGGGAATTCAAAGTGCATTGCATGCTTGATAACAATAGACAATTAACATTGCAGGCAACAAGGCTGGGCGATATTACTTTAAAACAATATCCCAATTATGTCAAACCTCTGCCTCGATTATGATTAATGTACGATTATAAAACAAAGTGAGAATACTGGATCTAGAAGCTCTGTAGACAAACCTACATGAGCTCGGTTAAGTCGGTTCTAAATATTAGTTTTGATTTTCTTTTAAGATTAGTTAATTAATATTTGGTTAATAATTGGTTAATTGTTTATCTGAAATTGCACCTGAAATTCATGGAGAAAGAAGAACTCTAGCCTGATGGTTCAAATAGCAATCGCAAATGTCTTAAGTAATTATTGATTAAGACTAATATTGAAACGTCTGCAGAGCCCAGGATCACATTAGATAATTGACACAGGGGTGAAAAATGGGTTACAAAATTGTGGGATATAAAAAAAAGACCAATATTGACATTGTGGAAATCGGTTTTGCTCATTTGTCTTTTTCCTATTATTATTTATTTAACTATACCTTTTCTTTTTCATTCCATCCATTCTTTGTTGAGGCCCAAAACCAAAATGCACAGGATTAGTGAATGGTGTTGCACAAAAACCTTAATCATAATAATTTGTGTATATGCAAATAAATACAATTTGTGAATTTACAATAGGCCTATTGTGAGCCAGTATTGTGAGTGAAATGGTCAATAAAAACAATCCTTCATGAAGAATAGTTAAATATTCATGAAGCCTCATTTCACTGGTAAGAATTAATTTGCTGGTACTGTACACATCCCAAAAGGAAACGTTGATATCTATTCTTAAGTGTTTTACCATATAAAAGAATCATAACGGTCCATCAGTCATAATTAACTGATATCTACATTTTCATTGTGGTATATCTACATTTTCATTGTGGTGAGTGGTCAATGCATTTTACATATCGTTGCTGTCGGGCAGAAACCTATTATCTCCATATTCTAACTTTTTGAATTTTTTCGTAAATGAACTACTTAATTCGTCACACAATAGCAGACGTGCAAGCTCGAAACGAGCGACCCATTTTGAGCTTGCAGATCTGCTACTTTTGATACTTTTGAATTTGAATCCAGAAATGAGGTTTCCACCCGACAGGTGAAAATATGTCTTCTAAATCCTAACATTTTTCTGAAAAGCTTCTGTTGCTGTATCAGTGCTAACCCTCATGTTCATGTCAAGGACCCCCAAAAAAGCATTTGGCTGCAGACAGATGCTCAACTAGGATTCAGGATTTATCATCAACAAGAATTCCACTCATACACCTGCTAAACAATATGCTTAGCCAATTCTCTCCCAAGAGTATACTTGGCTGAGATGGGACATAATAAAATCCGTGGTCATGTTTCTCAGTTTCACTACGTATGCAGTACGTTGTGCTTAGCGAGGCAGATGGAATGTACACTGTGTGATGATGTGTGACGATGTGTGACGATGACAATAACCTATCTGCTACTATAGGGCACAGCTGTTGTGGCCATTTTGTAGTCCCTCAGATAGAAAACCACATGAATCTTTCATAGAGATTTCCAAAAATATTTATATTAATTATTTTAAGCATGGTGATTTTTTATATTAAATTGTAGGCATATACTAAAAATACCCTTTTTTTGCAGTTTTCAAATATTTTTCACAGAATCAAATGATCATGATTTCCAAGGCTCGCCCTGGATGGCTTGTTTCCAGGCTTGAAACTTGAAACAATTAATAGCCTATGAATATTTTTGGACTCTTACCACCACTGCTATGCTCTATATATACCGGTATGTGTAGGTCCATCGAGACATGAGTGTGTGTTACAGAGAAACTGAGTCACTCTCTCTCCCACTCTCACGTACACACAACACATACAAACAGACTGTGCATTCCAAGCGATCAGCGATGACATGATGACATGGATTTTGTTTTCACAGTCAGAGACTCAGAGAAACCTTTGTATGTCACAACAGTAACACAACACAACGGTATGCTGACCCAAAACAATTCACTTTACAAGGATGAATGATGCACAGTGCATGGGAAATCTATTGTGGTCAGACATTACAGTTGACAGCTGTCCAGTGAATATGAAACACTGAAGTGGTTAAGCCTGATTTACTTCATCATACGGCAAAGCATAAATTAAGCATTATTGTTCCAAATTCATTGCATCCCTGTTCTTACCTTCTACCTTCGACCACAGCTGATAACTGGCCAAACCTCAGTGTTCAGCTTTCAAACAAAACCCTCAATGACAACACATTGACCTTACCACCATGGACCTGTAACTGTCCATTTGGTTCCATTTGTACACTCAGAGTTACAGAACCGTAAAGGTTCATTTGGATCCCTGAATCCAACGTTTGAAACAGCATTATAAGATTCAGGGGCGGCCTTAGGAATATGGAGGCCTGTTTTAATACCTAATATGAGGCCCCCATATATATACCTATGACATAATTATTGTATGTATTGATACAGCCATTACTTTCGACAATTATGCAGTAACACCTCCTCATGCTGTCGTCTCTTCACAATAAAGTGTCTCCCCTTTACCTCCCAATGCTACACATTTTACCCAGGTTATTAACATGGAATAGGTGTAACTTAACATCGTGGGAGAGAGCAAGGCAGCGAGTGAGCGAGAGAGCCAAGGGAGGTGGGGGGTTGACTGACGCCTGGTGGGTCAGTTGGAGCTCGGAGGTCCCCCTGAGGGTGGAGTACCAAATTCAGGAATCATGACACATGCACAGACTGCAGCGGCGCCTGAACAAAGTGGTGGTGTAGTGATGGTTTGTATTGTGTGTGATGTCAGCCCTGAACTCCTATTTAAATTGTGAAATTTTCATTTAGAAACATTTTTTAAGGGTTTCAGAAAGAGTCAGCAAGGTCTTGAGTGAGTGAGTGAGTGAGGGAGGGAGTGAGTAAAAAATCACACCCGTCACCCGTGTGAATCATTATACATCATCACATGAACAACTGAATTTATGTGATTGATTAGCCGATTTGCATGTCTACATATGACGTGTAAATGATCAATGGCATTTAATGTTCGGGTTGCCACAAATCTGTCATATTTGAGGCACATAGATAGGACCTAATTTCTCCTTTCATTGTCAATGGCAAATATGAGACGTGTGGGGCCAAATCTGTACATGTGATTTTTAGCTGATTTGCTCGTCTACATATAACGTAAATGTTCCCTTCATTGTCAATGGCATTTAGTGTTTGTGTTGCCACAAATTTACGTCATATTTGAGGCACATATGACTTTTCTCCTTTCATTGTCGATGGCAAATATGAGACGTGTGGGGAAAAAAGCTGTATATAGGAGCGCCCCTCAAAAATAGGCTGAAAAACACCTAATCCCATCGCAGTCCATAACAACCTTTATGAGAATACATCACTGCTCCTATAACGTACAGTATGTCTTCCCAGACTCTGGTCAGCTTCACTGAGCATCCATATGGCTACCTTCATGTATACGCAAATGACCCGCAATGACCCGGACTGCCAAATGCAGAGCAAAGGCCAGATCCCAAATCACAGAATTTGTGATTTGGCCAGAATAAGATGATGTATAATGATGTATGATGATGTATGAACTATGATGATAAGAGCGCCCTCACTCTCCACCACATCTCAGAGGCAAATGTTATATACTTTGACTCCACTACAATTATTTGAAAAGTGAAAACTTTACTTTGTAGATTTGGATTTGTATTACAAAACATACAGTAGGCCTACACATACATACAGCATTCCTACCTACTTCTTCAGCTCTATATATTTCGTCCACTTGAAAATGCAGAGCTAAACACTGGTCCACTGGCCCTCAATGAGTGTTTATTTTTGTCTTCAAGCAAGACGAATGTGTCACCCAGATCATGTTACTATTACAGTTAACTGAAACATTCTCTTCTTGTGAATCCAGACTACAGACCATTGTCAACAGTAGAGGGCGCCAAAGCTCACGGACTCACAAGGTACATTTTCCCTCCTCACAATGGAACGCATAGTTATGGTTCAGAACTTCAGAAATCAACATGTTTAAATATTTAAGTCATTCTTTATTACGGTATATGTTTATGTTCCGGTGTGTGGTGTGGTTATGGTCCGAGAGGGCGTTTTTCTCATCATTTCTGACTATAGCAAATAATGCACAGACTCAGCCACTAGTCTTTCAGCAACGTGGTTGCCATGTCTGCTTACTATAAGCGACTTTGGGGCTTGTTTCTAAAGTAGCCTCTGTTGCTTATTTTGGCTTATGTTGTTTAAAAAAACAGTGGTTCTCAAACATCTTCATGTCAAGGAAGGGAATACTCTCCCCCACCTGAAAAGAAAATCATGCCAGACAATATTTGTGAGCCTGGGTTCCACGCTGTGTTTTGTCACTCGCTTATGGTTGCTTATTTATTTCTCTCGCAAAATCTGGCAACACTGCTAAACAGGAGAGCGGAGAAGGGATTGGTTATTTATTGTGTACTCACCGTACCGTACACAAACACAAATGACAAACGTCTGACCACGACCATGGACTCACATGTAAGTTAACGACCAGATTTGAGACACCTCACACAATTATGACAATGCTGTGGACAAATTCAATCCAAGCTCTATTATTTATCGCCTTCTTTAGAAACTTCGCACAGTGAATGAATTGGCTTGTTATGGAACTAGCTTGTTTTGCTAGCCGTGTCAGCTGAGAGGAGGAACTTCCTCCCTGTGTCTTGACTGAGCTGATCTGTTTGATTGATTTAATACTGTTTAATAACAGTTTGCATGGGGAAAACACAGGGAAGTACAGTACGAGGTCTGCTGAGATGATTTGTAACCCAAGAAAGCCTATGGCTTGTTGTTTCCATTGGGGAATTTGGGGTCCATGACTCCTTCCTATTCAATCTGTTCTGTATGTATCTGGTCACTGGTGTGAGACAGTGAGAGAGAGTTTTGTCTTCAAATCTGTATGCAAATTTCTTTCTTGAGTTTAAAATCTTAGCAGTGCTTTTTTTCTGCAAACTGTTAAAGAAGTCAGTCAGTCAGTCAGTCAGTCAGTCAGTCAGTCAGTCAGTCAGTCAGTCAAAAGAACATACAGATGCAGTTCAGGACTCTTAGTTGTAGGTTGTAACAGAGTATAGATACTTTTACCTAGGTAAAAAAACAACACTACTGCTTACTACCTATGGTTGCATGTCTTGCCCATGCAGTTAGGCAAGAAATGAACACGTCATTGTTCGCAGTGAAGAGGCTTCTTGTGGTGTCATCACTGATGGGTCGCAGCAGCAGTGCGAGTGACTGTGCTGTGCGTTGCTGCCACCTGCAGGTCATGACCACCAGGCCAGATGACATCTCCAAGCTGTACAGGGAGCTCAGCCTCTACCCCTCTCTGAGCAGGGCCGACGTGGGGCCTGTCATCACCTCTCAGTACGGGGGCAAATACAGCAACGTCTACACAGGTATAGAGACTTGCCCCTTTCGGGACCCTCGGTTACCTTTTCTGAATTACGGTAACCTAGGGTCCCTTCTAGCCGCAATTTGCATCTCTGGATTTTTTTACAATCTGTTGAATCTAGAGTTGCAATACCCTCCATCCACTTCCTATTCATGATTTTCGGTTTCTGATCTGCTGGTCTTAAATGACGTTAAACTCACCAACATTGCAGCTGTAGTCCAAGCTTGAATTATCCTCTTTCAATCTGCCGAGCTTGTTTTTCATAAAAATCCCCCGTAGACATGTTATGAGTTACTTTCTGTCCAAAATATTCCAAGAGTGACATTTCCGAGCCGCCATTTGTATTTTTGCAACGTGCCGTAAAACAAGATGTGAGGGGGAGCGCTTGTTTAATAGAATCTTACCTGCGCAGGTAAGACACCCAAAGAAGAGGCAGACACAGTGCGACGCCCCATCACACACAGCCTTCTATTAAACAAGCGCTCCCCCTCACATCTTGTTTTACGGCACGTTGCAAAAATACAAATGGCGGCTCGGGAATGTCACTCTTGGAATATTTTGGACAGAAAGTAACTCATAACATGTCTACGGGGGATTTTTATGAAAAAAAAGCTCGGCAGATTGAAAGAGGATAATTCAAGCTTGGACTACAGCTGCAATGTTGGTGAGTTTAACGTCATTTAAGACCAGCAGATCAGAAACCGAAAATCATGAATAGGAAGTGGATGGAGGGTATTGCAACTCTAGATTCAACAGATTGTAAAAAAATCTAGAGTTGCAAATTGCGGCTAGGGTCCCTTCCTGGTTATTCGACTCTCCATAGGAATGATAGGACGCAACTTTACCACTGTCTGTTCACGGAGACCCATGTGGTCGCTTGAATGCTGATGAAATGTTTCAAAGATGCATAAAGTTGCAGTAGGAGACTGTGGAAACGGGTGCGAAGCGGCGTTAATCTGCGTTGTCGTTAAGTATTTTTAATCTTTTTTAGAAGTTTTGGCTTCTCTGAAATTCTCTCTCCCTCACGTCCCATGTCCCGCCTCCCACGACACAACAGCATTAAAAACATCCAGCATGGCCAGTCTCGGTGCGGGACATGGGAAGTGAGGAAGAGAGGAAACTACTTAACGGCAACGCAGATTAACGCCGCTTCGCACCCGTTTCCGCCGTCTCCTACTGCAACTTTATGCATCTTTGAAACATCGCATCAACACTCAAGCGACCACGCCGGTCTCTGTGAACAGACAGTGGTAAAGTTACGTCCTATCATTCCTATGGAGAGTGGAATTACCAGGAAGGGACCCTAGGTAAGGTTACCGCTGTCCAAAATTCAGAAAAGGTAGCCGAGGGTTCCAAAAGGAGCTAGTATAGAGGCGTGAGTGAGAAATGTATAAAAGATATTTATAGAATGTAGCCTACAATCTGATTGTCTAAGATGGAGACTATGATATGCAAATTGCAAAGTAACCTAATTACCCGGGACTACCGTACTATGTCAACTCGCATACCCTCTATATCGGAACTTGTCCCTATATATCTGTTACCCTATCGTAAGTAGTATAACAATAAGTAGCTGTTGCTAATATAAAGAATTGGTCTATGGAAGTTTTAATGACATTGATTTGATTTCCCACAGAATGGAGCCAGCGTGACCTGGAGAGGAATGAGAATGTCAAATTCTGCCGGCAGTACATCGTGTTCCACGACGACAAGTCGGTGGTTTACTCTGGACCGTCAGGAAACTGCACTGAGATCAAGGGAGAGTATGTTCACATTTTACCAGGTCAACCACTTAAACCCTGAATTCTTTCTTGACTGGGGACCCCCTATTAGAGCCCTGCACAGGCCTAAAATATAGGCCCGTCCGGCCCTAAGCCCGTTGGTAAAGTCCAGAAACGGCCCGGGCCTGGCCCGGAAGCCCGACATATTTTTATTTAATATTTCAAGCATGCGTGCCGCCGCCGCGGTCGCTCTATTGGTGCACGGACGCAGCAGCAGCTATACTCACTCACAGCTGCACTATATCGCTCTGATAAACCCACATTTAAGGAACAAGAAGTCAATAACACACAGACATCACACTAAAAAGTAGCCTACTTAATTATAGTTTTATACAGTAGCACTGTCAATCAGCGCAACGCGTTGTGAGCTTGCAGATCGGCTATCGCGGACTCAAGCTGCATTATAAAACCCAGAGTAGACGGACAATAATAAGAACACTTACGTTATGTATCTGCAGTTTCTGCAATGTACAAATCCAACTTTGTTTAGTGTGGTAATAATGCTCCCGCAGTATTTAATTTGTTTTTATTGCGGATCTCCTGAGATGAATTCTGTCAGAGGAGAGCCGTAGCCTACTTAGTACTCGGTGTGTGTGTGTGTACTGTGTGTGTGTGTGTGTGTGTGTGTGTGTGTACAGCTGCGCTGCATAATAATTAGGAGAGAGAGAGGACGAGAGTTTAGGCGCGGAGCGAGAGAGATAGAAACACGTTGTTTCAAAGTCTTTATAGTTTTGACCAGATTTTAGTGTGCTTGTGTGTGTGTGTGTGTGGAGGGGTTATTGTCACGTCACTATGGAGTAGACAGCAGCATGCTGCGGAAGCAAGTCCAGTCTGGGTGAAATTCACATCGGAAAATTAATATAACGGCCCACGGCCCGTTGGTCAGGGACAGAGACGGCCCGGGCCAGGCCCCGTCGGTACCCGACGGGCTTGCAGGTCTCTACCCCCTATGGGGTGCATACTTAGTTTAGACTAGTCATTGGTTAGACATAAGGGTTGGGAGAGGGTTAAGGTTAGGTTTAGGTGTGCTTCCCCGTGGGAGGTGAGGGTTTGAGTTTTGCCATAACCATTTATTTTGCCATAAATCAGGTAGCTTTAAGGTACGGCCATGACAGCAATGGTAGGAAAAAAGATAATATTAATCATATTCGGGTATTCGGCCAAATGTTTCCTATATTCAGTATTTGGTTTTGCCCAAGAATTTCCCTTTCGGTGCATCCCTGAAATAGATGGTTGCAGACAACATACTGACTGAGAAATATTCTTTGTGCTTGTCTTTAATGTCCTCTCAGGTTGCTGAGTAGAGATTCCCCTTCCGGAGACATGAAGGCTGTCGTTAGAGAAGTCTCTGTCAAAGGGGAAGACAAGCAGTTTCTGGAGGTCAGTCCATTTATTTACAAGCACCATTAAGTTTACTTTCAGATCAGAATCAGATTGTTCCCTATGGGAAGCGGTCTGCTTTTGAGCCTATCCAAATAATTAAAAAATGCCTTATTGACACCACTTTTTCTATCCCAAAACACTATAGGTGAACATGTCCTATACCCACTGTTATTCTACTCTACTAGGGGTGCAACAGTTCATTGGATAAATAATTATTATTACATAATTTAATAAAATAATTTATTCTTATTTTGAGCATATGTCATAGGCAAAGTAAAACAAACAGAACATTTGTTAAATACATGGAAGATGGTCAAGCGATGCAACACGTGGGGCTTGTAGATCTGCTAAGGTTTTGCACTACACCATTGTGAGACAATGTATTATCCATTAACCAATCGGTTAATGGATACGAAAAAAACAATCCTGCACTACTTGATTAATCGAAAAAGGAATCATTAGAATAATCGTTATGGAAAATAATGGATTGTTGCAGCAGTTTTCTAAACCCAGCACCTCTTATAGCTGCAGTTTTAATAGGCAGTATGTTCATCAGTTTACATGAACACGTGCTAGTATTATTTGTTTTATGACGAGATACAGTGAGACACTCATGAAGCACTTTATTTGTTCTTACCTTCGTATACTGTTGCTCTGTATTTGCCTGCCTTGTATCGCTGCACACAACAGTACTTTTTCATTTCCGTACTCTTTTACCTGTAACTAATGTAACCTTAACTCAACTGCTTTGCTGCTCCTCTGGGCGACTGAATTTCCCCTGTGTGATAAAACAGGTACAGTATCTATCTTATCTATGCTGTGGGATAATACAGGTACGGTATCTATCTTATCTATCCTGCAGATCTGGAGTAAGAACCTAAAGGAGAAGAGCATAAACCTGTCTGCCTTGAAGAAGCACGGCAAGGTCTATGATGATGGTGAGAGACACAGCTTGTCTTCATGTGTAATCATTTTCATTCCCATAACTAGAAGCTCGATCACGGAGAAAATGTATTAAAAAAGAAAAAAAATAAGGGGGGGAAAAGTGTAACACAGAAACCTGTGGCCTGTAGATTGATGTTACCATAGGTGCGTGTCGCTGTTTGATGACATTGTGGAACTTGCATAGAGTGGTCCTAATGGGCTAAAGACATTGAGGGTGGGATAATAAGCCTAGAACCATGGTAGTACTGACCCATTCTGATTGTGGTAGATGACAACGTGTTATTTTCACAAAACTGGCTGCGCATGGAAAGAATTAGCCTCGTCCCGGGCTTACTCATCTGCGAGAGAGAAAAGCCCAGTCACAATATAAGGCATAGAGTGCATAGCCGGTAATGTCAGTCCGGAACATCCGTCAGATTTATTTCCCCCGGATACAATTTGTTGACCAATCACAACACTTGTTTCATACACGGAGAATGTAAACAGATTTGTAAAGCGTCAACGTCATTTCCTTGAGCGGTACTTCGGCCAAAATCCTGTACTTCAGCCAAATCCCAGCAATGCACTCTCGCATATTGTGCCCAGCGTGAGAAAGGATGATTGATGTGATTGGATCCCTCGCTGTACTGCATGTGAAACCTGCAAAAAAGCAGCAGTATTTTAGTTGGTAAAGGCGTAGCTGTTTCTGTTAAAACATCCCATCCCTTTGTGTGTTGCAGTAGAAATATATTGGTTAGGTCGATATACTGTATCGGCCATTGTTTGACTTTTATGACAATGTAGACATTTGCAATGAATGCAGTCGTGCTGAACGACCGAGGATGTTTATGAATACCATACATGATGTTGCTATGTTCACGCTACAGTATGGAAACTAATACTGGAATGGCTTGAATGGCTTTAAAAAACAAAGTCTAAAACTAGAAAAAGTGCCCTTCCGGGCACAGGTCTCCACCAGGTTATCCACAGATCCGTGCAGTTAGAGGTAAAAACACTTTTCGGCCAGTTATAGCGCCACCTTGAGGCTGAGTTGAAATTGTTCATGTGGCATTTCGTCCTCGGCCTAGTGGGAATGTGGGTGCACAATTTCACGCGATGTGTTCATGATTTGCAGCATTTTGTTTGAAACTGAGCACTCCTGTGAACTTTGGAAGCCAATCTTAACCAATCAGGATGGAGTCTGATAAATCTGAAAGACCCGTTTCGTTGAATGGCTCTAGAGAGACTGTGTACCAATTTGCGTGATGTTTGGACAAAATCTGTAGGTGTACTGTGCAAAAACTTGTTTTGCACAAAGCGGCCTCCTGGTGGCGCTATAACAGGCCGTTCTGGAAAGTTTGGGGCAGAGGTTCATGGTTGGCATCCAGGGAGTGTGTGTGCAAAATATGGCATGGAAAAACTTGTTTTGCACAAAGCGGCCTCCTGGTGGCGCTATAACAGGCCGTTCTGGAAAGTGTGGGGCAGAGGTTCATGGTTGGCATCCAGGGAGTGTGTGTGCAAAATATGGCATCGACCGGGTTAACGGTGGCCGAGATTAGCTGTTCACGGACACACGGACACACAAACGGACGGACACACAAACGGACGGACACGCGGACGGACGGAGTGCAAAACATACTCTCCCCACATGCCTTCGGCCTGGTGGAGACAATGAACAAAAGACAAAATGGCACGAGCATCGTACAGCTTTGTGCTTGCTATACATCAAGTAATCGTTCACATTTTTTCAACCACTAGAGGGCAGTATTACTGTGTACGTACTGTACAAATGTTCACATGGTACTGTACTGAAAAAGGGGATCTGTGTGTTTGCAATGAAATGCAAGGTGTGGAAAGTATAACTACTCAAGTAATATTTTGAGGTTCTTTTACTTTACTCTGGTATTTCCTTTTCTACTCTACTTCATCTCAGATGCAAATATTTTACTTTTTACTCCACTAGAATTATTTAAACTGCTAGTTACTGTGGATTTTGATTATTATTACATAACATGCATGAACCACGTCAGCCCTGTTTAAACGTTGGCTGATGTACAAGTTTCCAACGTGCCGCGATGCGCTGTGAGCTATTTTCAAAGAGCTTTTAGTGTTAATTTTCTCTTTAAATGTCCTACTGTCCCACATTTATGTGTTGTTCTGTTGTCACCAGACCAGTTTGGCTGTCTGGTGTGGTCCCACTCTGAGACACATCTCCTGTACATTACTGTGTTGTTTGTCTCTAGACCAGTTTGGCTGTCTGGTGTGGTCTAGCCATGATTCATGACTCTCGTATTCATACGAGAGTCATGACGAAACTTCACCCTGGTTTTTGCGAATGCTGCATTTACAAGATTTCCGTATATATAAACATTCAGATTTCAAATATAAAGTACTCACAATTTGTCCCACGGTTGTTAGTTAGTAGCAGCTCCAGCGATTAGAATTTCTGCATCCCGCGTTGTTTAATAAAAAGCATTTTTATCCGAGCTGTTATTTTGCCATTGGCTTTCAACTACGCGCCCCTATCGGTCGGGAGGAGGGTGGCACTCGGTGTGTTCGATATAGGTACGCTGACCGCCCTGCCAATACAGACTAATAGGCGAGTGCGCTCCCGGTGTGCAACTGTGTATTTCCCAAACGAACCCCGTTTGAAAAAAGTAGCCAGGGAGCTCGGACAAAAATGCTTTTTATTAAACAACGCGAGACGCAGCAATTCTAATCGCTGGCGCTGCTACTAACTAACACCCGTGGGACACTTTGTGAGTACTTTATATTTGAAATCTGAATGTTTATATATACGGAAATCTTGTAAATGCAGCGAGCGCAAAAAACAGGGAAACGTTTCTGCATGACTGTCATGATAATCATCATGGCAGTCATGTTCCAGGGCTAGGTGTGGTCCCACTCTGAGACACATCTCCTGTACATTACTATGTTTGCCTCTAGACCAGTTTGGCTGTCTGTTGTGGTCCCACTCTGAGACACATCTCCTGTACATTACTATGTTTGTCTCTAGACCAGTTTGGCTGTCTGGTGTGGTCCCACTCTGAGACACATCTCCTGTACATTACTATGTTTGTCTCTAGACCAGTTTGGCTGTCTGGTGTGGTCCCACTCTGAGACACATCTCCTGTACATTACTATGTTTGTCTCTAGACCAGTTTGGCTGTCTGTTGTGGTCCCACTCTGAGACACATCTCCTGTACATTACTATGTTTGTCTCTAGACCAGTTTGGCTGTCTGGTGTGGTCCCACTCTGAGACACATCTCCTGTACATTACTATGTTTGTCTCTAGACCAGTTTGGCTGTCTGGTGTGGTCCCACTCTGAGACACATCTCCTGTACGTGGCAGAACGGAAAAGACCAAAGGCTGAGTCCTTCTTCCAGGTGACTATCACATGCACTCGCTTTCCATAGAGCACCGAAGTCTGATCGTCACATTCCCCCCCACCCCATTCTGAATTACCATAGACTTATTTATATCTCATCAAATAAAACAAATGAGACCCTTACGGGTCCATTTGGTTTTATTTTATGCTCCCAAGAGTTAAATTATTGTTAAAACATGTGCATTGTTTAATTTACAAGAAGTTTATACAATTAGAGAATGTAGAAGAATTGTTATTTTGATCAATGTTTGCCAACATCAAGAAAACAAGTTTTGCGCCTGAGAGGCTAAATCTCATCAAATGGTGGTTTCGGCTCAAATGGCAAATTAATAATGGACCTTGATATATAAAGGGTTATACCTCTCCACTACATGTCAGTGGCAAATATATTACTTTTCACTTGACCAAGTGAAATGACGACCAAGCATTCGTAATTAATTTAATTTTCTGTTTTTAGACAGAGTCACTAGAGTCGTCCTCTACTGGAGATGAGGAGGACACTCTGAAAATGGGGAAGAAAGAAGAAGCCACAAAGGTCTGTATTTTTAAGTCAACCCCCTGCCTCCCGGATACATTTAAAATCACATCTAGCGGTTTGCTTATGGTATGTGTTTACCATTGTACTCCAACAGGGGGAGCAGTTTGTCTTCCACGAGGACTGGGGAGAGGCTCTGGTCAGTAAGAGCTGCCCGGTGCTCTGCGTGCTGGACATTGAGGGCAGCAATGTCTCTGTGCTGGAGGGAATACCTGAGGACATTTCCCCTGGACAGGTCAGGCGAGACGGGTCATATAGTACCCAATCTACTTTGGTCCTCTAGTGCAGTGATGTTGAACCAGTGGTCCTTAAACGGATAGTTCAGATTTTTTTAACAGTTTCCGTGCCGCGAATGGATTACTCCAGGTTAATGTCGCTGCCGTATCGGACATACCCGCCTTTTGTTTTATGTGTTTAATCCGCCGTAATGTAATGAATCAAAAGAAAATCCGTCTTCGTCGCGGAGTATGAGACTGGATGGCTTCGCTGTGATGACGAAACCGGAAATCGACACATGCTGTGGGCTGCTAGGGCTTCTGGGAA
Organism: Protomyctophum parallelum; assembly: GCF_964188405.1. Taxonomy (NCBI): domain Eukaryota; kingdom Metazoa; phylum Chordata; class Actinopteri; order Myctophiformes; family Myctophidae; genus Protomyctophum; species Protomyctophum parallelum. Next base: position 15,659,427 of record NC_139705.1, on the reverse strand, counting down.
ATTGAGGCCAATGGAAATGCATTGGTTGCAACGCCTCATTGAAACCAATCTTGTGTGCGTCTTCCGGGTGCACCAAGATGGTGGATGCTACACACAGATCATAACAAACCACGGGAGCTTTTTTTGATGGATTTTCGCGGATTAAAAGCCCAAATAATTCAGCGTATGCTCTAAAGGTAATACAACAATCTCGGCAGTGAAGGGGGGTTGATTAAAATGCGGGTTAATCGTAAAAAACAGTCAAACTGTTAACTTAAGTTGTATGAAATACTTGCCATTAATATAGTGGTTGCAACTGTATTAATTGATTGCCCAAGTCCCGTGGTGGGAGTTCTGCTCTGGTTTTAGTGAATATTAAGTAGTTCCGGTCATTTTGTGGGGGGCACTGGGGCCACGCAGTAAAAGTAAATTAATCCACAAAACGAACGTAATTTGTATTGTTGACCTATTTCTAAAATATTAGCGCAACTTTCGTTCAACTTTGACCCCTCACATGGAACTATTTTTTGGGCGTAGTGACACAAAAAACATAGTTCTGTGTGATAGAGGGGTAAAAAAAAGAACGAAAGTTAATACAGTTGCAACCACTATATTAATGGCAAGTATTTCATACAACTTAAGTTCGAAAAATCTGAACTATCCCTTTAAGGGGGTTGAAGGTGGTCTTCAGTTAAATGATGGAAAAATGTTATCCAAAGACAACAAAATATTCAAAGTTTTTGGTCTGCGAGGCTAAATCTAATGGTGGTCTGTGCCTCAAATGCAGAATACATTTGGGCCTCCCTTGATATGAAAAGGGATGAAAGCCACTGCTCTATTGTTATTCACTATGATCCTGATCCATGGATCAGTTTGCACTGTGTACATTAACCAAAGTTGGAGGCAGACAAATTGAAAGTAAACACTATAAATATGGATATAAGAGGTTTCTGGTCCACAACAGCGCTATGCTAGATTGTTGTGTATTTGTACTTACTAAGTTTTCTCTCTCTCTCTCTCTCTCTGTGTGTCGGCAGGCGTTTTGGGCTCCTGGTGACACAGGCGTGGTTTTTGTGGGCTGGTGGCACGAGCCGTTCAGACTGGGCCTCAAGTACTGCCCCAACAGGAGGTGAGCCATGTGGAGAGAGGAGTAAAAAAGAGAAGAGTACTGTAAAAAAGAAAAAAAAACCCAAACCACACTGGTAGGGACTCCTTGGGACGAAACCGTTTTAAGGTCAACCACACCAATGCAACTCAATGAGTTGCTTTGATGTAGTTGACCTTAAAAACCGTCTCGACCCTTTGGTGTGGTTTGAGCTTTAGGCAAGGGGTGACTAGCTCAGTGCTCCCAAAGCAATTATTTTGGAAAAAAAAAATATATATATAAGAATTTCATGAATAAAAAATAAAATAATAATGTGTGTGTGTGTTAAGAAATGAGAAGCACTGAAAGTGGCAGATATACGAGCTCACAACACATCGTAAAATAATGTCTCTTTTGGGTCTAGAGCTAAAAGAGTTTGGTGTCCAATCTGGCAATGATGTTTGGTAAAGGAAAAAGAAATAAACGCAAAGTAAAAAAGTTAATTGGCAAAGATATTTTATTTAAATCTTCAGCCGCTCTCAATCAATCACCTTTCAGTTACAGTAATAATGGCATAGCTAGTGGACATCTAACCATGGTGATTATGACAGGTGTGTGAACCTCTCACATGTGGAAAGTCATCTGACTCTAAATTTAAGGCCAGCCAAGGGAGGAATTGAAACATTCTGTGGTGAGAATCGTTTAGCTTGAAATCCCCGATCTTCCCCTTTTTTTGTGTCAACAGGTCATCTCTGTTCTATGTGGATCTTACAGGAGGGAAATGTGGTAAGTATACAGTACTCTGTTCTGTTTTAAACCCATTTCAGACCTGTGACCTGAGTCGCCTTAGCTTTTAACCACTTTAAACATTATTTAAAACTTTAGCTGTTGAAAAATGGCAGATCTACAAGTGAGTGCCACGATACCAGCCTGTAGATCTGCTATTTTTGAAAGATCGTGAAAATGTGTGCATATTTAAAAACTTTTTTTATTTTTTTTTATCTTTTGAGTACCAGGCCACTACACTGGAGAGTCAATCCTCTGTGCCATTAATTAGTATTTATCGTCCTCCTAAATCAAGTAAAGCCCTGTTCTTAACTGAATTTTCTGAGCTTTTATCTATTTGTTCCACAAACTATGATAAAACTCTGATTATAGGTGATGGCAATTTGCATGTGGACAATGCCTCAGACAGCGTGGCTATGGACTTCCTACAACTATTACATTCTTTCGATTTTATTCAGCATGTTGTTGGGCCTACTCATAAGCATGGGCACACTCTGGACCTGGTGATTTCTAGAGGGCTGAACATCACTGTGGAAAGGACTATTGAAAGGCCTGAGCTATCAGACCACTATTTGCTGTGTTTTAATATGACTGTCTCTGATCTAGAGAAAAACATCACTGAATATACCACAAGTAAGACGCGCAAACGCGTGAAGCGAACGCAGCTTGTGTGTGTGTGGTTGTGTGTGCGTGTGTGTGTGTGTGTGTGTGTGTGTGTGTGTGTGTGTGTGTGTGTGTGTGTGTGCGCGTGTGCGTGTGCGTGTGCGTGTGTGTGTGTGTGTGTGTGTGTGTGTGTGTGCTACAGCTGCGCCCTGTGTGTGTGTGTGTGTGTGTGTGCTACAGCTGCGCCCTCTGGTGGCGGGCGGGTGGTGTAACAGTGGGACAGACACACAGACACACAGACACACAGACACACACACAGACATTCAGCCCTTGCTGTCATAGTAAGTGGCTCACTGCGTTCGCAATAACAAAGCGTTTTTTTTAGCTCTTCTGCAGCCGACGAGTTCTCTCGTCATCTGGGCCCCCCCCTGCCCGATACTCCCCCAGTAAATGATATGGTTCAAAATTTTAATCTTAAACTAGAGTCAGCTCTTGATATAGTGGCTCCTTTGAAAACAAAAAAGAAACATAACACCAGAGTGACGCCCTGGTTAAATGAGCATACACGCTCACTGAAGCAAGAATGTCGTAGAGCTGAGCGAGCTTGGAGAAAAAATAAACTCACCATCCACCTAGAGATTCTTAAAAAGTCAACAGTCGCCTATAACAAAGCCTTGCGTCTAGCAAGGCAGGCATATTTCTCTGGCATTATTAACGAGAACAAGAAAAATGAGTCCTATTCTCTACCATTGAACGACTTTTAAACCCCCCCCAGTCCTACAAGCAGTCATTCCCGGCCTCTAAAGCTAAGTGTAATGAGTTTGCATCTTTTTTTGATAACATTTTTTTTAACATTAGAGCTGATATTATGAATGATGCTGCTGCTAGCGCAAACCTTCAAACAGCAGCTAATGGTCCCAGGATAGATCTCCCAGGGGGAGCCTATTATCGTTCTGCGCAATTGATGAAGACGAACTCCGCAAAACCATATCACAGATGACATCATCCTCCTGTTCATTGGATACAATTCCCACCACCTTTCTCAAAGAGGTCTTAGACAGTGTGATTGGAGATATCCTAAAAATTGTAAACAGCTCTCTACAATCAGGCGTCTTCCCAGACTCACTGAAGACTGCCGTAGTTAGGCCCCTACTCAAGAAACACAATCTTGATCCCTCTGTTTTGGGTAACTATCGACCCATTTCAAATCTACCCTTTCTGGGCAAGGTTTTAGAAAAATGCATCTCCCATCAATTGGATGTATTTCTACAGAACAATAATGCGCACAACAAATTCCAATCTGGCTTTAGGAAAGGTCGCAGCACAGAAACAGCACTTGTAAAAGTAATGAATGATCTTAGGGTGTCTGCTGACAAGAAACATGTATCCGTTCTCTTACTTCTAGATTTTTTCTCCTTGTACATACTGCCATTGGGCGAACTTCATTACCAATCACGGAGTCAATTTTCATTTCTATGCTGATAATACCCAACTCTATCTTTCTGTGGCCCCAGATGATCCCTGTGCCTTAGACCCACTGCTGACCTGTCTGTCTAGCATCAAATGTTGGATGAGTGACAACTTTCTCAAACTAAATGAGGATAAGACAGAAGTTCTCATAATCGGTTCTAGCGAGCAGAAAGAATCAATAATAAGCAGGCTTGGCAACCTGACTGTAGAAAGTAACAGTACAGTAAAGAACCTGGGGGTTATTATTTATTCTGAATTGAATTTTAATTCACACATTAATCATGTTACCAAGATTGCCTTTTTTCACCTTAGAAATATTGCACGAATCAGAGCCTATTTGTCCTTGGACGATGCAAAAACGCTAATCCACGCCTTTGTTTTTTCTCGGCTTGACTACTGCAATGCGCTCTTTTCAGGACTGCCTAAGAAAACAACTGACAGACTACAACTTGTCCAAAATGCAGCAGCTAGAGTTGTAACTAGAACTAAGATGACAGAACATATTACTCCAGTTTTGGCATCACTGCACTGGCTTCCTGTTTTTAGGATTGATTTTAAAATTGTACTTGTCTATAAAGCTCTCAATGGTCTCGCACCTTCCTACCTACATGACTGCCTGCCTAAATATGTCCCAAACCGGCCCCTAAGGTCTTCCACTGCTGGCCTGCTCCCTTTGCCTAAAAAAATGGCAACTAAAAAATACGGGGAAGCAGCTTTTTGCTTCTACGGGCCGTCGGCATGGAACAAGCTCCCACTGTACCTTCGTCAGGCACCCTCTGTAGACATTTTTAAAGCTCAGCTCAAGACCCACCTCTACAACATTGCTTTTAAGTGATCTTATATTTTTTGTTATTCACGTCCTCACTGTATTGTATTACTGCTTGTTTTTTAATGTCGTTGCCTTATTTTATCTGTTCTTATCTTTGTACCACTGCCTTCTCCTGATTTGACACTGCGTTATTGTCCTATTGTTTTAACTGCATGCCTGTTTTAATGCTGTTTTGTTTTGATTTTGTTTTTATTATCTTTTCTGCTCTGTAAAGCACTTTGAGCTACATTTATGTATGAAAGGTGCTATATAAATAAAGTTTATTATTATTATTAATATATATTCTTTCACATTTTTCAGAACGTTTTTAACTCAAATATTTGCTTCTAGTCCTTGGAACAACGTATTTTCAGATGGGGGTCGGCGGCCAATTACATATCATTTTTGGGGTCCTTAGAGTGTAGTTAGAGAACCACTGATATAGGAACATAGGTTTTTCAGAAAACTATGTCGGAACTTAAGACATTTCTTTGGACTCTGTCTCAGGTCTTAATAGGTTATGCTTACCATCGAGCATCTAAGTCATATAATCCAATACTGACATTATCTCTGTCGTGTCCTTTTTTTAGAACCGCTGTCATCGGGCACCAGTGCGGTGTGCTCCCCGAGGCTCAGTCCAGACCAGTGTAGAATCGTCTACCTGGAGTGTGGCGTCTACGGTCCACACATGCAGTGCAGCAAGCTCTGTATGGTAAGACCAGATGAACGCCTGCGTTCTGAAAATGTACATGATACCACACATTGCATGGAGGATACAGAATGGGTGTTCGTTAGTCCCAACAAACACTCAACGCATTAACAGTTCACCATCAAATTCGGGGCTCCCGAGTCGATTTTGTAAAAAATAATAATTTGTAATCGACTAAATTGATTACCGGTATTCTGATTTACCTCCATGTATTACACAGTACTTTGTTGTACAATGGTGGCATACAAAATTATAAAAAATAGCATAACAGTGAGCTGGTAGATTTTCACTAATCACACATTTATCATAATCGAGGTAAAAGGTTGAAAAAATAATTGTGACACTGATTTGAACTCCTATCGCCTAGCCGTAGTAGTAGCCTTTCGATCGATATGACATGGCTGGCCACCTCTGGTGTAAACGATGGATAATGGATTAAAGAAGAATGTGGAAATTGATCATCTTTCACACTTCTTTTAAGATGTATTTTTTTGTGGCTTTCGCCTTTATTTTTATTTTTTTATAGAGGGATAGGTATACAGTAGGCTGACAGGAAATGGGGAGAGAGAGATGGGGGGGGGGGGGGTGACATGCAGTAAAGGCGGTCGGGATCGGGAGTCGAACCCGCGGCACACTGCCAGACTGGATTACCAGCCAAGGTGCCCAGACGGCTACGCCAGCCGCCCGGGCCATCTTTCACCCTTCTGCTGCAGGACTTTAACCCTACTGGGCATTGTAAAGATGGCTGTAGACTCGGGTTTTATTAGCTGGTTTTATTATTAAGACAATGTGTCATGGCCAGGTTTATTAACACATGTACAATGTAACTGCCGCGATGCAATAACTAATGAATAGCTAGAAAGGGTAAAATATTTGTGAATACTTTGTGAAGAGGATTGTTTTTAATTTTGTTCCCAGTATGACTGGTACACTAAGAAGACCTCAGTGGTTGTAGATGTGGTGGCAAGACCTGGGCCAGGTATGTTTTTCTTTTAATTGATTTAAAATATTATTGGCAAAAATGCATATTATGCATCAACATTTTGTACATAACTTTCCAAAGGATAAAACAGTGGTCCGGGCGACCACCTGTGGTCTTTGAGAGGTTTCCTGGAGTTCCCCAGCTAGATGATGGAGAGTTAACCAAATGGACCATTATTCGATCTTGATGGTGTAAAATAGTTTTTCATTTTACGCTCTCAAGAGTGAAATTATTGTTAAACATCTGCATTACTTAATTTGGATTTAATTTACTTAAGTCTACATAATTAGAAGTAGAAGAATTGTTATTTTGATCGTTTGCCTGTTATCTCTCCTATGGTACGACATCAATACAGGATGGAATTGTGGACAAAATCTTATCCAACCAACAAAGACAAAATATTCTACGTTTTAGTTCTGAGAGGCTAAAATCTCTTCAAATGGTGGTTCAAATGCAGAATAAATATTGGACCTTGATATGAAAAGGGTTGAAAACCACTTGTCTATATACGAACACAATTGAGGGAAGCCGGGCAGGGAGGGTGAAATTTGTCACTGCACGACGTACTCCTACAGGCTGGGGCGGCCAGCCCGTAAAAGTACGTATGTCGGCAGGGAACTGAACCGAACCCACCTCACCCTTTCCCACTTTGACATGCTGGACTGGCTTAGGGTCGACGACAGTGTACTGTACACCATCTTGCAATGGGTCTCGTCCACAAGATTCGATACACCACCAAGATACCCATGTACCTGTCTAAATACTTCCTTAATGTCAACGAAGTCCACACCCACAACACCAGAGGGAGTGCAACAAACCATGTGCAACCCAGATTCGGCACAAACAAGGGACTACATTATTTTAGCTCCTATACCACCAAAAATTGGAACGCCCTACCAACAGTCATTAAGACATTAAGACACAATCCCTTGACTCCTTCAAAACCGCTCTCAAAGGGCACCTACGGACGGCTGCAATTGGAAACTGCCCCCCGTAAAATCTGAATCCACCCCCCCCCCCCCCCCCCACCCCTTTTTCCCCTCACTGTATATCTTTCTTTCCCTTTTTACCTCTTTCACACTCTCATTATTGAATTACTATTCTCTGCCTATCGGGTCGCAACTCGAACGGCCCTGAGTCGGCTAAGCGAACTTCGCAACGTTCGACACGGCAACTTGCTCGCTTTAACTCACTTTGTCTCACGTGGCTCAAGTTTGCTTGAGACGGCGGGCCTCCGTCGTGGTCTAGTCCATACAGTTGTATATAAACAAGCACCCCATCAGTGCCCATCAACTCCCAGGCTCAGCAAAAAAGGGAGTCCCCTTGGTTGGGACTAGTAGGACGGAGGGGGCTCCTCGCTGGCACGTCAGTCGGTAGCATACAACAGCAGTGGCAACATACAAATGTACGTGGTGAGGAATTCATTGGCATAACGACTAAAGACGGAGGGGTAAAAAGGAAAAAAGGAAAACAATGCCGTCTTCAAATTCCAGACTGATTTTTGGATTCCACAGAAGCCAGCGTGTCTTCTATGGAAGCGTGTTTCGCTTGTAAATCGGCTGTTTTCGATTATTAATTCAAGATTAGAGCATTTGAAGTTGTCAAACTAGCAAAATGTTCAAAAAGCATCTTCCATTAAAGCGTAATAGTCTCGGATATTTCATATGAACGCAAAGGTTAAAGCCTCAATCTGTGATTCCTTCACCTGTTTGGCAGTAGTAGTATGTACAGTAGAACATAACAATTTCATTTGACATATTGTGTTAATTGTTTTAGAAATCAATCGGTGCAAACTGTGTGTGTGTGTGTGTGTGTGTGTGTGTGTGTGTGCCCGCCCGTGTCCGCAGATGGTTTCGCTGGTATCTACAGCTCTCAGTTGTCCCCTCAGTGCTGGTCTGCAGACAGCCAACGTGTCCTCATCGCCTGTCCCCAGCGCGGCCGCAAGGTACAGTGGCGTAAAGCAGTGGTTCCCAAAGGGGTCCTTGAGGGAGTTCCAGGGGGTCCCCAGCTAAATGATAGTTAGGAACCGAATGGACACTTATGGGTCCATTTGTACACTCTCTGAGTTAAATTAACTTTGATTTTACAATATACACTGGGGTCCCAGAGATGGAAACTGTTAAAAGCATAAAAATCTTCTTTTATGGGCGGTCGCTGACATGGCCAGTATGGGGGTCTGCTTGCTAATGAGTGTCAATTTGGGGGTCCTTGACATGACAAAGTTTGGGAACCACTGGTGTAAAGTACTGTACTTAAGCACAATTTTGTACTATTATATTGTATGTATTTCCAATACTTTTACTTCTACTCCACTACATCTTGGATCCAAATATTGTACTTTTAGTTTTACTCTTTATTTTTTTACTATTATTTGAAAACTTTAGTTACTTTGTAGATTTGTAATACATTTTGTATTATTCCAAAACAAGCAGTAACCACTTCAGCCCTATATACATTTTGAAAATTGCTGATCTAGAAGCTCACTGCCATTTTCAAGATGTTTTTTGTACATTTGAAAGCTTGTGTGCACAATGAGTGCTTTCTACTTTTCATACTTTAAGTACATTTTGAAGCAAATACTTTTACTCAAGTACATGAGGACATTTACTTGTAGCAGAGTATTGTATAGTATATTGCTGTATTAATACTTTTACTCAAGTAAAAAATATGAGTGTATGTTAGGGCTGCACAATATATCGTTATCGTATCGGTATCGAGGTATGAACATGCACAATATCAGTATCGCAAAAAGGCAACGGTATCGCGATATAGATATATCGTCGACATATCGATATATCGTCCACTTCTAAAGCCAGCCCTCTGTTTTAGCCTGTGCTCCTCGGAAAATAAACCATCACTCCGTTTGTCCCTCTGTCCTGTTGTAGCCTGGATCCAGCCCTGAATCGCTAGCCACGCCCATTAAGAAAATATGTTGCTGCACGATATATCGTATCATATCGATATCGAGATATCTGCCATATATATCGTGATATATATTATATCGTATCGTATCGATATCGAGATATCTGCCATATATATCGTGATATGAATTTTTGTCCATATCGTGCAGCCCTAGTGTATGTATATATGGCCTAACTCACACCTTCGCAACAGATTGATGTATGCTTGTTGTATGAGATGTATAGCTGATGCAAGCTCGCATTGCATTTCCAATGTGAGTCACATGGTTTGACACAACATTTGTGTTGTGTGAGGGGCAGGGGGGCTGTCGAAACACAGCCGAAAGCCGTACAACACAAATGTTGTGTCAAACCATGTGACTTCCATTGGAAATGCATTGGGGCAAGATGTATCACACCCTTTTATTTGTATACATCTAGCATGCATCAATTTTGTATGCTAGATCGAAAGGTGTGAGGCGGGCCTAAGAGTGTACCTTTTCCCACCAGTGCCAACATTACAACAGTTACCAGGGAAACCAGCCTGTTACCGTGGCTTAAGCCTCTGGAACTCTTCTCTGTTGCTGCATGTTCTCCCTTTCTTTCTTTGTCATAATTGCTGACGTACGTCTTTAGTCAGTCTGTGTTTTTTAATCTTCTCTTTTTTTTGTCTTTTTATAGGACCTGCTGCTGATAGATACGACCACAGGGACCGTCGCCTCTCTCACTTCCAGTGAGTCAATGACACTGCATCAGCCTTCCTTCTTTGCACCACACTGACCACAGACACTCAGGCCCCGATGGCCGTGGACACTTTTTTTTTATGGGTCCCTTTATTTTTATGTTTCCTACATTTTAGTTTTTTTTAAATTATTATTTAAAAACATTTTCAAAAAAACATTCCCAAAAAAAGCAAACATTTTCATGAATTAAAAACAAAAATGTATTATGTTTTTCAGTAATTTCACGAAAGGAAAGAGGTCCCGCACACTCTTCACTTATAGAGCAGCAGTTTTTTCAGCTGAGTGACAACGTTTTGGTCTAAACGACCTTCATCATCATCACAGGGATTTTGATTTATTTATTAGATCACCATTAGCTTACTGTGAGTCACAGCAGCTATTCTTCCTGGGGTCTTAAACATAATCATCATTAAAACATTTCTTCCATATTATTACATACATTCACATTCATCCAACACAAAATTACAACTCATGATCCGTATACATTTGATAGCTAGCTTCACAGTACAACAGTACAACACAGTTCAACATTGATAATAATGTAAATATAAATTAGAATGGGATATATAGCTCATATGCATCTCCTTCACATCTCTTGAGTGAACAAAAACAACTTCAGCTTCTTCTTAAAACTCATACAGTTATCCTCATGAACAAAAAACATAGGTAAAGAGTTCCATGCCACCATTGCTTCTTTGTTTAACATTTGTTCTACATGAAGGCAGCAGGAAATGACCCTCTGATGACTGCCGAGTAAAATAATGATGTATCTGAGAACAATGATACATTATTGCTGGGGTTGTAGTTGTGGTGATGTCTTTCACAAAACACAGTAATGAATAATCCAACCTACGTTTTACACTTAACCACACTAGATCACTGTTCATTGTACTTACTCTTGTTCGATATGGGCATTGAAGCACTATACGAGCTGCTTTGTTTTGGGCCACCTGTAATCTGTTCAAGTTACTTTCTTTTGTATTGGACCTAAATGGGATAACACTAATGCTTGCTTGTACTAATTGTTTGGTTAGGTATTTAGGCAAGTATTTCCTACAATGTTTTATAGCACCTGTACCTCTGCCCATTTTTTTTTTTTTTACCATTTCATCTATCTGATTATTCCAGGACATTTTATTATCGACAGTAATACCTTACCTAACAGTTTTACTTCGGTTACTTGTTCAATATTTGTATCGCCTATGGTTAAGTGTAAAGTTGGTGCAGCTTTTAATGAGTGATTTGAACCCAATACTATACATTTAGTCTTTTCTTTATTCAGAACCAGTTTATTTATTCTCATCCATTTCTCTATTTGTTTTAATTCATAATTTAAAACTCTTGTAAGTTCACTAGATGTGATGGAGGACGTATATATTGTAGAGTCGTCCGCGTACATCGCAACGGTGGCATGTTTTAAAATGAAAGGCAGATCATTCACAAAAATAGAAAATAAAAGCGGACCCAAAGAACTTCCCTGAGGCACACCACAACTCACTGGCTTCAACCCAGAATAACTTCCATTAAAGTATACAGTATATTTCCTGTCAATGAGATAACTTTCAATCCACGCCGTAGCAAGTGCTTCGAATCCATAACATCTCAATGTATTCAGTAAAAGCGTGTGATGTAGAACATCAAATGCTGCACTTAAATCTAACAGTACAGCACCGACTAATCTTTTATCATCTATTTCAGTCATCCAATCGTCTGCCATCTGAGTTAATGCCGTGGTTGTGGAGTGCCCCTTCCTATACATGCTGATATACTGTATTAAGATCATTTTTACAGAAGTATTCTTGAATTTGGTCATACACTATTCTCTCCATATATTTACTCAAGGCTGGTAATAGACTTATTGGTCCGCTGTTTTTACCTGAGAAAGGTTCTTTACTGTTCTTTGGCAATGGAATAATCTTGGCTATTTTCCATTCCTCAGGACATATGCCTTAGTTTAAACTTCTATCTGGTGAAGGTTCGTGAATCGTTTAGACCAAAATGTTGTCACTCGGCTGAATAAACTGCTGCTCTATAACTGACTTATAGAGCTCTTTTATCGCATTCGCATTTGTTTTCAGGCTCTGACACACCTGTGCCTGTAGTTTTGCACAAGGACTTTCATGAAGAAATGAACGAAAAATAAGAAAACAAATACTTAAGAATTCGCTTCTTGCCACGTTGTGAGCTTGTAGATCTGCTATTTTCACTAGTTGGGTCCCGGGGAGACATACAATTTCTCTTTTCAGTGGGCTCATGGGCTAAATCGTTTGGGAACCACTCGTCTAGAGGACAACGGTCTAAAGAGAACTGCAAAGGGAAATATCAGATGTGCCTTCCTTCCGCAGAGTTGCGGTGGAGCCTATAGGCCTGTCACAATTATTACATAATTGTCATAATCACAATTGTTTGAGATAATTGCGATTGTTTTGTCATAATCGTCAATCGTTTCCATGTCATAATGTTCCAATGTTCAATGCCAAAAACACAATGAAATCATTAATCACAATTATTTGTGATAATTAGTCGTCAACTTAAAATTGTAATCGTGACATCCCTGCCACCCCCACACCTCCATCCCCTGCAGCAAATTGAACCCTGTTGTTCACGTTGCGTTGTCATTTATCTGATTCTATCAGTGCAAACTGTGTGGTGTTGTGAGTAGATGGAGAGTCTAATGATGTCCTTGTTGTTTTGCCGACAGAGTCTGACATTGGAAACTGGTGCCTGCTGAACATCCAGAGAGACTTGATGGTGATCAGCTGCTCTTCTCCAAACTGCCCACCCAGCCTGGTAAGGAGCCTTTAGAGTTAAACACATGGCCCACCCAGCCTGGTAAGGAACCTTTAGAGCAGGGGTGCCCACACTTTTTTGACTTGAGGTCTACTTTTAAAATTGCCAGCTCAAGGTGATCTACCAACCAAAAAAATATTATCCCATTGCTTAAAATACTCAAAATAAATTAAGGCATTAGGACTGTTTCAAAATCAATTATATTTATTTACCTTTTCAGTTACCCCACATTGCAAAGAAGAGATTTTTTGTTAAAGTTACTCTTTGTAATAACGTCAATCAATTTCAATTTGTAATAACATATTGCTCATAAAATGTTACAAGTATCACACATAAAAACTTAAAGCATACACAATCACATGAAGGAATAATGCACCACTCAACTCAACCAGAGCAGAACTCCCACCACAGGACTCTGGCAATCAATTAATACAGTTGCAACCACTATATTAATGGAAAGTATTTCATACAATTTAAGTTAAAAAAATCTGAACTATCCCTTTAATCAGATGACTGCTTGCAGCCTTGCACTGAGTGGAGTCCGTCAGCGCTGCGTAATCCGGACAGTCACTGCTGACAGCTAGTCTTAAACAGGCCTCCAAATGATCGTCCGTCAACGTGGAACGAAATTTGGACTTAATTATCTTCATGTGGGAAAACGCTGATTCACATAAATATGTGGAGCCAAATAACGCTGTGAGCGAGGCTGCACAAGTCCTGATGTTTGGATACTTTTCCTCCACGAGTAAGTTCCAAAACTCTCCATCGCGGGCACGCAACTTTAACTGTATGTCAGCCTGCAGTGCCATGATCTCATTCTCCAACGCAGAAGAGTTCATGTTAAAAAGTGTTGCTATTTTCGAGGTAATGGAATCAACATCAGCTTCTGAATGGGAAGCACATGAATGTAGCGATGGGCTTGAGTAAGGCAAACGCAGTTGGACTTGGAATGTGACATCGTGAAAAAATAATCTTCTTCCCACTCTGCATGGAAGTGATATGTTTTAGGCTTCTTTGCCGCGTGCATCTTGCTATATGAACAATGATGGATAGATATCCTTATAATTTGTTTGTTTAACAACAGAACAGACCTGACGTTCCCCACACTTGAAAACAAGGCACTGCATTGTGGGGGGTTTTAAAGCCACCGCCGCCTGCCCGAGGCGAGGATTTTATTTTTTTCATGGCAGGGCCATGCGGTCTACCTGCGCAGCGCTTGCGATCGACTGGTCGACCGCGATCGACGTAATGGGCACCCCTGCTTTAGAGTTAAACACATGGCCCACCCAGCCTGCTGAGGAGTCTTTAGAGTTAAACACATGGCCCACCCAGCCTGCTGAGGAGTCTTTAGAGTTAAACACATGGCCCACCCAGCCTGCTGAGGAGTCTTTAGAGTTAAACACATGGCCCACCCAGCCTGGTAAGGAGCCTTAAGCTTTCATCACAACTTACTCCCATACAATTTTAGACCGGATGGTAAAATCTAGAAAAATAACTCTTATTCCGGTTTGTGGTTTCCATTTTTTGTTTCCTGCCGTTGCTTTGTTTTGGTCCCCCCTGTTTGGGTACTTCTGATTCTGGTTTGTGGTTTCCTGCCTGATGACTAATTATGGGGTGCATAATGCATATGTTTAACCATAGAGTTCCGGCTCTGGAGCGTACAGTATGTGCTCAAGGGAGGGCAAAACTTTCCCGAGATTCCTTGCGAAGCACCGCGGAAGCATGAGCGTGCGTCGCAGAGCGCATGTTCGGGTCTGTAAGTCCCAGAAAATATGCGCTGTGATTGGCCAGTAATCACTTGAGTGGCAGCTTGACGTGCCTTCCACACTTCCAGCGTACTTCTTCCCCAGTGTAAATTCTTCCACCCCTCCTTCAACACACATCGCTCCAACGAACTGCAGCGGCCAATCTATTTTTTAATATCCACGTGTTTAACCACACACTTTATCTGTTGCAATGTCACTTCCTGTTGCCCAGAGGGTGGGCTTCCTGCCACAGAGGGGTTCCCCAGAGGAAGTGGACTGGGTCACGCTGGAGGAGTCTCAGAGCCACTCAGATATCAGCTGGCAGATCCTGACCTTTGACCCTCCCCCAGACCAAGACAACAGCCAATACCGTAAGACAAACCGTAGACATGCACACGTGCTCAGTGCTGTCTAGTGAGATAAGGTGCTAGAAAACACAATTTAACCCATTAAGTGACTTATAACATTACTCTTGTAACCTCTATTCAATGGGGTGTGTGTGTGTGTGTGTGTGTGTGTGTGTGTGTGTTCATTCTCTAGCTGGTCTGGGTTTTGAAGCCTTGCTGGTCAAACCGACCGAGGTGAAGGATGGAGTGAAGCTGCCTCTCATAGTCACCCCTCATGGTGGGTTTCTGTCATATTGTGTCTTTAGTATAATAATAGGGCATAGTAGTGTAATAATGGGGCATAGTAGGCCATTTCGTGGTGGCCCATTTTATGGTCATCATTCCCCAGGAGTCTGGATGACTTGGTCCCAAGCTTACATCCATCCATCTTCAACCGCTTATCTGTAGTCGGGTCGCAGGGTCAACGGCTCCACCAGAGAGCTCCAGACTTCCCTCTCCAGAGCAACATTAGTGACTTCCTCCTGGGGGATTCTGAGATGTTCGAAGGCCAGTGAGTCGATGTGTTTCCTCCAACTGCGCCTTGGTCTGGCCCTGGTCTCCTCCCAGTGGGACGTGCCGCGAGGACCTCCCTAGGGAGACGCCCGAGAGGCATCCTAACCAGATGCCCGAACCACCTAAGCTGGCTCCTTTCCAGGCAAAGAAGCAGCGACTCTACTCTGAGTCTCTCTCGTGTGACTGAACTTCTCACTCTATCTCTAAGGGAGATGCCAGCCACCCGTCGAAGAAAACTCATTTCGGCTGCTTGTATTCGCGACCTTATTCTTTCGGTCATGACGCACACTTCATGACCATAGGTGAGAGTAGAAACGAAGATTGCTCGGTAGACGTAGAGCTCTGCCTTCTGGCTCAACTCTCTTTTCGTCTAAACAGTGCGGTACACTGCAATACCGCCCCTGCCGCTCCGATTCTCTGGCTGATCTCCTTCTCCGTCCTCCCCTCACTCGTGAACAAGAACCTGAGATACTTAAACTAAATTTTTGGAAATCTCTATGGGATATAAATAAAAAAATAATTTATTTTGTAAAATGTCGTTTTTGTGGTTCGATGATTATGAAAGACGTAGAATAATCTTTTTTTTGCAGATTTCATACAGTATGTAAGGCTTAGGGGGGAAAAAAGAATATTCTGTATGTTTTAATTACCTGCAATGATTTACGTGTGGTATCCTGTAAGTCCATGTGGGCTGGGCATCTTTGGTGCATGACACAGAAATAAATAATCCATCTATCTATCTGTACCGTAGGTGGTCCCCATTCTGTGATCGTAGCAGACTGGATCCTGTCCTCCTCTGTGCTGTGTAGGATGGGCTTCGCTATATTAATGGGTGAGTAATAATAGGCCTGTCACAAATGTCTCTAGAAAATGAAGAAAAAGCCTGCACACTCATAGCCACGTTGCAGAAAATGTATTAAAAAGATTAAACCAACGTTTCGACCTGTAAGGTCTTCTTCAGGGAGAGAAGACCATTCCCTGAAGAAGACCTTACAGGTCGAAATGTTCATTTCATTTTCTGCATCGTGGGTGTGCTTTTTCTTCATTTTCTATATTTTGCCCAAAGCACCTCACCAATACTGGTGTGCGCCCTTCTCCTGTTTGTCTACAAATATCATCTCTGTCATATGTCCCAAAACTGCTACGTGTCAGGATTCTAATTCAAAAGCATCAAAAGTAGTAGCTCTGCAAGCATGGAACGTGTCTCTTGATGCTGCCTTTCGTAGGGCATTAATTTACGAAAAAACACAAGTTTAGAATATGGATATAAAAGATTTCTGCCCGGCAGCAATGATATACCTCTATTACATGTTCAATGTCATCAACACAATTTATCGTCAACTAAAATGTAATTATCACGACAGTCCTGAAGGCCAATACACAGCCCCTTGCCCCCTTCCGAACTAGTTGGAAGAGTCAGGGCATTTTGGTGGTGCACGACTTCCCATGTAAAATATCTTAGATTGCATTTCTGAAGCTCTGAAGAATTAAGTCAATTTGTAGTTCTTTGTAGTCCTTTTCTGAAGAAAAGTTGGGACTTCAGAAGGAGTATGCATTGCTCAAATACAGTGATGTGTATATCAATATATATATTGTATATCTCTGAAGGAGTATACTGTAAGTTGAAGATTCCTTGTAAGCTGCTTGCCAGGTGTGAAAGTTGGCCTCTCTGACAGCCGGGGGACTTTCATCCATTGACATACAGAGTACAGACACAGTACCATAATAGGATCAGATTGTGTTTAAGTGGATGAGCAAGGCTCACACTCTCGGTCTGCAGTGAGCTGTGGCACTAAGATGTTGGAGGAGTGAACCTGCTGCTGTTTGCTTTCAGCTGAACCCATTAAGACGAATGATATTATTTTATCATATGTTGCATTGAGAAGACACTAGGAGCAGATGGCAGTGGCATCCAAACCTTAGTCATGATCTTTTGATAAAAGAGGCTTTAGGGGGCGTGGTGGCGTTTGAGAAAGAATCATTGACCTATTGAAAAGTCTGCAGTTTTTCATTGTGTTGGGTGACTATGTTGTTTCAGTGAACTATCAGGGCTCCATCGGTTATGACTGTACTGTATGTGTTTCAGTGAACTATCAGGGCTCCATCGGTTATGACTGTACTGTATGTGTTTCAGTGAACTATCAGGGCCCCATCGGTTATGACTGTACTTACTGTATGTGTTTCAGTGAACTATCAGGGCTCCATCGGTTATGACTGTACTTACTGTATGTGTTTCAGTGAACTATCAGGGCTCCATCGGTTATGACTGTACTTACTGTATGTGTTTCAGTGAACTATCAGGGCCTTATCGGTTATGACTGTACTTACTGTATGTGTTTCAGTGAACTATCAGGGCCTTATCGGTTACGGCTGTACTTACTGTATGTGTTTCAGTGAACTATCAGGGCCCCATCGGTTATGACTGTACTTACTGTATGTGTTTCAGTGAACTATCAGGGCCTTATCGGTTATGGCTGTACTTACTGTATGTGTTTCAGTGAACTATCAGGGCCTTATCGGTTATGACTGTACTTACTGTATGTGTTTCAGTGAACTATCAGGGCCTTATCGGTTATGACTGTACTTACTGTATGTGTTTCAGTGAACTATCAGGGCCTTATCGGTTATGACTGTACTTACTGTATGTGTTTCAGTTTCAGTGAACTATCAGGGCTCCATCGGTTATGACTGTACTTACTGTATGTGTTTCAGTGAACTATCGAGGCTCCATCGGTTATGGTCAGGACAGCATCCTCTCCCTGCCTGGCAACGTGGGCACACAGGATGTCCAGGATGTTCAGGTGACAACATGACAAATGCATTACACTGACATGATTATGATGATAGCCTTATTCATGCCAGGTCAGTGTTATTTGGTTTTTCTAAAAGGAAAATCAATAGATAATGTTATGAATTTAGCTAAATCTGATGTATATACAGTAGAATTATATCTACACCGTACATAAGAAAGAAAGAAGTAAATCAAGTTTCATTCAATGAAGTATACTATACATTACAGATTATACTGTGTGTCATCATAATAATATCCGGGGAGAACCAGGAAAGTCCTTTTAGATTTTAGCGTTGGCTATTCAAAAATGGTAGATATACAAGCTCACAGCAACTTCATGCCACGAGCTTGTACATCTGCCATAAATTTGTATACGTTTTTTATTTTTTTAAATACATTTGAGAACTACTGATTTTGAAGGATGGACTAAGATCCTTTCTTCCTTCCTCGTGTCACCAGTTTGCCGTAGAGAGTGTTCTGAGAGGTGGGGGATTTGACGAACAGAAGGTTGCAGTGTCTGGGGGTTCCCACGGTGGTTTCCTGGCCTGTCATCTGATTGGCCAGTACCCAGGCTTCTATAAGGCGTGTGTGTCGCGCAACCCTGTCACCAACCTGGCCTCCATGATCGGCAGCACAGACATCCCAGACTGGTGCGTGCCTGCCACACACACACACACACACACACACACACACATATATACTCGGGCCTCATACACACATATCAAATGAACATTCTGTGTTCCGTCTGTGTTTCATGGCCGCCTAAATGCTTTTCCAATGGATGTCGCATGGTTTGACCAAACATTTGTTTGATTTCCCCCCTCCCCCAATCAAACATAGGTGTTTGGTCAAACCACGTGACCTCCATCTAAGTAGTGAAAATTGAAGATCTATAATAGCAGCGTGAAGATCTGCTGTTTTCACTAGTTTGGGTTCCAGACAAACGTCCAATTTCCCTTTTTTGGAGCAAAAAGGTTTGGGAACCACTGCTTGTTGATCAACACTTTAGGATATAATCACACACATTTTATGAATATCACACATAACATTTTGCCTAATCTTAACTCTAACCCCAACCAGTATATTTCCCTAACATTAAGGCAAACCTTTTTCTAAGCAGGAAAATTATCCTTACGTCTGTTTCTCAAATTATGCTATACATTTGGTCCTTAAGGGCTGACATTCTCCTCTGATGGGAGAATGGTGGGTGGGTGAAAGGCAACTAGAAGATGGCTTTCTGCTTCCCTGTAGGTAGGGGAATCAGCTCTTCAATAATGCAGACGTTAGGCACATGGCACAAACGGACGCTTTGTGCGCAAAAGTCAGAGCCATTCATCACTTAACCTTTCTGTGCACGGTAGGGACGCTGGAGAGACGGGGGCTGAAATTACCTCAAAGGGCACTTTTGGCAAGAAGAAAAAAATAGCGGATCTACAAGCTCACAACGCGTTAAAGGCTTGCAGATCAGCTATTTTCATTTTGGGGCGTGACCCTGCACTCAAATCTATCTATAAATGCACCAAGTCTCTGTATGCCTGTACGTCTGTAGCCTGGGGTCCACCTATGCTTTCTATGGCATAGGCAGCTCCCGGCCGGATCCGCCGTGAGAATCTAGACACAGCTGCGCGACATGAGACTGATTAATTAGAGCGACAGAGAGAGAGAGAGAGAGGAGTGTGTGTGTGACTGTGGTACGGATACAGCAATCTCCATATATGGGCATAAAAGGACACAGAGCTGGGTGGAGTGCCGGGAGTGGGTACTCTGACATGGGTACAACGGGTATTGCATAGCTGGGTGGGGCATGGATCTCTAAGTCGTTACCGACTCAGTGCTCTACAGCTGGGCACCAGTCTAACTGTAGGCTTTATATAGGGTTGCCAACCGTCCCGTAAAATACGGGTTTGTATCGTATTTGACAGCTAAAAGACCTGTCCCGTAATGAACCGATACGGGACGCACTTAATCCCGTATTTTGGGGTCGTGGAAAAATGACAGCGCGTTATGGTGATTCTCAGTCACTCGCTCCCATTCAGACACACAGAAGAAGGGGCAGCGATTCTAAGCTATAGGAAATGGAAAGCAAGACAATGAAACCTGGTGTCTGGAAGGGCGCTAGGCTCAGCTAGTCAGCTCATTGGTCAGTACTCTTCATATGCACGCAGCAGGCCAGCAGCAGAGCCAATCACTGATGTTAAACAGCATGCTGCTGGTATGGGGCGCGTTCGGAAATACCGCACCGGAGCGCACTCGACTATTAGATTGCATTGCACAGTGCGCTCAGTGCGCTATTTCCGAACGCGCCCATGGTGAAAACCATAAAAAAAAATTGAAGCAGAGGAGAAGCCACGGAGCCCTGAGTCAGTTCCTTGTTCCTCAAACAACTCTAGAGGCTAACATGGTATGTCTTGTCTTGTCAGTCAAATAAGCATGTTGATTTTGTTGCTTGCATAAATATGAATTTAAAGTAGCCTAAACGGAAGAGTGGGTAGTGGGTACTAATATTGAACAGCACCTGACTGACCCGAGAATAATAAGGTCAACTCAAGTTTATGATTTGAATATTTCATGGCTTAATAATTTGTATGCTGTAAATCTGTAAAAAAAAATACAGTACATTTCAAGCACAACTCAATACAAAACAAAAAAAGAGGTTCCACCGTTTTCGATTCATCATAACATTTAGAGATGTACAGTCCACTATATACAAGTGATATTTAAACACTTCTCTATAGCCAAAAAAAGGAAATCATCATAAAGGATGTAAAAATGACAGTTGGTAGGGCGTTCCACATTTTTGTGGCATAAGAGCGAAATTTATTTGCACATGGTTTGTTGAACTACCTGGTGTTGTGGGTGTGGACTTTGTTTACATTAAGGAAGTATTTAGACAGGTACATGGGTATCTTTGGGAAGTCTATAGAGCCTTGTTCTAAGGGCCTTTGCAATATGTTAGGAGCCATTGAGCCTTGTTCTACAAGGGCCTTTGCAATATGTTGAGCCTTGTTCTAAGGGCCTTTGCAATATGTTAGGAGCCATTGAATTGATTGTATTTAGGGGGCACGGTGGCATAGTCGGTAATGCTGCCTCACAGCTAGAAGGTCCTGGGTTTGATTCCCTGTTGGCACTGGGGGCGTGTTCCCTCCTCCTTTTTTTGTATTCATTGTATTGATTGTATCTTATTGATTTATATGTATTTTATTTGATTGTATTTTTATTTTTATTTGTTAATTTGCACATTTTGACAAAATAAAAAATTAAATGATAATCTGTTTCTCATGTAGTCTTAGTCTATACCCTAACCATAACCGCATGCTTTGGGGGTTTGACTCGAAATTTAGACGTGAAATTGGGGGGGTTTGCCTGGAAATGACCCAATTTTTCTATTTGATTTTCAAATAAGGGACACCAATTTTTAATAAGGGACACCAAAAAATTCCGGCGTGCGGCTGTGCCGCGCGCCTGGCGCAACGGACACGCGGCTTTGCCGCGTGCCCGGGTAATGTCCCTTATCTGAAAATATGATAGTTGGCAACCCTAGCTTTATACACAACCACTACCTTTTGACTGTGTTTTGTCCAGGTGTATGGTGGAAGCTGGGTATGAATACACCACCGGCTGCCTTCCGACGCCTGCCGTTTGGGAACAGATGCTGCACAAATCTCCCATTAGACACATCGCGCAGGTTTGTGTGGATTCGTGTTCATGACGTCCGTCTGATATACAGTATGTCTGATATACAGTATGTCCGTCAGTAGCAATATCTCTCTCTCTCAATCTCCGTTTCCCAGGTGAAGACTCCAGTGCTGCTCATGTTGGGGGAAGATGACAAGCGTGTGCCCAACAAGCAGGGCATGGAGTACTACAGAGCTCTGAAAGCACTGCAGGTGCCCGTGCGGTGAGTGGCAAATTGGCTGTGTTGACTATAGGTCCGTAGCCTCGGGGACTGCAGCCGCTTTGTTTTCAAACGGGGGGGAAAAAAGCGTGAAAGCGAGTGAATCTTGTATTTCGTTAAAATAGTGCAGAGGAGCGTCGTCGCCAAATGTGGTGAGGTGTGGTGTTCTTGGCTGTGTGGTGGACCTTCAAAACATTACCGCAGTGGGTGGGGAGGCGGCCACATAGGTTTGTGAACGAATAGGAAGTCGGCGTCGGTTTCCAGCGCTAGTTGGATCCGCCCCTCTATGCCCAGAAAAGCACAGGGCTCTTTC
The DNA here is from genome assembly GCF_964188405.1 of Protomyctophum parallelum. Taxonomy (NCBI): domain Eukaryota; kingdom Metazoa; phylum Chordata; class Actinopteri; order Myctophiformes; family Myctophidae; genus Protomyctophum; species Protomyctophum parallelum. The sequence goes on along the minus strand of NC_139705.1, from coordinate 15,636,930 downwards.
AGGCTAATGGGTCAGTGGTTCTCAAAGTTAGGATTGATATTTTGAATTGACTATATCATAAATGTAATCAATTATTACATAACTGAGAAATGCAGAGGAAAATTCTATACTCTAAATACATACTTATTCCTTTTCAAGCTGGCTTCCCGGTAAGAAGAAAAAAGGTTTTTCTTCTTTCTAATTTTTTATTCGGCCCAAAATAATTGTGTATATTGTCATGATTTGCCAGGAGCCGAGTTGGCTTTGTCTGAGACTTTAAATAAATACTTTTTGAAACATCTATGGGAAATTCTCGTCATTCTGCTAGGGGGTGCTCTATCGCCAGCATGTAGATTGTATTTTCACTGTAAATGCAGGTGTGCTTTGAGATTTAAGGTGTGAAAATGCGCACAGAGAAAATAAGTACTGCCGAAGCAGACAAGCACTCCAGGACAAGACAAGCACTCCAGGTTAGAACAAAATCCTTCTAGGTGCAAGGCTCGAAAATACAGGATGAAATGAAGAAAATGCCAGCACTCATTATATGTCCTTTTCACATGATTTTTCTTACCTCTGAGAGTGGACAACGTACGCGTTTCGGCCTGTTTGGCCTTCCTCAGCTTGTGACAAGACAACAGGAAGTGTGGTATTTATGTATGAGATACCATCAAATGTAATTGAACACAGGTGTCGACTGTTATCATTTTACACAGTATCAATAAAAAAACTATTTATGGTACCAAAACAGGATAACAATCATGTGAGCACAAATAAATAAGTAAATAGCTCATTGCAATGTATTCATATTTTACTATCCTACTGAATATGGGGCTGTAAAAAATGCTCACCGGGAGGGCACTCGCGTATTAGTTTGTTTTGCACAGTGCTATATCCGAACGCACCCTTAGACCCTTAAGGCTTTGAGCACAGACATGTGGGTGGGCACAAGTTGCACAACCACTGTTGTAGATTGTGTAAAGTGTAATGCAGGGATTCTCAAAAGTAGGTTCTGGGGACGCCCCCCTGGGTCCTTGAGGTGGTTCTAGGGGTTTCCCAGGACATTTGGAGAATTATTTAGACATTTTTAATTTTCGTCTCTTCAATCGAGCATCCCTGGCACAAAATCTTTTCAGACGGGGCTCCGTGGCCAAATATGTATCAATTTCCTGCGTCCTTGACGTGAAAACGTTTGAGAACCACTGGATGGTAACTGGGCCTTTCTCCTTGTTGTCTTTGTGTTTCCTTATGCCATGCTGTGATGTGCGGTGCTGTGCAGGCTGCTGTGGTACCCAGGGAACAACCACTCCCTGTCCAAGGTGGATGCCGAGTCAGATGGCTTCATGAACATCGCTCTGTGGATGACTCAGCACCTGTGTCACCCTGATACATGCTAGCGTGCTAAAGCAGCCCGTTGATATAGCGGGGTTGCCATGTGAGAGACCTATTGTTTGCCCAGTGTGCGTGACGTTCAAGCCAAAGCCACAAAGTTAATCACAAAACGCACTAACTGTTTAAACCTGTTCAAACCAATATACTTCTTCTTTCCTACAAAATAGTTTTTCTATACTTGCCTTCATTATTACCCTGACAGTAATGCACAAGGTATTGGTTTCAATACAATTCATTGAATAAACTACTGTATGTTCTACTAAAGTACCAGTGTCATGTTTGGCCATACTCCCCGCCATGTTCTCTATTCATTCATTTTGCGTGAGTGAGTAGCACACAAATAACATTGGTTTTCAAAATGCATCATTGAAACAGTTTCAATGAGTTGGGTGCTGTGTAGTGAGAGATATTGATTTGGTATATAAATTTAAAAAGCATGTCGGGATGGGGTCAAGGGTGCAAGCACAAGATTTTAAACCAGTTACCACTTTTCTAAGAATGTCTGTACCGCCCAGACTGCAATGGTCTAATGTTCAGCAATGTGCAGGAGTCAACTGAGAATTTGTGTTTTGTTTACTGACCTTGTTTATGCTCATTCTTATGGTAGTAATCTTATCCCTGAAGTATGACGAAAATTCATTGCATTTGGTCTGATAACACATTTCTAGGACTTGCGGGATAGGGATTTATCAGGGTGTCAATTGTGGAAAAAAGTATTTTTGGATTCTCATGATTTTTCTGAAAGTCAGAATTGAGCTTTTCTGGTTTTGTTGCTCTTATGTCATAGTGAACTTGTGGTTTTGATTTTCTCCCATCTGCATTCTGCTTTAGTCTGGCAGGTGCATTGGAGTCTAGTTGATCTTAGTTCAACAGAATAGTCTTCTCATCAGGAGTAAGGTAACGCTTATTCGTTTTGGCATAGAGACACTAGTAGCACACTGAATTCAGATCAGTGCAACATTCATAACTGGTAAAATATTAATGTTAAGCCCATGTGTTATAACCAGGTCTAATGTGTGGCCACGGTCACATGTTGAGTGAAACCCAAATCGGTCAGCAAGAAAATACAATATTTTGCCCTTCTGTCAGCCTCATTATCAACATACAAGTTATAATTATCAATCAATTACCATTATTGTACAATCTGTGTTTAAATGATGGCTAAAAGTACTGAGAATTATTCTGTAAAAACTCTTGGGCATTGCTTTGGTGGATTATTGTTCAAACAAGAGAATGGTAGTTCAATATAGAAGAATGATATTCAAAAGTTAAAATCATCAAAAAGAGATATACAGTATTGAGTATGGAGGCTGTCCCTCCCACCCCTCTTCCCCTCGTGTCTGATAGAGTTGCTAAAATCATCATGGGGGAATGCTTCAAACGTTGTTTTTTAACCAGGTTGGAGTGGTTGGACCACATTCCCCGGTGGATGTCTCAGACTTGGGAGGAGTCGTATCATCCGATGGCAGAGGACCCATAGAGCAAAGCTCAGACGCTCATAGGACAGCGTTCTTTTCGCCTGGGTTGTGTAGTGATTGTCGAGAACTCGGTGACAAAGCTCAGATTTCAACTGAGAAGAGATGATGTCCTTCAGCTTCGAAAAGGTATGGTTGCAAGAATCGCACACAGCTGTCATGTTGCCACTGTAGTGTGGGCGATTATATAATAGTCCACCAAGTTCTCATTTACTGACATCCAAAAACATAGACGCTATATAAGGATTTAAAGCAGTGGTCTGGTAACTTCTACAGAACTGGGTTTCATTAGTAATCACACGACCAGCATCTGGTGAGTGTATGATGTAATAGTTTCACTTCTCCATGCACATATTGTGCCCACTCCTTTTAGTTATTCAGCAGACTAGAATCTTACTGCTTAACACAGTCTGCCCTCAACTGGATTACTGCAACGTTTCTGCTGGCTCCTCAATACGGTTCTGGAAGATAAGTCCGACCTCCTAAAGTAAGCACAATAGTATGGCATTCTATCTTTTATGTCGCTAATCATCTCTTGCACTGGGTGAAAGAATGATGAATGGGCACATATGGGTGTGTTACTGTGTTCCTGTCGGAAGAAGGCTACTGAGAAAGGTGTATCTACATTTTGAAATGCAGTGATTTACTGTATGCCTTGATTTGACTTTTTAAGATTATTTTTGGCTTTTCTGCCTTAATTGATAGTATCAAGTGGAGATTGACAGGAAAGCGGGAGAGTGAAGGGGAGAGACATGCAGCAAGAGTCATCATGAACGGGACTCGAACACGTGGCTTTGGACCACTTGGCCAGCAGGTGCCCCTTGATTTGACTTTTGAGTACACAATTGTAATCAGTCCAGTCATTAATATTGAATTCATTTACCTCATTTACTGGGATTTTTTTTAATGCAACATTCTTGTATTTCAAGATGTGTATTAAAAGCTCATTGCGTAAAAACGTTTAAATTAGTCAAGAATGATTTACTGGCAAGTCTGTGAAGATATATTGTTCCATGTAGACATTTAGGGTGATATCTAAAAAATGTAATGCTTATTGTGCTGACGATACAATAAGAAGAATCATAAAGTGCATTATACTAATACACGTTACTTATTTGTTTCAGATCATGTGGCAAAATCTCATATTCATACTTTGTCAACTGCCATCATTTGTGGGAGCAAGGATTCCCATCTTTTTCCCTTGTGACGTTGATGCTAACTTGACTACAGTAGACTGCTCGCACCGTCCTCTCATTTACATACCTCACATAAGGTCTAACACTGTCGTGTCATTGGACTTAAGTCAGTCCAAGATCACTAAAGTTGGTCGGAATGCTTTCCCAGGTGTCCCAAACCTTGAAACCCTGAAACTAATGTGGAACTGCTTGCCAGTTAGTATGCAAGCTTCGGACAAAAGACCTTGCACAATGGACATCCACAGCGATGCCTTCAAGGGCCTGGACAAGCTTGAGTCTCTCAACCTGTCGGGAAACGGCCTCACATCTCTGCCCTGGCTGCCTGGAAGCCTCAGAACTTTGGATCTGGAGAAAAACCACATCTTCAATATAGAACTCCCTTTAAACACTCCACATCTGCAGCAGCTCTTTCTTACCATGAACTGCTTTTATGGAAACCCTTGCAATCATTCTTTTCACATCCACGAGGATGTTTTTCGGGAGCTTACTGAACTCCAAACTCTTACTCTAGGGTACAACAATTTGACATCGGTCCCTAAAGGGCTACCACCATCACTGAAGAAACTGGATTTACGAGAGAATACCATCACTGAGATCGTGGAATATGCGTTTGCCAACCTCATCTGTCTCGAATCTCTAAATTTAGAATGGAATTGCCAGCGTTGTGACCATGCAGCTAGGATGTGCATTCCCTGCCCGAACAATGACCCCCTCCAACTCAACAGAAACTCTCTCAATATTCCAAACAGCTCTATTGAATTCCTAAGTTTGAGAGGAAACTCACTGAAAACATTTCCAGAGGGCCTCTTCGAACCTTTGAAAAGGTTAAAAAGATTAGACCTCTCTGACAACTTCCTAATTGATGCCATCGGAAATGGCACATTCTTCTCTGAGCTCAAGAACCTGACTTGGATTAGCCTTATCTACAACTATAAACCATTTAAAACACTACGAGAACTAACATTATCACAACATCTTGGAAACTTCTCTAAGCTTGAAACTCTCCTCCTCAGTGGGAACTTTTTCCTCACACTTTCAAGTCAAAGCCTGGAAGTTCTGTCCAAGCTTCAACACCTAAAGTCACTGGAGTTGCGAATGAACTTCATCAACTCCATTAACATGAGTGCTTTGAGACGGCTGCCTGCACTTAAGAAAGTTGACGTCTCCCAGAACATACTGACCTTCCTCCCGTTTCATTCCTGTCCATCCTCTAAATGTCCGTCACAGCAGAGCTCTCAAAATCAGAATCTGCATACCTTCCATGACTTCACTGACCCTCCCCTAATAGTTTTAGATAGAAAGGACGCCACAAGTGACATGTGGGAACTGACTGAAACTAATGCACAGTGTAACAGTGACAGTGTGTTAAATAAAACAATATGGGACTTCAAATATTGTTTCTGCTATAATTTGACATATTATGACCTCTCTCAAAATGACATTCTTTCCCTTAACGAAGCTGTATTTGTGGGTATGGAAAATGCTGTTTGTTTAGATCTGTCCTACAATTACATGAGCCAAGCGTTGCGGAACGGAGCATTTAGTAACATGAAAAACTTGGTGTATCTTAATATGGCCTATAATAGAATCGACCTTTACTACCATGATGCTTTCACTGAGCTTCAAAGTACTCTGAAAGTACTGGACCTCAGTAACAATGACTTCCATTTCCAATTGATGGGCATGGGTCACAGCTTTGAGTTCCTCAAAAATCTCTCTCACTTGGAAGTCCTAAGCCTGGCAAACAATGGCATTGGAGTAAGAATAAGTCCAAATTTAAGCAGCGACTCTCTTAAGTACCTCTACTTCTCCGGTAATAAGCTCAACCTCATGTGGGCCCCTGACAATAGCAAACAGTACATTCATTTTTTCCAAAACCTTGTTAGCTTAATCTACCTGGACATCTCTCAGAATGAGATTAGCGCCATCTCAAAGGTGTTCTGTAACCTACCGAAAAGCATTCAGACACTCAGCATTAGTGACAACAAATTGAGCGATTTCCCCTGGCAGGGGGCGCAGGGCATTGTGTTACTGAGCAACCTGCGCCACCTCAACCTCAGTGGAAACTACCTTGGTTATTTGCCTAATACGGCCATAAAATTTGGTAAAGATTTTACTCTCCTGGACCTCAGTCACAATTATATTACCACTCTCCCCGATCACTTCTTCAGCCAGGCCAAAGCCCTGGATTCTCTCTACATCAGCCACAACCGTATCAAACAGCTGGACCAGCAGCTGCTTCCCACCTTGCTGAGGAACGGCAGTGCCCTTCACAAACTGGCCCTGCACGCCAACATGTTTGAATGTAACTGTGACGCTTCCGGGTTGGCAGACTTCTTGTGGTCCAGTCCCGTGGACATTCCCTATCTCACTACGAAAGTCCTCTGCGAGTTCCCAGAATCCCTGCAGGGAAGCAGCGTCCTGTCCACCGACCACCGCTCCTGCCAAGAGATATACGGCAGCATCGCCTTCCTCTTCACTTCCTTCTTGGCCACGGCATGTACGGTTTTCCCCCTGCTGAAGCACCTCTACGGCTGGGATCTGTGGTATAGCCTGCAGGTGCTGTGGGCGGGATATAAAGGCTACTCCCAGCTGCCCGGAAGTGACCTCCAGAAACAATACGACGCCTTCATTGTGTTTGACACAGAGAACGCTGCTGTGAGGGACTGGGTTTATAACGAGCTAATCGTCCAAATGGAGACTGCAGGTCATAGGAGATTCTGCTTGTGTCTGGAAGAGAGGGACTGGATACCCGGGGTTTCCCGTATTGATAACCTTCACAGTGCCGTGAATAGCAGCGTGAAGACGGTGTTTGTGCTTTCCAAAGGAGGGAGTAATGCGCATGGTGGCGGTGAAGCAGTGAATGGTGTGATACGCCAGGCTTTCTTCATGGTCCAGCAGAGGCTTCTGGACGAGAAGGTTTGTAAGAAAGAAACTTTGCCATTATTGTATTTCTGGTGGCTCTCAAAGTGTGGTTCCAGGGAACCCCACGGGTCATTGAGGGGTTTCCAGGGGGTCCCCCCAGCAAAATTATTTATAGGGGCATTTCACTTTAAAACACTTCTGGATTCATTTTGATTTGGTATATTATGGCTTTTGTGTGCACTCCATACAGTTTTTTAATTTCTTCATTCAATATTTAGATGTTTATATTAAATTGTAAATTGAAAACCCTGCTTCTGGTGACTGGCATTGTCCTTAAAATAAAAGTAATTTAAGACACACATTACAAGGATATCAGTCACCAGAATCAGGGACATGTGTTTTCAATTGATTCATATAGGTGGAGGGCGTGGCTGATAAAATTGCTATAAATTGTCTACACAAGTAGACATTAAAGTGATCCCAGAAGTTTTAAAGTAAAATACCCATTTTAATATTGCATTAAAATCACTTTGACCATTTATAGCCTATCTATAAGCTTACAACATTGTGAGCTTGTTTCTTCTTGTCCCTAGCAAAACATGTTTTGAGTGTGCACACCGCGCCAATCACATGGCCGTGTCTGTCCCTGATGTATGTTTGGGGTATGAACAGCTGCAATACTGCTGGGTGACCTAAAGTGGCAATGTTGAGCAGCTTAAAATACACACACACACACACACACACACACTGCACCGCCTAGTTAGCATGGGTGCAATTTTTTTGTACCAGCAGGGGGAGCTGTGGCACCACTCACTTCAGACTGGTCTGATTTATATATTATATATATATTATCATCTCTCTATTAGGCGTCCTTAAGATGAAAATGGTTGAGAACCAGTGCTTTATTCATTAAATATTTCAGTAAATTCACCTTTGCTCAGTAAATTGATGGCCGCATATACTTTTTTTTTTAAACAAGATGGACGTGGCAGTGCTGGTTCTGCTGGACGAGACCTTTCCCAAGATGAAGTACCTTCAACTGAGGAAGCGGCTGTGCAGAAAGTCTGTGCTGTCTTGGCCCAGAAACCCCAGGGCCCATCCTCTATTCTGGACCAGGATGAGAATGGCCCTGTCGTTGGATAACCTGCGATTCTATGACAGCAAGATGAGTGAAAGTTTCATACATCCCTGACATCTAAAAGTGGACGATTTCGATTCATAGATGATTTTAAGATTAATCTAATTTTACTGTCTCTTTATGACAAATTTGGAATTCTGTCAAATATTTCATTTTAGTTTATTTTTTTTCCTTTTATATACCTGATTGTTTATGGAATCACGGCACCCCATCTTTAATAAATAGATTAATACATTGACCCAACAACAAAACAACGCATTTCCTTGCTTGTGGTAATGAAAGTGTTCCATAAGCATTGCGCTGGCCATCCGCCCTGCACGCCCAGAGAAGCGCAACATGGTCACATCGGAAAGCAAGGAATTGTTGATGAAATAGAATCGCTTCAAATGTTATCAAAAACATTCTTGAGAGCAATGTTTAGTTGTAAATGACATTGTGTGTTTGTTTACATGGCTGTTATGTTGGATACGGCATAAGATTAAAGCCACGCAGTCTGTTAGCATCAGTCATTATTCAGAAATAACACACATTGCCGCCACAACACATTGACCAATCAGAATCAAGCATTCAACCAAGCCGTGTAATAATTAAATGTAAATGTTTACCGGATAAGCAATTTAAAGCATTTTACAATTCTGTATACTGTAAGCCTATTCCTAATTAATTAGAATAATTCAATGTTATACGAGTGACACAGGTTGAAATTATATATATATATATATATATATATAAACCTCTATTATTGCTTATACGCACAGTGGCAGACTGTCTGAGTGGCAGCTGCAACAACATTTTAATGTGAAAGAAAACAAGTTTCATGCATCTTGTGTGCAACACACATACAGTTGTCAGTTGTGATATATAATCATGGTGAAATTGTTCCAAACACTGCTTAACATTATAATTGTTTTATTATGTGACTCGGGTCTAAACTTTAAAAATGTCACCTGTTTAATAAAACACATAGGGAACTATTAGCTGTTTAACAATTATTTCACAAAAGTGTCACTGTTGTGTTGACTGTTGAACACACATCTATGCCTGAGACAGTACTGCTGGCCCTCTAAACCAGGCTGAGAGGTATTCTGTTCACAACTTGATACTGTACTTTTACTTAGGCCTAAGTAAAAAAAGATTATGGAAGAAGGGCACTTCTTCCATCAGTGCCCTTCAGTGGCTCCCTGTTAAGGCTCACTCAGACATCAAGGTCCTCTGGCTGGCCAATAAATCACTGCGTGGGGCAGCTCCACCGTATCAGACTTCATCATGCCTTACACTCCCTCGCACAAGACGCCGTCTAGCTCATTGTCCCTTCCCAGAATTAATAAAAAATGTATCTGACAGCAGGGCGTTGTCTAACCGCACTCGCGGCGCTCCCTATACCTTACCTGCCTTAACTGCCCAGTTCAGTACGAGACGCCAGGCCTATTGATGTTTTTTTCTCTCTCCTGCATATTAAGACTACCGGTAATCATAATTTTGTCAGACTTTGTGCCCTATGATTTTTATAATTGATCGATTTGATTAATTAATGCCATTATCAGTGTTGTTGCGTATTGTATTTGAACTCGCAGTAAAGTGTATCAAGACACTTGCTTCATAAATGAAACTGCAGTTAAACCTTGACCAACCATGCTGCTTCCCTGAACTGTGTACTCCACTTCAACGAGCCTGAAGGACAGCTGGCTGGCTGGCCCAGTGGCTTGACACTCTCCAGGGGTACGTATGACCTTGAGATGCATCATAGAACAGGCAGACTAAACACACACAGACAGACAGACAGACAGACACCGACACACACAAGCACGTTCTCCGGGCAGGTATAGTGCATCCGGAAATATTCACACTCCTTCAGTTTTACCACATTTTGGAGCTGACCTGTTCTGACATTCAATATGTTGATCTGACCTCATCAAACCCTGTACATTCAAGACACATTACAGCAAACGATAAGTCAAATATTAAAAACCTCGAAACCTGTCTAACTGAGTTTAAGAATTGAAGGAACATAAACTTCCTGCTCCTAAATTCTAAAACTATAAACCTTGATTGCTGCCAAATTACCCACAAACCAACAGTCAGTCATTTTTTATTCATCCCTATCCTTTGTACCCCACATTAAAAGCATTACAAAATCTGCCTTCTTCCATCTACGCAACCTATAGCCAGAATCCGTCCAACACTATCACTTCCCGATGCTGAAACCCTGGTCCACGCTTTCATCACCTCAAGAATAGATTACTGCAATGCTCTCTTTTCCGGTCTACCATCAACAGCAACAAATGGCCTTAGACTAGTTAAAAAACCAGCAGCTAGAGTTGCCCATACAGGCCAGAGCCGATTTCAAGGTGTTCCTTCTGACATTTAAAGCTCCACACTGTATGTCCTAATGTCCAGCTTAATAAAAGCATATACATCCCCTCACGACCACTACGCTCTACGTTCCCAAGATGCCGGAAAACTCAGTCACATACCACGGTTGGGGGCAGAGCATTTCCATTTACACATCATGCTCCCTGTCTCTGGAACGCTCCCCCAAAAGCTGCTAGAGATGCCAACTCTAGACATTTTTTTATAACCCATCTTTTCTCCATGCACTATGGTTACAGGAGGCAGCGGTGGCCGAACGGTTTGCAGAGCGGTCTTGATAACGGAAGGTCGCTAGTTCGTATCCCCGGACCGGCACGTTAAAATTACCACCGCTGAAGTGCCCTTGAGCAAGGCATTGGAACCCTACCATGAAATGTTCTATGAGCAGGGCCTGGCTGTAAACAAGTTATTGAGCTTAGTCCAGTTACCCTGGGTAAACTTAGTAACTTTGCTTTGGTTCCCCCTAGTTTAATGTGTTCACCTTGCTCTGCCCTAGGTTGTATTTTGTGTGTGTGTGTGTGTGTGTGTGTGTGTGTGTGTGTGTGTGTGTGTGTATACAGTAGCCTATACTGTATGTGTATTTCTTCTTACCTGTTGATGATTTATAGCTGTGAGCCTGTGTCCTATCCCATGGTAATTTATTTAACCGCACGTGTGTTGGCACATTTCAGTATGCTTTACTGTGGTTCCTTGTTTTTTGCTGTGTGTATTGTGTTGTAAAACTTGCAAAGTGCACACACTGCACAGAGACCCCTTGGGGTGATACACTATAAATAAAAAATAAACTGAAACTTAACGGAACTATAGTGACTTTACAGAGAAACATAATCAACAAAGTCGCTGATATTAAGCAGACTTGGCAACACTGCTGATAATTAGTCTACATACACAACACCTGCCAGTCATCGCTCGCGCAGAGCCAAAAAGGCGCTTATTTTCGGAGGCAAACCTATGAAATGAAAAGCTAACAGCAGCATACCAATTAACAGGTAAATTAATGTATTCATGTATGCTATTGTTATGTAGTATATTAACGTAATTTAATATAAAACATGTTTTAGTACTAGTAGGCCATGGCTTGTCTGACTGGCTGGCTGACTCACTCGACTGGCCATTTAATTATTGAACTGATTGAATATCATTTGAACTGTATGCCTACCAGTAGGCCTATAGTACCAATTATATAAACTGAATACAAATTTCAACCAATTAATCAATGCTATCGCGCTAGGCCTATTTCTATTCTTACATAGTAGCCTAGATTTAACATTTACATAGATAGGCTACTGTTTTAAGATAAAAGTTCTCTCTCTCTTTCAGCTGTCACATGGCCCACACATTGATGATTAATTAGTTAATTTCAAAAGCCCAGTCTATTAAATGAAATCCTAACTATTGTTTATTAGTGATCCGACATGCAGCCCGGGGGTTAAGGCCGGTAGCTAGGCTAGAAGACAACACGCTAATATGTAAAACCAGTTTTATTTTAAATATAATAAAAATAAAAGTCACACACACGCAGCTGCTGCTGTCGTCGCTGTGCAGTGTGCACCCCCACCCCACACGCGCGTGCGTAGGCCGATAGTAAATATGCGCGTTCCCGATCGACGTGCATGGCAGTTGGCACGATAGACATGGAGCAGGACAGGTCAGAATTCAGAAAGAGAGTGTGAGGCTGTGAGTTGGTGATGAGATCATGGAGATACTGTATGATGCGATGCTGAGGAGAGGAGACTATTACAGCCTGTCTGTCTGGACGCATGGATAGATGGTAAGTCAAGTCCTTATATTTTGCGCGCGCGCGCGCACACACACACAGACACACAGACACACACACACACACACACACACACACACACACACACCTGGACGAGATGCCGCGGTTTTAAACGCGTGATTTAAAACAAACGAAGCTCGCATGCAATGTTTATTTATTGTGACAGACAGCTTTGAGCTTTTTTTTTACTCCTTATGTAATAAATTCGTGGACCCCGGTCGTAACTCGAGTCGCGCGTATTGTGTGCATATCCGAAAGAAAACTAATCCCCTATCCATCCTCACTCACTCGTTTTCGCAATAATAGTTATTTTATTTCGCCGTCTGACTCTCTCTCGGGGCTACAAAGCTATTTCTCCCCATCATGTCTCATAAAACACACCGTCTGGTCTCACGGTCTCACATTCCACCAGGTTGCCTCGGGTCGGGATGAACTGTAGGTAGGGGTGTGTGTGTGCGGAGAAATGAAACGAATGGATGCATTTTGTAATTCTCGAAACAAACAGCCAGCCAGCCATGGGGTGTGGACTGGACTCACTCGAGTTTCATTTCATTCCGTGCAACAGCTGGTGGCCCAACAACTCGGGAGATGGTAGGCTGTCTCTCTCATGCTCTCTTATGTTTGCGCCTGACGGTGGGATTCCTGTACATTGTTCTAATCTACAAGATACATTTATCTAAAAGTAAATTGTGGCTGCCCGGCGGCAGGTTGTGAGTGAGTGTTTGTTGGGTTGAACAGTTGGGTAAGCTACTGGATAGATATCGAGGGCGGCGCATCAAAACTATAGGCTTCCTGAATCCTACACGTTTTTCTGGATTTATATCTAACCCAATATTCCCACCATTTGAGAGGTAGGCTATAATCAAAAGTCCACTGTAGTAGCAAGCTAACAAGTTAGCTCTTTATTTGCTTGTATAGGCCTATATGTTACCCATATTGCTGAATAATGTAAAAATACTATTAATACATATATATATTGGGCCTACTGCAATTTTCACATTCAATTTGGATATATTTTGCCACTTTAATAAAACAATATTCCCAAAAGTAAATTGTGTGATTGTTGACACATAGGGCTAAATTGTTGTCCCTCTCACACAGACAGTGATGGACAGGGGATTGACAGGCAGCTAGCTGGAAGATTGACAAGTGCACCGAACCAATCTCTTTGTTGTAGTCCACGCAGTGGCTCTGTCTCCACACCCAATCCTCTCAGATTAGAGGAGGGATTATGGATTGGATTTGCATCCTGCCGTCAATCAGTCAATCCACAAGGTCTGGTCCACGGACATGCCCTTAGATTACTGAGTCAGGCAGGCTATACCGGCCTCTCTGGGTAGGCTAGAGATCCATACTTATTTTAACAGTTTAGTTAATGCCTGCAAATTTAATAACTTGACCCTTGATTGCCTTTGCCAGATGTTACTTCAGAAAATATTGTAGTTGGCACAATTTGATGGGTTTTTTGCTCCAACATGAGCTCCCCAATATGTGATATCATGTACTTGATAGTGGGTGATATGATATCATGTACCAATGTGTGATATCATGTACTTGATAGTGGGTGATATGATATCATGTACCAATGTGTGATATCATGTACTTGATAGTGGGTGATATCATGTACCAATGTGTGATATCATGTACTTGATAGTGGGTGATATCATGTACCAATGTGTGATATCATGTACCAATGTGTGATATCATGTACTTGATAGTGGGTGATATCATGTACCAATGTGTGATATCATGTACTTGATAGTGGGTGATATCATGTACCAATGTGTGATATCATGTACTTGATAGTGGGTGATATGATATCATGTACCAATGTGTGATATCATGTACTTGATAGTGGGTGATATCATGTACCAATGTGTGATATCATGTACTTGATAGTGGGTGATATGATATCATGTACCAATGTGTGATATCATGTACTTGATAGTGGGTGATATGATATCATGTACCAATGTGTGATATCATGTACTTGATAGTGGGTGATATCATGTACCAATGTGTGATATCATGTACTTGATAGTGGGTGATATCATGTACCAATGTGTGATATCATGTACTTGATAGTGGGTGATATCATGTACCAATGTGTGATATCATGTACTTGATAGTGGGTGATATCATGTACCAATGTGTGATATCATGTACTTGATAGTGGGTGATATCATGTACCAATGTGTGATATCATGTACTTGATAGTGGGTGATATCATGTACCAATGTGTGATATCATGTACCAATGTGTGATATCATGTACTTGATAGTGGGTGATATCATGTACCAATGTGTGATATCATGTACTTGATAGTGGGTGATATCATGTATCAATGTGTGATATCATGTACTTGATAGTGGTTGCGGCAGATCAACTCACCAAAGGCACCGCTCACAGCACCACTTATTTTATTTTATCATAAGCGCATGGTTGCCCAAATTCCATTTTCTATCCTTAATTTCTTGCTGAAGCCTAAGACATAAGTCTGGAAATGAGTGATGCTGCTTGTGCCCAGGCAGGCAGGAGGGGCTGCTAGATAATGAAAACCTCTTCTCTACTGTCTGTGGCCATGGCAAACCTCACAACCCTAATACTGACACATACACCGATGGGTGGAGGAAACCATGCAAAGACAGTTCAACACTAATTCTTGGGAGCCTGGGATCGAACTGGCATCCTTCTGGCCACTTTACCTCTGAGCGACTGCCGCCCCACAGTTCTTTTTTGATTGATGAAGAAGGAAGGAAGGCACAAACTCGGACAATGAATGCCTTTTTTTTTGTAATAGAGTTTGATTGATTGAATACTTTGTCAGAAATGTAAAACAGTACAGTAAGGCTAAAATGATAAAACAAACAAAAAAAATCCTGGGACTTGTTTCCATTGTGTATTTCAATTCATCAACATAGCATAAAAATATCTACACAATAATATGTCATCACTAATACAAACACTATGTATGAGAAAGAGATGGGACAATTACCGTTACGTCTTCTTTATGACCTGATGAAGATGTATTATTCATTGACATTGAAACTTTATTAATTTTCCTCCACCCCGTTATTAAAAAAAAAAGGCTTTAATTTCCGAGTTTGCTCCCGGCCCTCGCCTCTTCATACTTTTCAGTCCTGCTCCTGACTCCTGAGATGCACCCAGAGCGGCTAGAGGCACGGTGGATTGACTTTTCTGGTGGCGTTCTTTTCTGTTATTGACTATAGACAAATTCAGAAACGGGTCTCATGGTCGCAGCTTACGTATTTCCTGTAGGCGGAGCCGACATAGCTGCGGGGTAAACCCGCAACTATTCTACTACAGTGAACTGTAAAGTGACTGATGTTAGTCTGCCTCAAACGTTA
Source organism: Protomyctophum parallelum (assembly GCF_964188405.1). NCBI lineage: Eukaryota > Metazoa > Chordata > Actinopteri > Myctophiformes > Myctophidae > Protomyctophum > Protomyctophum parallelum. The sequence continues at coordinate 15,621,373 of NC_139705.1, read as the reverse complement.
CTCTTTTACCTGCTTTTTACTAACACTAACATTACAAAGATGCCCAGAACATCGGGATGAACCTGTGTAGTTTATGGCTGCTCCAACAGTCAACATTTTCAAACATTTTGTCTTTTTGCCCCAAACAAATATAGCGGAAATAGTTGATCTTCAAATTCAAACTCTCAACACGTTGCTTGGTGACATGTTGAGAGCTTGTACTGTAGATCAACAGTTTTAGCTATTTTAGAAATTAGGCTGTAAGGTCCTTGCAGACTGGACTGGCGGTAACGGCTAGAAATCCTCTAAAAATAACTCTTGCAGTGTGCAGGGACCTTAATACCTATTTATTGCTACCCCCTATTTCTTAAATTACGCCTCCGGTGTCGTCTGTGTGTGAATGTGTGTCCTACTCCTGTCTAGAGTCCATGATGCCCTGCAGTGAGACGACCACACTACTGCCCTGCCTGTCTGCCTGCCTGCCTGACTGCCTGACTGCCTGCCTGACTGCCTGCCTGACAGGCTGTGTGCAGCCCACAGCGACTGGTACCGTCAAGCTTCAGCCCTAAATCCACCTATAGGACACGAAATGTTTGGAATATTTTATTTTATACACACAGTAATTATAATGGCAATTCCAACCGGATCTGTTGCTGCGAATCATGGCTACACACCAATGTTTGCCGGAACTGTACAATATATATATAATTGGCACAAAACAATGGATACTTTCTAAACACTTCTTGAACGTTATCCTTTGCCATTAAGACATGCCTTTAAACATTAGAGCCAAGCCTGCGCAGAGCAAGCTGTCTGCCAGCTCCAAGAGTGCCGGACACGCGGATGGCGTCTCGTCCCATGCGCGCTTCTCGTCCAGGCCCCCTAAAGGGAAGAGCAAACTTGGGCCTGGGACCTCCACTCCAGGCTGCCGCTCTGGGCTAGAGCCAGGTTCGGTGTCCTCGGGGCCTTCGCCAGGGTCAAAACTGGCCGGAGGTCAAGGGACCGCTTCCAAAGTAGGGCCAAAGATGAAACCGTGTCTAGCGGCAGATAGGAGAATGACGACCGGTTCTGCCACAGCCCCGGGGGGTAAAACCTTGTCCATGGAGAACATCCAGTCTATGAGTGCCGCTTACGCTACCCCGGGCACCAATTACCCCTGCGACCGGGATGCCTTGGAGCATTCGGGCAGTTACCCCAAAGGCACCATGACCCTGGGCAGGACCACGCGTCGCTCCTCCTACACGTGCCGAGGCACGACCATGGGCAGCAGCCCGAACATCACCTCCTCGGGACTGCATCATCACCCCTCTGACCCCTACGGAGACCACCAGCAGCACCTGCAGCTAGGCGTACCCACTAGCTTGCGACGGAACGCTGGGAGGAGCGCGCAGGGACTGGACTCGGTCGGATGTCGGGGCGAAGGCTCCACGCCGGATCTCCAGGCTCAGCTGAGAGAGCTACAGAAAGAGAACGACCTGCTGAGACGAGAGATGGAAGGAGGAGGTAGGCCTGTCACAATCGTTCACAATAATCGCCTAGTGGCAATTATTTGAGATAGTCACAATTCTTTTTACATAATCGTTTCCATGTTGAAAAATACACGTTTCAAAAATGGCAGAAATAATAGATCTACAAGCTAGTAGATTATCTATTTCTGCTATTTTTACATTTTCATGAAACTATATTATTGCGGCGGATGCGTGCATGCAACCTTTCTCGCCCTCAGGCGTCTTACTGGTTTAATGTGTCAGTCATGTCTTTGTATATTTAAGTTATTTGTCATATCTGCCACGTGCAATTCGTGATTACGAAGCCTAAAACAATTGATCAAAAATAAAGTTATGTTACATGTTCCAAATGTTATTTTTGTTGTTTGTGAGAATTAATCCGCAACTTAAATGTGTAACTGTGACAGCCCTAGGAGGAGGAGGAGGAGGAGGAGGAGGAGGAGGAGGAGGAGGAGGAGGAGGAGGAGGGAGAGATGGAAGGCTGGGCTCAAGTATGAACGCTGTCAACTTCTGGAGCCCAGAAACGAAGAGAGGGGACCGGGGTGTGAGGCGTGAAGAGGCCCAGGGGAGGACCTCCATTCTCAAGGACCAGTACAGAGCCAACCAGGACGAAACACAGGTGAGAAGAACACCAGCACAACTCAAATTATATTTAATAGGTTGCTGGCGTTCAAGTGGTTAAGAAAATTGGCATTTTAAGAGTTCTAAAGGCTCATACATAGTCTGGATTTTCGGTGGTTAGATGACCACCGAACTACAACATGACGTCACAAGCCGGGGGGGAAGAGCAAACCACCGCCACCGCTCCAGCCCTTCTCTCTGTTTTTACTCACCACCGCTCAACGTTATTTCAGCTCCGGTGGTCAGCTCACCACCGGAGCGGTGGTCACCTCACCACCGAAAATCCAGACTATGAATAGGCCTTAAGCGTATTTGGGGGGTAGGAGCAGCATCATTGTTGCTGATATGCCACTTGATGTGGCTGCCGATGCACAACCGTCCACAGGTGGGGCAGGGGAGCCCGGTCGTTGGAGGAATGCCGGTATCCCTCTGATTCCTTTTGTTGGTTTCTGTTCTCTCTCTCTCTCTCACTCACTCACTCACTCACTCACTCACTCACTCACTCACTCACTCACTCACTCACTCACTCACTCTCTCTCACACTCTCTCACACTCTCTCTCTCTCTCTCTCACTCTCTCTCTCACTCTCTCTCTCTCTCTCTCACTCTCTCACACACACACACACACACACACACACACACACACACACACACACACACACACACACACACACACAGAGAGATGATTAGGCATTCTAAAGGCAACTGTTTTGTAAGTTAATTTCGCGTTCAAGTCAAACAGGTCAAGACAGCTAATACATTTTTCTTTTTAGCATTATGCTTCATTGAGGTTCGAGACAGAGTGGAGACGTGCAAGACGTGATGGGAGTCGGATTAGAACTCTGGTCCTCACGATTCACAAGGTGCATCATGTGGTCACTGCATTGACTGACTCCGCCTCTTCTTTGATCAGTGGTTGATAAACGCTGTGCTGAGGTCCAGGTGTACCTTGGGATTTTGTGACGGCCACACATTCTTATTGCAATATATATACCTTAACCTCTACAAAAACCCAAATAAGGTGTTTAAAAAAATATATACAACAAAAAAACGAAACAAGCACACAATGCATCACATGGTTATGGGTTGTGTTGTGAGCTTGTATATCAGATATTTTTGCCTCAAATACATGCAGGTGTGCCATGACACACACAAAGTTGAAAATAATCTGCCATAGATGGCACATTAATATTTCACTTGGATGTCACATTTCACCCTTTGTTTAGTAGTGCATATTCTATAAAACACACACGCACATGCACACACACTCACACTCACACAACTACCTTCTTGAGCAAGCATGTCATGTGGTCTTTTGCCATCTTTCCAAAAAGGTCAAATAATGACCAATATCTATGTTATCGGTCAGGCTCTAAATCTGTAGTGTGTTCAGGTACGTAGGCTTCTGTGTGTCTCGTGCCTGGCTTTGCTGTGTCTCCTAGGGCGTGGCCACATCAAGGCTTCTGTGTAGTTTGCAGACTTTTTTTGCGCGTGTGCGCGTGTGCGTGCACATGTTTTGTTTCCATGGGAACGTGCCCTAGTGGCAGACGTTCAAGGTGCCATCCACAGCTTTCTGTTTTCTCACAGCCACCCCTGAAGTGAAGTGACACCTGCTTTAATATTACACCCAGTGGTTCTCAAACGTTTTCCTTCTAGAAACCCCAAAGTATCAGGCTGTGTACCCCCCCCCCACCCACCCATCTGAAAAGGTTTTGTGCCAGGGACCCCCAGAAAGGATGATTTACAGTATATTAAAAAGAAATATATATATATCCAAACATTTTTATAATTTCTAAAATAGCAAAGCTCACATTGATCTTGTATTGCTATTATTGAATAGCCAATGTATACAATATGGTGTATTAACATTTATTTCTGGGGAACCCCCCCAAGGACCCCAGACCCCATTTGTTGTACACAGGCCTCTCTCTCTCTCTCTCCCCCCCCTCTGGCTTCATAGCATTGTCTTTTGGGCCTTTGGCTTTGTTGTTTTCTTCTCCTCTAATGTACTGCCCCTCTTCCTTGGCTGTCCTTCATATCATGGAGCCTTCATTAGTCTCTGTCTGTCTTTCTTTCTCTCCTTTCAGCATGTGTGCAGTACGCTGCCCTGTCCCCCTTCGGCTCATGATTGTACCCTGCATGCTATGGTATCTCTCTACAATCCTTTTGACTAGTTCCAACGTAACCATGGAGCCTCCTTTCCTTTGATATTCATTCTTCATCTGGCACTCAAAGCAATGTTTTTTATGGTGATTTCACTGATTTGTAATTTAAATGTAATTTCTTAAAGATGGAGTGCCGTGATTTTATTCCAGTTTTTGTGTGTTTATGAGGTGACAGTACTTCATTATTAGACCTTGGTGTGGTTATGTGTAATGATGTCTTTCCTTTGTATTTAGGGTTTCTTCCTGGAGGCTAGCGTGCCAATGAAATAAACAGTGAAATCATGACATCATCCCCTCACCCCTCCCGCTTTATCATACAACCACAGCTGTGGGTGCGCTTCAGTTCATGTGAATCATCACCACCCACCAGGCAAACCAGGCATACTTAAAGGGTAAGACCACTTTTTTAGAGGTTTGGGTTGTTTTCTTACCTTATTATGGGCAAACTATTCCATTCCATGAGTTATTTCGCTCCGTTGTGTTGTTTATTAGCAATTTAAGAAAAATAAAATAGACTTCAATTGTAACAGATTAACAGCTCTCAAAGTCACTCTTTTAGCACATGAACCAACGCAACAAAAGCTCATTCTGACCGTTAATGACATCAGGAAAACTCATGCGATTTTATTTTTAATAAAAAATGTCAACTTTGTCTTGTTTTGACTAATTTGTGTAGAAAGAAGATCCTGTAGGTATGCCTACGCCGACCGAATCACTGCTGTTCTCGTTGAGTAAAAAACGATCTGATTGGACCAAAACTGTACACTTCTGTTTACAAACGAAACCTCGCAAGACGTCCCCGCGAGAGTTGGGAACGCCGCAGTACTGCTTCAGTCTATCTCCGACTAAAATAGTAACTTTATAAATCTAGTGGGACGAAAATAAAACCGCATGAGTTTTCCTGATGTCATAAACTGTCAGAATCAGCTTTTGTTGCGTTGGTTCATGTGCTAAAAGAGTGACTTTGAGAGCTGTTTCCCTGTTACAATGGAAGTCAATGAGTGACTTATTTTATTTCTTAAATTGCTAATAAACAACACAACGGAGCAAAATAACTCATGGAATGGACTAGTTTGCCCATAATAAGGTAAGAAAACAATCCAAACCTCTCAAAGTGGTCCAAAGAACTGTCCACATAAAAACGACATTTTAACAAATACTGCACACATTTTAGAAAAGATGCTTCCTCCTCCTATAATAATAATACCTGATGATCATGTTTTAGGGTGGAAAAAAATCACGGCACTCCATCTTTAATTCTTGGCAATTTACAGTTTACAATTTAGGCATTTAGCAGACGCTCTTAATCCAGAGCGACTTACATTAAGCAAGAACAAAAAAGCATGGGAATACATCACATAAAAACATTTATCAAGAAACATGCGTAAGCTAAGAAAGTAACAGTGGAATATCTATATAATGAAGCTATACATACAAACTATATGGCTATATGGCAATGCAAACGTTTTGAAAATATCCCATCTACAAGATTGATAGTTTTCTCGTCTTTGTGTTTTCCACTACTGATTCATGCTGTTCCCTGTTACCTATCCACTTTGTGCCTTGTGTCACACAAGGCTTTCACAGAGCGCTTCCACTTTTCACAGTCAGCTGCTGCAGTCCTCACTTCAGACCATGATTTCCATCCTGCTTCTTGTCTTTAACACTCCGAACGCCCCGGGGTATAGGACGATTAAATCAGGGCGCCCAGCCATTTGCAGCTTCAGGGCCTATTTGAAGGTGGCAAGGCGAACATCTTGGAAGTAGCTAGATGTAGCCAAAACACCCCAGAGGGGATCCACAACAACGGGAGCTTTGATTACTTCTAACACGACAAGCATTGATTTAGATCAAGAGTTATTCACGTTTTAAGATTTTCGATCTCATCCACTAAAATGGAGGGGGACCACTTTGAATAACGTCCAAACCGGAAATGACATCAAATGTTGCTCAATAGACGCTCCCAGCATGTAGATTGGTGCGCTCGGTTATGATATCAATGTTGCAGTTGTTGTTGTGGTCCTTTCGTAGTGGCAATTATCTAGCTTCACCTCCTCACTCAGTGGCTTCATCTCAGCTCTTTCTAGCAGGTCTTTAGTGCTGACGTGATCTTCCCAATGACGTCGCTGACTATTCCGTTGACATGATATGTTTGTCGCCGAGAGCACTGCGTTTCCTTATGCAGATCGTTTCCTCATGCAGATGGGCTACTTTCGCCGTTTGATAACTACTGCTTTACTTCACCTCTGAATTTTGTTTCCCCCCTCTGCGTGTTGCCGTACACACAGTGTGTACTGAGCGTATGCCTGGCGACGGTACTGAATGTTGAGATTGTTGTGAAGTGGGACTGAGAGCGGCCATGGTGTCCACAGCACTCGTTCACCTGCAGGTCTGTCCTTAATTCACACTGCCAGTCCCATCTGATGGATGAATTTGTTGGTCCTTCCTCTACAACTATTCAGCCAATTAGCGCGTGCGCGCGCGCGCTTGCACGCACGCACGCACGCATGCAGGGAGAGCGCTAGATGTTTCTTTTCCGCTCTCCTGTACTCATCGCCAGTACACTTTTTAAGTCTTACACTAGTTCTTTATTTCGTTCAGCTTTTTGTTTCATCTGATACCACTGACCATAATCTTTTCCCACCAAACCTTTATAGGTCATCGTCTTTATTCCTTGTTTCCATGTCTTGCTCCCCCCCTCTCCCTCTGTCTCTCCTCTCCTCCCTCTCATTTAAAGACAGCCAGAGGGTAGCTTGTTATGACAGCGGACCACACAGGCATTAGCATAAGGAATGTCACCTTTTCCTTCAGCAGCAAATATGACCAGCATTTTCTCCCCTCGCCATCTGCTTGATGAGAGCGAGTTCATATGCTCGTGCGCACACATTTGCATGTGCACTTTCTGGCTCTTTGCTATGTGTGTGTGCGTGTGCGTGCGCATGCACTGAAGGTGGTCCACCCACTCTTAACTTGATATTCAGTGCTAGCTTGTTGCATTGATTATGAACGTTCACAACTCCAGTCCCCCTCCCTCCTCTTCCTACATGTCAACTCTGTGCCCTTGGCACTGCCGCCTCGTTAGTCACGAACAGCGGAGGCAGACTGGCATCCCGCAGTGTCTTCAAATAGACGATATGTATAAAGACAATAATAGTTCAAATTAACCGCTTGAACCACCGACACGTTGTGACGGCGCTGTGTCATTAGTCCGACGGCTCATTGTTCCGAGTCCACGTTGGTCCGACTCGCTCATTACTGACCCTATTCTTATTCGCATGTGAAGCCACGTAGTCGGACTAATGTCAGAGTTAATGGGCAGTCCCCGGTCCTGTTGCGACGAGCCGCAAGTTTGTAGATCGGCAATTTTCTTTTGTTGGAGTGGGGGGGTGGCCAAATGGCCTACATATCAATTTTGGGTGTTCTTGGGTGAGTAGGGTTTGAGAACCACTGTACTGTATTACTTTATGGGCCCCCCGATATTCGTTTGTTTTATTGTTCATTCATTTCACGAGCCTCAGCATTTTTCTTCCATCATTCCTTCTCCTACTCAGATCAGTGTTGGTACAGTTCTGTTCCGTCTCCATGGTTTCCGCCTCGCCGTGCGTGCGTCTCATCCACATCTGATTTAGCCTGCTGTTAAGCTACAAAACACACACCTGGAAGGATAATGTTGTTTCCAGCACCTTATGTGCCTGCATTTCAGTGTTGATTTTATTTATTTATTTATTTGACAGGGACAATGCTCATTAATCAACATTTCAGTTTTCACTTCCATGTAAATGTGCCAGAGTTAGCCATAAGCTAATTTACATGATCTGTAGTCCCTGAGCAGGCTCTTAAAATGGTAGTAAAACTAAACATACAATGACACATACAGTACAATACAATGCGATACAATACAGATAAAAGTAAGACTGAGTGTATAGTGTGCCTGCACACAACACCATGCGTTGATGCCATGTGTGCATATGTGCAAGCACCCAACACTATATCCATACAAAAATAATAATTTACTTTTCATTCAGCTTTAGTCATCTGAAATGCTTTAGTCGACTAAATCTGAAAAAGGAAAGAACTCCCGCACACTGTCAAGGGAACGGGACCTTCATCAGGCTATCTTCATATCTGACCAAATTTGACTTTGGATTTTTTTGTATTTTCGTTTATTCATGTCATATGAAAGCAGGGAATCATAGCTTCAAATTGACATTGGTTGTTCAGTTTTACCCACCAGTTTTGGAGATATGGCTTATAGAGTAATGTCTTTCAGAGAAACAGCGAGTTGAGAAAACGGGCTTGAAAGGTTCACTTCTGTGGTCTCTAACATTACACCTAGCTACATGCTTAAGCATTTATTTCATTTTTACATGTCGATTTCAGCTCTGACACAGACATGCTCTTGTATGTGAAGAGTCAGCCTGTGCTATTAACTCATTTTAAAAAAAACAAAAACTTTTTGTCCTCTGGTGAAAAGCTGGAATTTCTGGTCACATATAGATAGCGCCCCCATGGGTGTGATTTGTCTCCACCAGGCCGAAGGCATGGGGAGAGAGTATGTTTTGCACTACTAGACAGTTGAATGTGAAAAGGGTGATGCTGGAATGAGGGGTGGAGGACGTGCAAGATGGTGGTTGTGGGCAGTTGTGGTGAAGGGCTACTGCCACCCATGTGTAAAAAGTGGTATAAAAACACGATGAAATAATTCAAGCCAAATTTGTATGGAGACACAGTCTCCTTTGTGTCTCAATTTGCAACCACTGCTGGTCATCAAAGTATTGATTTAGGAATGCGACAAAGAAAGAAAAAAAGTAATGAGTAATCGATAGAACAAATTTTGGGTGTGAACTATCCCTTTAAATGGCATGAACCCTAGTCACAAACAATAAGGTGAATTGGTCAATAATGTGGATAACATAAATATTTCTTTGCTGTCGGGTTCTTATCTCCATCTTCTAACTTTTTGTGGTGTTTTCAAAAATGAATGCCCTGCTTGATCCCACTACAGCGTCACATAAAAAGTAGCAGATCTACAAGCTTGAAGCGTGCTGTGCTGTGTTTCGACCTTGTGGATCTGCTACTACGCATTTTTTTTTAAATTTGAATCCTTAAAAAGTTACGGTTTTGGACATATGAGGTCCTACAGCGACGATAAATGCAAATAAATGCACAAATATATTAGTAACCGTGCAACACTATCTGCATTGTATAATTAACATTTATCAGAAAGGCGACACAAAAAGCAATACAAGGAAAGAGGTGTGCTAGGGGGGTGAGGAATTGTCAGACCAGTATAAATTGGGGAGTGAGTCTTGTGTAATGTGAAACGTTACGTGCAGCACATGTCAACACATTTTGGTTGAAAAGCAAAGAAAGATGTGTTGTGTTATGACATTCACAGGAATTCTCATGAGGCGGAGTTTATTCGGTAGTGTTTGGCATCATGTTCTCCATAATGTGCAGTTTATTTTGAGGGATATTGAGATGGTTTTCATTTATTTCAGTGAGTTATGTGTCTACATCACTGTAATCACAGTTCACCTCCCCTAGTCACACTTTACAATTTACATGATCTTTACATGGTCTGTTTTTGTGAATGTGAAATGTCGCCCTCGTATGGACAGTGTGTGCAACTGCCAGCAACATACCCAGACAGACCATTTTACAGGCAAACCAACCCATGGAGACCTTTTTAGTTTTTGTCTCATTCCTAAGCCAATACTTTGATGACCAGCTCCCTATACTCCCTATGGAGACACACAGATTCTCCTTTGTTTCTACCAGTGTTGGGTGTAACGGCGCTATTAATAACGGCGTTATGTAAGGGACTACTTTTATTGGTAACGGAATAAACTAACTAGTTAGTTTTGCAATTTAGTAGTTAGTTACTTAGTTACTTTTCCAAAAAAGTAGTCCCGTTACTATAATGTGTCCCTGTTCATTTTGTGTGCAAGATTTAAAAAGAATAAAGCCCCGACTGCCCGGAGTCTATTTCTCCTGCCTTCATATCTGTGTGATTTATCTTCCCAAGCCCCAATGCGCAGCGCATAGTAGCCTACTATACATCCTGCGTCTACTACATCCTGTAAGTTCACTTAAGAAATAAAAGTATTGTTACAAGTAGCTTTTATTTTGAAGAGGAAGAGGAAGTTGTTTCGGTTGTAGCCAGCTACTATGACAGTACCGGTGGTGGTGGTGGACTATACTCTATGCGGAATAATAATAACAACATGCTTTAAGCCAAAGTAAAAACCGCATGCGTCTTTGACTTAAACAATGTAGGCTAAACACTTTGGAATTACGTTATACATGGTAGATCCTCCGTGGCTGCGTCATTAGGTGAGTACTAGTTTAATGAATTGTTTAAGTTTAATAGTAACATTCATCATCAATGCCCCCCCCCCCCCCCCCCCCCCCCCCCCAATATAACAGGTTACAGGATTCTCATTCCGTTACTGTCTGTCACTGCCTGCACGGATGGCCGCCGTGCCATTTCTTATAAACTATCTAGTTCATACGTGGGTCCACGGTTGTGGTGGTGTCATGCGCCGCGGTGCGCGCCGTGGAGAGGGCATCTGTGTGCGCTGTTGGCTGGTTGGAGCGCAGCGCAACAGCCTTTCTGTCCAGTCCTACGTGTATAGACTGGCGATTGTGGCGAATTATATTCGTTAATAAAGAGAGAGCTGTAAAGGGGATATTGTCTATGGTCAGTTCATGGTGTGTATCATTCTCGTTTTTAACCATAGAGTTAATTAGGGCCGTAATAATGCGGCGCAATGACGGTAGGCAGTAGCCTAATAGCCTACAATGTAAACAACCTGCGCAAGCATTAAAAATGGGTTTTAATTGTCTGGTAACGGAAAATAACGGAAAATAATCTAACTTGTTACTTTTCTCAGAAGGTAATCTGTAACGGTAAGGGATTATTTTCATGGGCAGTAATCTAGTAACCTAACGACGTTACTTTAGAAAGTAACGATGCCCAACACTGGTTTCTACATAGGGAAGACACAAAGGCTATACAAATGGCTACAAATGTCTTCTAAACAGGTTTCTATTTCTCTGTCAGTGGTGCTCAAACCTTTTGTCAAGGACCCCCAAAATGATATGTATTTGATGGGTTAATATATCACGTGTTGTGTTATTTGTGTGTGAATGCCGGCTCTGCATTTGTGTTGATTTTGACAGGAAATGTTGTCGAATTTTGTTATTTTGTCGCCAAAAATGGATTTTGACTGGCCGTCATGGCTGATTCTACACTTGGTAGTTGGTTGCATGCTGAAAATAGATATACAAGCTCACAACATGTGAGTTTGTAGATCTGCAATTTTCAGAGCGCAACACCCGAGCACAACCAAACATAACATTACTTTTAGTTCTACTGGATCTCTTCTCCACTAGTCCCACCCTAGCATTTTAGTCTAGTTTTTATTTGTTGACGAACTTATCAATATATTTAGTCTTAGTCATCATAGCTTCGTTTTTATTTAGTTAGTCGGTGAAAAAAGGTAGGTAACATTTTTTCGTCATTGTTTTAGTCGTCAAAATTAACACTGCCGTGTGTTCCCCCCTCTCTCTATAGCACCTTCCATTGACGATGCAGGAACTGCAGGAAGAGCTGAGGGCTCACAGGGAGATGAACAGCCACCTGCAGCAGCAGCATCAACAGGAGAGCTCCGCTGGCTCCTACAACAGGGACCACCATGTGAACCAGCAGGACCACCACCACCACAGGGGAGACGGAGAGCCCCCCTCCTCCAGCCCTGGACACAGCCCTGTCGGCCCTCATGGCCCCCCAGGCCCCACCAGCCATCATCATCGTCATCACAGCCCCGGGCCCCCCACCACCACCACCACCGCCAGACACAGCAGCCCCTGTGCTAGCCCGTCTAACACTTACAATCCCAGGCAGCAGCACCAGCAGCACGCAGACGTCATCATCCACAGCCCCGGTTATGGTGGAGCCATCACGCAGAGACTCAGCCCGGGCAACCAAGGTCAGTGGTGAGAAAAGTACTCTCATTTTTAGAGGGTGCTAGCCCCTCCAATGCATGGATTTTGAAGATTATTTGTCATATGGCAGCCAAATCTATGGGATTGTTTTTGGAGCACTCATGACGTAAAACGTTTGCCAGCCAAGTCTACGGACTTTGAGGATATTACGATGTTTGTTTATCTACTGTATAAGCTCGCAACACGGCATACCGCAACACGTTTGTCGATGAGCTATCTTTGCAAATTCTTATAAACATTTGGTCTACGGTACGTTGAAACTGAAATGTGTGAATATTTTATTGTAGACAAATACTCCATTTAAAAATTAACAACTTAAAGTTAAAACTCTAATAACCTTGTTGCAGGCAACAACACCCTCCACCCCGGGCCTAGCAGGAACAGCCCTGGCCAGCACCAGCAGCACCTCTACAGCCTGGGTCAGAGTCCAGGAGGAGGAGGAGGCCCTGCCACTACCCCCGGCCTCCCACGCAGTCCCTGCCAGGTGCCCTGCCAGGTGCTCGGGTGCGACGGCTTCCCCTCCTCCTCCTCACCCCCTCCGCAGGTAGGTCTGTCACTATTGTTACAGGATCGCTCAATTAGCCCTTCGCTAAGTCCCTCCCCAACGCGTCCTTGTCTAATAGGCACGTTAGATTTCTCCATATAAATCAGGGGTGGGCAACTTTGACGATGGCGAGGGCCAATATATAGCGGTGGCTCAGGGGTAGAGTCCCTGGATGTTAACCGTAAGGTTGCCAGTTCGAACTCGGGCTCCCCCAGAGTTACTGTCGAAGTGTCCTTGAGCAAGACACTGAACCCCTAATTGCTCCCGATGTGCTAGTTGGTGCCTTGCATGGTTTCTGCTGCCATCGGTGTATGAATGTGTGTGTGAATGGGTGAATGTAATGCACAATCTCTGTAAAGCGCCTTGGATAAAGGCGCTATATAAATGCACCATTTACCACACTCACTCCAGAGGGGCCACAGTGCATGTTACTGTCGTAGTAAAAATAGCCGATCTACAAGCTCAAAACGTTTTGAGCTTGTAGATCGGCTATTTTTGCTATATTTGAATTGAAAACCTGAATAATTCTTTGCCATATTTGAATTGGAATCCTGAAAAGTAACCTTTTATGAACTGTTAACGTAACTACATTGGACACAAAAAGACAATAACATTTTAATACTAGTCATTAAGTACTAGTCATTTAATACGAGTCATGAAGTAATTAAAACTGGTTTGAAATTGTAACGGCTGAAATCACTATATAAGCCGCATGTGGCCCCCAGGCCGCCAGTTGCCCACCCCTGATATAAATAATCGTAGCAAGAGCATCAAAATGTCTTTTAAATCGGGGCACTGTGGCACAGTTGGTAGTGCTGTCGCCTCACAGCTAGAAGGTCCTGGGTTCGATTCCCGCTCGGGACGCTGTGGATGCTGGCGGCGTTGGGGTTGGCGAAAGGGCCTTTCTGTGTGGAGTTTGCATGTTCTCCCCGTGTCCCCTATAGGGTACCCTCACAAAAAACATGCAGTAATCCTGGTCTCTAAACTGCCTCCTCAAAAGGAAGAAGCACGCACAACTCCAACTATCTTGTTTCATCTTTACATGGGAAGGTATGCTGCAAGCAGCAACACAACGAACGCGTTTCGGCATTTATACTGTCAGACGGTGAGACATCCTCCCCTGTCCGGGTAGATACACACCACAACCAGCTAAACCCATTCAGTATTAAGTATATATGCTGCAAGCAGCAACACAACGAAAGTGCAAACACAATTAATTTAATAAAGCACACTTATTTCGCGGATTGTTTCCGGGTTGTGGGTTTCAGAGTAAAAGGCCATAGGAGCTCTGGCACCCCAGAGCTCCTATTTTGAAGGACTTCCGGCACTGATTGTGTTTTAACAAAAAAGTCAGTTTGTCCATAAGACTTTGGTAATTCATAAGGCACCAACTGCTGGTATCAGTTTTTAGGTCCATGTTACAAATACATAATATAAATCCTAAACTGCTGGCCTCCCCCTGGCCAGCCGGGGCACCTGATGGAGGGGAAAGGAACTGTTTGGAATAACGTGTTCCTTCCACACGCTACGTCCAACCAGGGAAACTCCCTGTCAGGTGTAAAGGAAGGTAAACTTGGACTCATTTATCAACCGTGCGTACGCCAAAATATGGGTGCACGCCGAAATTACCGACATTTTCGGCATTTAACATTTCCGGCAAAGCTTGAAATTGAACTTGACAACGTTCAAAACTCATGTCTGCTCGGCAGCTGGCGTACGCTTTGTCCTCACTTGTTTTTCTGTCTTAGAACGGCGGAGCAGCATTGTTTGACCAGCTGAGAGGCTGCCAAAGGCATCGAAACATATGTATTCACTCCTAAAATGTTAATATAAAACTGTATGTATATGGGCTACATGTAAAGAAAAGAAAAAAGGAATAGACCTACAAGATGTGTCTTTGTGTCATATGAAATTTGTAGGAGCTTTCCAACTTTACAATTAAAATCACGCTTGATTTAAGCCATTTAAACAGTGTTTTGCATGAGCGCATACATGCAAGGATTTGGGCTGTCTGCTGGAATATTTCCATGACGGTGGAAAGTATAGCCTATAGTGCAATGCTGCAGCGGAGAGTCCCAATTAACATGCATGGGTAGCCTATATACTGTAGCCTAATCTACAGCAGGCCAATGTCTTTCTGGAGTTACGGTATGTGCAATCTCCTCCTCGTTTAATAAACCCAACGCGTCGCTCGAATGCCAAATGTACCGTGCCAGCGCAAGTGGGAAACGCATCGGAGATAGATAGGTATACCATGGTATATCACTCCACCAGTGCCAGCCACATGGGCTACGGTTTTAGCTGCACATTCATATATTGACAGTTGACTGCCCATGGCCACTGCAGCGATAGTGACTGCGAGGCAATCTAAATAGACTGTCGAACGTGCATGGTCAGTTGGTCACGGTGTCACAGACAGACAGGAGACAGGAGGAGCAGTCAAAACAGCAGCGTGTGTGTGTGTGTGTGTGTGTGTGTGTGTGTGTGTGTGTGTGTGTGTGTGTGTGTGTGTGTGTGTGTGTGTGTGTGTGCGTGTGTGCGTGTGTGCGTGTGCGCGTGTGTGCGTGTGCGCGTGTGCGCGCGCGCGCTCCTATTTGTTATTTAATTCATGGTTCACAGGTTTTCGTTCACTAATATATCTTGTTGTATATTAAATTAAAAATACTTTAATAATTTAATATACAACTAACAACACACAGTGACAGTTGCTTGCAAATTCCGATAATGTGCGTGCGTGCGTGCGTGCGGGGGGGTGAGGCGGGCAGCAAGGGGAAAGCGAAGCGAGAGGAGAAACAGACCTACAGCTTTATTTAATTCATGCAGGTTTATTTATTTAAGATACAACAAGTTGCAAGTTGCGTGTACGTGCGTCTGTGTGTATGAGAGAGCTGGGGCAGCAAGTCCAGCGAGGGAAACATTTTCTTTCTTGTAACCATGGTTTCCAGGACGTAAGGCAGGTGTTCATGTCGCAAAAATGAGCGCGTGCCCGATAGATTTCAGCCGTCACATTTATTAACGTCAGAACGAAAGTAAGGAATGATCAGCTGTTTGCGATCACTTTATAAATGCTGTGGCGACGTGGGTGTACTACGAAACCTGCACTCGAATTTGTGGCAGATTTTACACTCTATTGATAAATGAGGGCCTCTGTCTAGATCCCAGGATCACATTAGATAATTGACACAGGGGTGAAAAATGGGTTACAAAATCGTGGGATAAAAAATATATTAAAAAAAAAAAGTCTTCTAAATCTAGTTAACCAGGCCTGCAGTAGGCTATGCACTGGACAAATTTGCATGACATTATTTAAATAAACTAGAAATACGAGGATGACAGAGGGAGAAATCTACTTTTAAGACCATCCGACAGGAGTTTTCATGTTGCACGTTAAGACTATGTTCATTAGTATTATTGCCATCACCTGGGTGGGTCAGTCGTGTCACTTTCTCGACGTTAAGCCGTTTATATGTTCAACAACACAGCCATGCAAAATAACATTGACAGCTATGAGGTGGCGAAAGCTTGACCTGCATAGCAACAGCTGCTAAACTATTTGGATTGGCATTGGACAATCGCTTTTTGGGTGGGATTTAGAGAAGGGCTATGTACAATAGAGGGTACAATAGAGGGTATGCACGTGACATCATCGGGAGTTATTTTATTTTTATTTATTTATTTATTTGACAGGGACAAAGCTCATTAATCAACATGTCAGTTTTCACATCAATGTAAATTGGCCAGAGTTAGCCAAAGCTACATTTCATCTGTAGTCCCTGGGCAGGCTCTTAAAAAGTGAATGATAAAAGAAAGACAGAGTGTAGGGCGCCTGCACACAACACCATGCGTTGATGCCATGTGTGCACGTGTGCAGGCACCCATCACCACGTCCATACAAAAACACAGTACAACAGATAAAAGAAAGACAAAGTGTAGGGCGCCTGCACACAACACCATGCGTTGATGCCATGTGTGCCTATGTGCAGGCACCCAACACCATGTCCATACAAAAACACAGTACAATACAGATAAAAGAAAGACAAAGTGTGGGGCGCCTGCACACAACACCATGCAAACAAATTTTGTTAATGGCATTTAATGTTTGTGTTGGAGACAAAACAAACATTAAACTATGTCCATTGTCAATGGTGTTTTGACCAACATTAAACCTGTGTTTGAGGGGCTAGTGCCCCTCAAACATAGCAGAAATAGCAGAATTCAGCTATTTGATTTTGTTTTAAAAGTATAAAATTATACATCATCAGTCATTTCTTTTTATACTTGCATGCATATATACGTAGATGACAATGTAATGGTCAACTTAAATGTGGCAACAGTGACAGCCTTCTCTGTCCACACCAGGACCCCTCTGAGGAGAGCTACCTTCTCTGTCCACACCAGGACCCCTCTGAGGAGAGCTACCTTCTCTGTCCACACCAGGACCCCTCTGAGGAGAGCTACCTTCTCTGTCCACACCAGGACCCCTCTGAGGAGAGCTACCTGCGGCTGGAGTCGGAGCATGAGCGTCAGGCCAAGGAGATGTACCTGCTGCGGAGGACCCTGGAGGAGATGGAGATGAGGATGGACACCCAGAAGCAGACGCTGGGGGTCCGGGACGAGAGCATTCAGAGGCTGCTGGAGATGCTGCAAGGAGGTAGGCATACTGTATATAAAAGTTACATGTCACCATTATTGTGGCAAAGATTATCGTGATTATCGTGTCACCTTAGGCCAGGGGTATTCAACTTGAGAACTTGAGGGGTCGGTTGAGAACCCCTGCTCTAGTCTAAAGTGACTGGAGTCTGTCTCATTTTTCTATATGATTAAGGATTACTGTCATTATGGTAATCTCACACTTCATATCGCACACACCATACCTATAACTTTCATTAGCCCTAAAAGTTATTCTTCTAGGGGCCACAAGGGGTGCCCTGCGGGCCGCATTTGGCCCGCTAGGGCCAACAGTTTAATACCCCTGCCTTAGGCTATTGGCTTGGAATGGAAACGCTTTTAAAATTAATTGTTAAAATTGTTACCAGGAGGTCAGGGCCAGGGCCAAGGAGGGCACGGTGTCCGGTCCGGCGCTCAGAGGTCATCAGGGGTCATCAGCATGGTGGCGCGCGAGGCCGAGGCCCAGCTGGAGAACATTCACGTCAGAGAGGTTTGTGCTTGTCTTTTTGTGATTTCACCCATTCTATTTCTTATAGCAGTGGTTTTCAATCTTTTTCACATCAAGGCCCATTATTACTTGCGCAAGCAGAGCGCGCAAGTAATGTGATCGGCCTGGTCCATTTGTCGTGACAGCCGTTCCGCCATTTCAGGACCCCCCCAGAAAAACATCAAATCTGTGCCCGTATTGCTGGACCAATGATGACGAAATGACCATATCTCTTACGTCATCATTTAGAGCTGGTCATACACGTATTTCTTACGTCATCATTTAGAGCTAGTCATACACGTATGTGTATGACTAGCTCTAAATGATGACGTAAGAAATATGGTCATTTCGTCATCATTGGTCCAGCAATACGGGCACAGATTTGATGTTTTTCTGGGGGGGTCCTGAAATGGCGGAACGGTTTTTTTGCTGTCACGGTTTTTGGACCAGGCCGATCACAGAATACCGCTAATCAACTTACAACTACACACTTTATACAGTATAGAGTATAGAGTATATAGATATACGTATATAGTATATGCCTATATACGTATATAGATATTGTATAACTGCTCTCAGTAATGACGTATGTAATACAACATTATGATTCTGGAATGTATAAAAGTCACAACGTGTCAAAAATGTTACCATAATTATTAATATTAGTGTGGTTTGCAAAATTAAATATATATCTAAGTATATAATTATATATGCAAAAACTAAGTTATAATATTCCTTAGTGGATCAGGTGGGGTAGGAAAGAGTCATCTTATTAAACTGATCCATTACGACTGCATGAGATTATTCAAAACAGCCAACTTCATACAACCTGATGACACTATTTCTATGATTACGGCATCAACGGGAATAGCAGCTTTCAATATTAGAGGTGTGACACTCCATTCAGCTTTATCTTTAAAATCATCGAGATTTGGAAATTCTTTCTTACCACTGAATCAAGAAAAGGTAGCATTACTAGAAAATTCCTTACAAAATCTGCAATTATTAATTATAGATGAAATTTCTATGATTGGTGCAGACATTTTTCTCCAAGTACATAAACGATTGAGTCAAATTAAAGGCACAAATGTTATGGAAAATGGCTCAAAGGTACAAGAACAATTTGGCAATGTATCTATTTTAGCTGTTGGAGATCTATTCCAATTACCACCAGTAATGCAAAAATACATCTTTCAAGGTACAAGTAATGCAATTGCAAATATATGTGGTAATGGATGGGATTCATTTAAATTGTTGGAACTTAATGAAGTAATGCGCCAGAAAGATGATTTGAACTTTGCTGTAATGTTGAATCGAGTCAGAGAAGGAAAAATAACAGATGAGGATATCCAACAGTTACAATCAAGAGAAATAAATGCTAATGCTGATAATTACCCAGAAGATGCACTTCATGTGTTTGCAGAGAATAAATCTGTCGATGAACACAATAACTACAAACTTGAAAAATTGAATATTACTATTTATCATATAAAGGCAGAAGATAGTAGAAAAGATAAAGACACACGACTATTTGATCTGGATTGCACAAATAGGAAACTATCACAAACAGGAGGTTTACCAACTACACTCAGTATAGCAATTGGTGCACAAGTGATGTTGACTACTAATGTAATGGTATCTGATGGATTAGTCAACGGTATCAGAGGATTTGTTGAGTATATTGACTTTGGGAAAAACAGCACGTATGTTACAGTAATACTCGTTAAATTCCAAGACAAATATGTTGGTCTTAATGCGAAGGCTAATAGTACCTATAAAAAATATCCAGAAGCAGTTCCAATTTACAGACATGAAGCTATCATTTTCCATGGAGGCAGAAAAACAGGATCAACAAATAGATTTCAATTCCCGTTGACATTAGCTTGGGGATTAACTATTCATAAGGTCCAAGGTTTAACTATACAAGAGATTGTCGTATCTATGAAGGGCTCACATTTTAACCCGGGACAAGCCTATGTAGCATTCAGCAGAGTAAAAAGGATAAAAGATCTATATATACTTGACTTTAATCCTACGAAGATCAAAGTAGATAAGAATGTAGAGAGAGAAATGATACGATTACGACAATCACCTCTTGAAAATCCTAATATGTGACCAGTGCCAGTGGTTTAATACACAAGGGGGCCATGGTCATTTTTCAGTTCTTTACATATTATGAAACTGCACACTGTAACCTTTCATATGATGTATTGCTCATTGAAATTGGGGGGGAAATGAAGAAGATATGACCATTTGAAACTTGTTTAACTGTAAACACCAAAGTACAGAATTAGCCGTTCTAAGATTTCAAATTATTTAGCATCTCTGAGCCAAGGAATGGGTGTGACAATGGTCACTTGTCTCCACCCCTAGATACTTGCATAAACACTCCCCCCATCCTCTAACCACTCCACACTGTCAACTGCACAGAATGACTTGAGTGGACACTTAGTAAAAGAAGCCAGAAGGTCATCTAGAACTCTTAGAATAAGAATAAATAGAGATGATAATGTATCAATATTGCAATATAGAAATATAGGACGGACGTTGTTTAGTGTATGTTTTGTAATAATACAATCTAAAAAATAACTAGTAGGCTAATTGAGTTTTCAAATAATTACATGTAGAGTAAAACTACTTGCCGCTAACACTGCAAGTAGGCTATAATTTATTCCATGGAGTTACTTGTAGTTTTAGACCCATGCTTTTAATTGCTAAATTTAAAAATGCTGTATGTTTACATTACATTATTAATATGTACAAAGGTACCTTTTTACCCCTAAATGCATGGCTTGAATCAGCCGTGCACTGATGTGAAAGAGTCAAAACCTTACCAACAGAAAGTCAGGGGAAAAAATACCTTAGACGTGTGTTATGATGCTTCCACTTTGAAGTACTACACTATGTCTTCTCATTCAATATTTGAACAACAATGTCACAGATTGATCAAATTATATTAAAGACGGATTTCACCGCGACGCGCGATCACGCATGGATGTCATGGATGGATCAAATTATATAAAAGACGGATTTTACCGCGACGCGCGATCACGCACGATGTTATTAATTCATGTAGGCTATTGATCATCAGGCAGCTGCATCCAACGGTAATAAAGTTACAGAGATTAAAACAGTGCTAAACATGTGCACTGAAATAAAGGGCAGAAGAATGGATTTACAACTAAGACAATCGTCAGAATGCGTGTGGTCCGTGTGGAGACCACAAACAAACAGCAACTTTTTCTTCAGTGGACGACGGGTAAATCAGTTAATTTATACTTTTATTACAACATCCAACAGCATCATATCAAGTTAACAAAAATGCTGATGTTGTAGGCTATTTATTGACTATTGTCACAAACACACGGCTACTGTAACTGGAGAACAAAGATAGCTATGGCCAATCGAAACGACTCTATGTAAATACGTGCAGGAATGTTCACACCCCCAAAATACGGCAAATAAACTGTACTTATAGAGACATTTTTGCAATGTAAATACAACGACTTAATGACACTAAAACGACTTTCTGATGGAATAAAAACATTCTTTAACATTCCAACTGTTTTAATGTGGCTAAAAACGAAAAACACCAAAAAAAAAGAAATAATCTATTTGGTCCTATAGTGACATAACAGAGTTGGCGACTTGTGGTTCAAATTACTGGCACTGGTCACATATACGTAAAATAACTCAATTACCATTAAAACATTCATTAAATATTGGATTATTGAACGTCAGAGGTTATCTACCACATTTAGAAGATATAAACTCAGATTCCCAACTCGAAATGTTGGATCTAATAGCTTTTACTGAAACACACTTAAAGAAAAATAATAACATTACTTTTAAATTAAAAACAACGAACACGAATTACAATACAATGAGGAATGACAGAGAAAAAGATATAGGTGGGGGAGTTATGTTTGCTATAAAAGAAGATATTTCCATTGAAAGAATTCCAACTGAAAGCAGGATATTAGAGAAAGTAGAACATATATGTATACATGTAAAAGATAAAAATCTATATATCATTCTTATGTACAGATCACCTAAAACAGACCTTTCAAAATTAAACACATTTCTCGAATACATGATACAGTACATATCATCTCCGACTTCTGCAATTTTGATAATAGGAGATTTCAATGAAGACCATAATACTGAGATAGAAAGAAGTATAAAGACCTACATGTCAAAATTAGGCTTTAAACAATTAAATACAAATCCAACTACAGATTACGGAAATATTTTAGATCATGTATATTTTAACAAATGTGAAAGTATTATTATAGAAATTGAAGTTAGAGACACATATTACTCTGACCATGATTTAGTATTAATATCACTATAGTCTAACATGAAATAGATTTAAAATTAAAATTACATTTTTAATTCAGTTTATATACTTTTTTTTATAGGCGTTTACATACATAAATTAGATAGGTAGTAAATAGTTACACCTAATAATTACACATTTCAAATGTTCCTTCACAGAGATATTGAGATTCCACCGTTTACAGAAAAAGTATACTGTATAACATATTTTAATTCAGTTTATATACCTTTTTTTTTCAACACATATAAATGATTTATTTGTCTCTGAAAAACAAAAAATGGATCCAGAATATATCTACAACAATAAAACAGTATTTCTTATATAGATAGAAACTAGAATCATACTTAATACTAAATGATTACATGTATAGTAGGTAGCAAATAATTACATCTAAACATTAATCATTTCAAACGTTCCTTCACAGAGATACTGAAATTTGGCAGTTTACAGCGGGCGAAAAGATTACATGCGCGCTCTGCTTGCGCACTAGTTGGCCATTTATGGCCTACTAGTGTGCAACAAGCAAGTATGCACTCGACAGAGTGCAGTTCTAGTTTACTCTGCATTTGAGCCACAGACCACCATTTGATGAGATTTAGCCTCTCTGACCCAGGACTTATTGTGTGCTTGTTTATTTTGTTGTCGTTGAATAAGATTTTATTGTCCACAATTCTGTGCTGTATTGATGTGGTACCATAGGAGAGATAACAGACAAAGGTAGGAGCTTACAGTAACAGCTCCTTATGGTTTGAACCAATCGCAAAGATTGATTGAATAATTGAAAATATAATCGACTTTGAACATAATCGTTAGTTGCTAGCCTTACTGTCGCATGATGTGTTTTTATGATTATTACTTCATTCGGTGGCTTTTGCATTGTCCATCAGGAAGATGAATTAATAACATTTGTCAGGCACGCATTGTGTGTGTGTGTGCGTGTGTGCGTGCGTGCGTGCGCTATGCTTGTGATGTCCCCACAAGTGTAGTAGAATGTGAGAAATGGATGTTCTCCTGGCAATTTTTTGGCTTTAGGCTTGCGGTCAAAAATGACAACATTTTATTAAAAGTGGTTGATGTCCTCACAAGTATAGTAATTAAAGAGTGTTTGTGTGTCTGTGTGTGTGTGTGTGTGTGTGTGTGTGGCGCTGCGCTGCGGGAGAGCATAAAGCAGCTCAGTGGGTCTTATCAATGGGCCAGATTAACAGGCGAAGATACCTAAACCCCTGTTCAGCCCACACCTCTCTCTGTCTGTCTATGTGCGTGTGCGTGCGTGCTTGCGCGCATCATGACCACATGTCCACCAGTTGTAGTTGTATTGAACCTGCAGTTGTATAGAATAAGGTGGTCCTTGAGGGTGTCACGGTGGGACTCAAGTGGGACCCAAGTGCAGAACAGACAGACAGGAGAGCAGGTCAAATTAACACTGATTTATTCACTGGAAACACAGAACACCATAACATCTATACACTAGCAGGGATACCAATACACAGGTGAACAGAACTAGCAATCAACACTAGGATTTGGGGGGGGGGTAGCGAGGCGACCGGGGGAAACTTTTTTTATTGGCTCACCATCATGTATGGTTTCCATACATTATTTGGTCGTATTGCAGTTGTTCATGTCGCAAAAACGAGGACGAGGCGTGCCAGATTGATTTCAGCCGTCACATTTATCAATGCTAGGAATGAAATTAAGCAAGGATCAGCTGTTTGCGATCACTTCATAAATGCTGTGCCGACGTGAGCGTACTCCAAAACGCTTGAATTTGAGGCAGATTTTACACTCCATTGATAAATGAGGGCCTATAGAGTGTCGCAGTCCCGCCCCCTCGAGAGACCCGGAAAAGAAATCCCCATTAAATTTTCTCATAGACTTTTCAGAAAGTATTTATTTAAAGGGGGGATGTCACGGCCCGAGATTAACGTTGCTGATAAGGAACATCACGTGGTCTGAATGAAAACGATTTTAAACGACACGTGACTATATCTCAGGCTCTGACGTGACCTAGCATATAGTCAAGCTGAGTGGCTAGCGCACTAAAGGCTACCTGTTTTGAGGTAACTTTCTGCGTCATACTAGGTGAAATTATCATAAAAAAAAAAAAAATCGGTCGGAAATCTTCGTTACAATGACATTGAGTTGACGTGTAAGTTTTACGGTAAACTGTTGCGTTTTCTTTTTTTCGCGTGACGAGTTCCATGCTCTCCCCGTCTCCCCCCGCTGACATGGCCTCAAACACGGCTAAGTGCTGAACAGGGCTCCGTGCTGGAGCCCTGGAGCTTCACATGAGGTTACCACTACCAGTACCACTGCCTGTCTAGCGCTACAGCGCCGGGCTAACCTGAGCCCTCTCTCCCTCTCTCGACTCTCTCTCTCTCTCTCTCTCTCTCTCTCACTCACACACACACACACACACACACACACACACACTCTGTCTCTCTAATGATTAGGCCAGTTGCTGTATAGTGTTGTATAGCCTATCTGATCAGCGATCACCAGGGAGCAGCGACAACACACACACACACACACACACACACACACACACACACACTCACGTCTCACACACTGCGTCTTGCATCAGCCTTCAGCGCGCATATGGACTGCCTTACCGCCAGTCTCTCCCTCCGTATCTCTCTCTCTCTCTAATACTAATAATAAAACGCATCACAGCGCGACAACATATATCGGTATATCACAGTATCAGTATATATCACTGTTAACAACTTATCATATGTTGCATCAACTGCAGCGAGCAAAGGCTCTGCTCTGCTGCATCCAATAATAAATATATCAACTAGTCCAGTGCGGACTGGTCATTTCATTTGTATTGGTGCCGAGTGCAAAGCACAAGTTGCACAACCGATTGTTTTAATTCAAAGTGGTATATATTCTGTGAAATGTGTATCGTCATTCCGTGTATACAAGCTCCAAGTGTTGTGTCCACAACTCACATGCAGCGCGTTGAGCTTGCAGATCGTCGGTGCCCCACTCGCCATGAATCCAAGCAGAGGTCTTCACAAGTATAGGTAAAACACTGCCAGTCTGCAGCACAATGGCCCGTTGTGCAAAGTGTTGAGATTTTACTTGTGCGATATTCAGATAGTCTACAACCGATTGTTATAATTCAAAGTGTTATATATTCCGTGAAGTTTATATTTTCATTTGGTGTACAAGTCATGTTTTTAATATGCCTTTATCAAATGATAGAGAGATAAGCCATGCAGCCCATTGACTGCATGTCACTCTGCCTACATGCTGACAATGTGCGCACGTTGTATTAGCCTACATTATAACGTGACATTTATTATACAGCTCGAAAATATAGCCTCTCTGCAAGCTCACAACTGGTTGTGGACACTTCTATAGGTCTGACTCTGCTATTAATTTCTGTACCAAGTCGCCAGAGCAATGGTAAAGTGTCTATCATTTTTTAATTATATGGAGAGAAAAGTCGAGAGTCGGGATCTGGAGATTGCTGACAGACAATGAAAGAAACATATACTTCCACTCACAATTTAGGTGGCTTTAGGTGGTACTTATTCCTTCATTAAAAAATATGATTGGCACCTCATAAGTGTAAATATAAAATCCAATATAATATAGCCTACAATTGAAACCTGCTACTGCAGTGATTTTATCCTGTGTTCAATGCGTTGCTGCGTTTGTGTGTGGACATATATCTCTGTCGTATGGCCAGGGATTTTTTCTAAAACGGAGGACGAAAATATCCGTTTTGCAAAAGATCCATGCACGTATAGCCTGGGCCTCAGAAGGCATGTGATGTCTTCGTCTAATGAAACGATCATCTCATTAATCATTGACATAGCGTTGTTTAGGCTATACTGATCAACTTGTATGGGTGATCATTTTATGTATATCAAATATTATATTAACTCAAGGTAATTAATGCTACAGCTCTGAATATAAATGTCGGAACTGGTGTAAAATGGAGAATACGTCTGTTGCAGTGTTGCGCACTGAAAACCAGAACAGGTACGCTCGCCCCTTTTCCAACTCACCCCCACGAAAAGTGAAGAGCGGTCGCCCTGGGATTTCGAAAAGTGAAGGCTTGCCCCAAAGCCATGAATAGCTCGCTCCCAAAGTGTGGTTATCTCGCCCCACAGCGTGGATATCTCGCCCCAAAGCACGAATATCTCGCCCCATGTTTATTTCATGTTTATTTTACCTTATTTCTCATATTAGAACCTTTAGAATCAATGTTGTTTGTCAAAGGAGAACATTTAGAACCAGTTTGTTGTTGGTGGTCAAATGAAAATGATGCATGGTACCCAGGGGGCAAACCACCCTTTTTTTAGGAAACCTGCATTTGCCATGACCTCAAAGGTTGTCCACCAGAAATAATATCTAAATTGTCAAAATTAATAATATCGAAATTGTGCTTTACCATGATTTCTACCATGAGTGTTGACTGTTTTGGCAAACACAAGCAATATTAATCCATTGGCTAATGTATGGCCCAGAAGGGACATATATCCTTGAGCTTGCATATTGTCAATATGGCTGCAAAAGAAAAGAGACAATGTCTCTTTTCTTTTTCACGTTTCACGTTTCGGGTAGGCACCATCTTGTAAATATGCACAATAAGGGTCCAGACACACCCAATAATAAAAAATAGGTATTCCATTGAGTCTCTCATGGTCAGAAACCATGAAATAGACACCAAGTTTGCATTTCTAGCTCATCTGGTTCAGAAGTTACTGCCAAACCTATATTTTCTGATTTCCAGCAAAAGAAATTGACCGGGTTGTCCATATAGGTTGTGATCCTATGAGATATTATTTCTGGTGGACAACCTTTGAGGTCATGGCAAATGCAGGTTTCCTAAAAAAAGGGTGGTTTGCCCCCTGGGTACCATGCATCATTTTCATTTGACCAACAACAACAAACTGGTTCTAAATGTTCTCCTTTGACAAACAACATTGATTCTAAAGGTTCTAATATGAGAAATAAGGTGAAATAAACATGAAATAAACATGGGGCGAGATATTCGTGCTTTGGGGCGAGATATCCACGCTGTGGGGCGAGATAACCACACTTTGGGAGCGAGCTATTCATGGCTTTGGGGCAAGCAGCCTTCACTTTTCGAAATCCCGGGGCGACCGCTATTCACTTTTCGTGGGGGTGAGTTGGAAAAGGGGCGAGCGTACCTGTTCTGGTTTTCAGCGCGCAACACTGCAACAGACTTATTCTCCATTTTATACCAGTTCCGACATTTATATTCAGAGCTGTAGCATTAATTACCTTGAGTTAATATAATATTTGATATACATAAAATGATCACCCATACAAGTTGATCATTATAGCCTAAATAACGCTATGTCAATGATTAATGAGATGATCGTTTCATTAGACGAAGACATCACATGCCTTCTGAGGCCCAGGCTATACGTGCATGGATCTTTTGCAAAACGGATATTTTCGTCCTCCGTTTTGGAAAAAATCCCTGGCCATACGACAGAGATATATGTCCACACACAAACGCAGCAACGCATTGAACACAGGATAAAATCACTGCAGTAGCAGGTTTCAATTGTAGGCTATATTATATTGGATTTTATATTTACACTTATGAGGTGCCAATCATATTTTTTAATGAAGGAATAAGTACCACCTAAAGCCACCTAAATTGTGAGTGGAAGTATATGTTTCTTTCATTGTCTGTCAGCAATCTCCAGATCCCGACTCTCGACTTTTCTCTCCATATAATTAAAAAATGATAGACACATAACCATTGCTCTGGCGACTTGGTACAGAAATTAATAGAGTCAGACCTATAGAAGTGTCCACAACCAGTTGTGAGCTTGTAGAGAGGCTATATTTTCGAGCTGTATAATAAATGTCACGTTATAATGTAGGCTAATACAACGTGCGCACATTGTCAGCATGTATAGGCAGAGTGACATGCAGTCAATGGGCTGCATGGCTTATCTCTCTATCATTTGATAAAGGCATATTAAAAACATGACTTGTACACCAAATGAAAATATAAACTTCACGGAATATATAACACTTTGAATTATAACAATCGGTTGTAGACTATCTGAATATCGCACAAGTAAAATCTCAACATCTTTGCACAACGGGCCATTGTGCTGCAGACTGGCAGTGTTTTACCTATAGGCCTACTTGTGAGGACCTCTGCTTGGATTCATGGCGAGTGGGGCACCGACGATCTGCAAGCTCACAACGCGCTGCATGTGAGTTGTGGACACAACACTTGGAGCTTGTATACACGGAATGACGATACACATTTCACAGAATATATATACCACTTTGAATTAAAACAATCGGTTGTGCAACTTGTGCTTTGCACTCTGCACCAATACAAATGAAATGACCAGTCCGCACTGGACTAGTTGATATATTTATTATTGAAACATGAACAATCGGATAGATATCTGTGTAGTTTCCATGCAGGCACAAACTGCATTTCTCACCTAATTATAGTAAAAATGATATGCGCTAATAAGCGGTGACATCATCGTTTCTCAAAAGCTCCGTTTCGCATGACTACACAGCTCCACTGAAACAAATATTTTCGAAAATCTCCACTTATTTATCCGTTTCCAAAACCTCCGTTTGAGTGGCCAAAAACGCCGTTTGCGTGTGGCTGAAAGGCCCAAACGCACAAAGAAATGTGCGTTTTGTAAAAGATCCATAAGATCCATGCACGTATAGCCGCGAAGAGTGTGTGTGTGTGTGTGTGTGTGAGTGTGTGTGTGTGTGTGTGTGTGTGTGTGTGTGTGTGTGTGAGAGAGAGAGAGAGAGAGAGAGAGGTCCCGCCCCCCCATATCGGTGTGTGTGTGTGTGTGTGTGTGTGTGTGTGTGTGTGTGTGTGTGTGTGTGTGTGTGTGTGTGTGTGTGTGTGTGTGTGTGTGTGTGTGTGTGTGTGTGTGTGTGTGTGTGTGTGTGTGCGTGTGACTGTGTGTGTGTGTGTGTGTGTGTCAGTGTGTGTGTGTGTGTGAGAGAGAGAGAGAGAGAGAGAGAGAGAGCGGTCAGGTAACAGGTTACTTGAGCCGGCTAGGCTGCATGCAGTGCCCCGGGTAGAAGCACCATGACGTCGGGTACAGAGGACTGGATGGCCCGCTGAATCTGGCCGTGGTTGACGGTATGTTAGCGGCGTTACAGAGCGGATGGGCCCGGGGGCATGGAACGCGTCACGCGGAATTGCGACTATGTAATAGTATACCCTGAAACTTACACGTCAACTCAATGTCATTGTAACGAATATTTTCGACATTTTTTTTTTTTTTTTTTCAACCATTATGAACCATTATGAAGCTAAGTCTGACACCAAAACCACTAGCATGAGTTGATAGCCACCAGGACTGCTAACTCGCAGAGCCCAGAGGCGCTCTGCCCTTAGCCCAGATACAAGATCAATTTCATTGGTCAAATTGTGCGATCCCGACCTGATGTCATAATCCAAGACGCTAATTTTAATAGCATTATTAGCTCCCGAGGGCCGTGACATCCCCCCTTTAAAGACGTTTACGCTGTGGACAAAGCCAATTCTTGTCATGACAAATTATGACAATAAACAATGTTTTGGACCAAACAAAGAATTTGAAAGTAGAGAAAAATCACTTTTTTTCTTTTTCTTCTTAGTAATTATTTGTTTGGTCCAAAATATTGTGTTTGTTGTCATGATTTGTCACGACTCGAGTTGGCTTCGTACGACGCTTAAAAGGTCTTTAAATAATACGTTTTGAAAAGCCTATGGAGAAAATTAATGGAGAATCATTTCCTGGGCCACTCGTTGTTCTGAAAGGGGGCAGGACTGCGACGCTCTATATGCTTAGATGATTTCTATTTATAGATTAAATGTGCACGACTGTAAAGACGAAACAGATTTCTGGAATTGTAAATAGCTAAGCAGCAACCTATGCTTAGATGATTTCTATTTATATTAGGATAAATGTGCGCGACTGTAAAGATGAAACGGAAGTGGGGAGGAGTCTCCACTTGTGCTTTATATTTTCCTCATGATAGTACTTCCATTGCTCCAGACTGTATGATGGAAGCATTTGAAAATTGTGAGAGGCAACAGTCTGGCAACACAAAACTATACTTGGACCAGAGCTGCCATGTCTCACCCTTTGAGTGTGACAGTCACGCAATTTAACCCTTTACCACGCACCACGCCACACATGCCATTTCACACGCATTATAATGATAAATAAAAATTTTCTCTGCGGCTCCGCCGCGTAATAACGCACGCTCATGTGTGCGTCCTCACATACGGTAAAATAGCCCATCTGCATGCAGCGCTGATATATGCAGGAGGGTAAACAGTGGACCTCAGCAGGGTCCCTGACTGTGTGACGCATGGAAATGAGCCATGCGGAGTTTAACATCGCTTCGAAATATTTTTCATGGAAGACAATATAGCCCCCACAAGTTACAACAAGTGAGTAAGTGACCTGTGACTATCTCTCTTCTATACTGGTGTGTGGCGTCTCTTGCGTGATATGAGGAAGTGGAACGGTGCCATAGCCCGTGCAGATTATAGGGACAAAGTCGTGTGTGTGTGTGTGTGTGTGTGTGTGTCTGTGTGTGTGTGTGTGTGTGTGTGTGTGTGTGAGTGAAGTGAAGTGAAGGGGGAGGGGCCGCATCGCGACTTGTTTCTCTTCATAGAGAGAGAGCCCACAGATGTGTTTGAACTAAGAAAATGTAAAAATAAGGAATTTTCCCACATTCCAGTTTTCTGACATATTCCCCAATTTCCATTGAGATTATGGGGTGAATGAATGTGGCCAGACCCATCTTCTCTTTCTGTCATAGTGACATTGTCCTGCATCAGATCATGTCCAAATCAGGTTCTCCAATCTCCAGTAGCCTCTTCAGTTTTTTGAAGATCTTTTGAGTGGTGCAACCACTCCCTTACGGAGCTATGTGTGTGGCTGGCTGGGTCTGAGCACTATGTGTGTGGCTTGCTGGCTGGCTGGGTCTGAGCACTATGTGTGTGTCTTGCTGGCTGGCTGGGTCTGAGCACTATGTGTGTGGCTTGCTGGCTGGCTGGGTCTGAGCACTATGTGTGTGGCTGGCTGGCTGGGTCTGAGGAGCATAGATAGATAGGTAGATATCTTTTTCATTTCTACTTTAAGCATGAGGAGGCTGTCAGTGCAGGGAGAGCAGCTGGCATGGAGGTGAAGACATCAGTGTTAAGGTTAAATATCAACGTTAAAACGGGCCAAATTGACATTAAAAAAAGCCAATTTTTTTCGCCGCCACCCTTCGGACGGCGTCGAACACATTAAGACACTAGAGTCTCACTCTTGACATTTTCTGAAATATGGCAGCCCTGACTTGGACTAACGTGATCGGAGTGTTGTGAGCTTGTAGTTAGGCTATATGTTTGGCTAATGTTCCTCCCATAATGTAAATGCTGGGGTTCAAGTGGTTAATAGACTGTTCTACACAGTGTGTGGCTGCTTTGGCTCAGGAGGTAGAGCAGGTCGTCCATTGATCTGTCGGTCGGCGGTTCGAATCCCAGTTCCTCCTGTCCACATGTCGAAGTGTCCTTGAGCTCATGGTGTTGTTTGTGTGCCCATGTCTCTTCCTGTGCGTGCGTGCGTGCGTGCGTGCGTGCGTGCGTGCGTGCGCGCGCAAGTGCACGTGCAAGTGTGTGCGTGTGCGTCTGGGGCCTGTCGGCTTACAATCGGCTTTCAAAGCGAGGACCCTCCCTCGTGCCACTCACAAGTGTCTAGCAGAGTGGGGGAGCACGGTGGGTGTTTGTTTGAGGCCGTGCTGAAGCGCTGGCACTGCTGTGTATGCACGTGCGGCTGTTCGCTACCAGTACACTGTATGTACTGTGTGTGTGTGTCGGGGGGGCATCACTGGCATGGTGTGTGGGACCTTGTCATGTGGCGTGTTTAAGAGGTCAGTACCTGTTCACACTCGCTCTGCCATGCTATTTATAACTGTCAGCAGAGAGAGAGAGAGAGAGAGAGAGAGAGAGAGACTGTACTTAAGTACAATGTTGAGGTATATTTACTTTGTTCAGCATTTACAATTTTCAATACTTCTCATAGGAAAATGTACCCATGAAAACAAGTTAGTTTGTAGATTTTCATTATTATTACAAAACATACACTATAAGTTGGGGGTTCTCAACGTTTTTGGCTGGGGACCCCCGGAAATGCTTTGGCCATGTCTCGTGACCCCCGCCCCTCCTCCCCACCCCCAATACAAACTGACTGCAAAAATAACCTTAATAATAGAGAAAATATATCATAAATGAATACTGAAACCAGATATAATCATTAAGGATAGTTTATGCATGTACAGTATGTGTACTGTGTAAACTCTTCATTTCCATTTACCAGCCATTCAGTCGCAGAAAAGAAAAGTTGAAAATAATTTGGGGACCCCCCCCCCAAAATATTTTGGCGACCCCTCCTGAGGTGTCGCGCCCCACATGTTGGGAACCCCTGCTATAAGTTATAGTAAAGGACTTTTATACAACTGGAAACTTACATTCTGCATAGTGAGTACTTTTACCTTTGGTAGCCAGTAATAAGTAGGTTTTGATGGCAAAGTACATTTTGAATACCGGACTTTCAATTATTATTTATTTATTTTAACGATAGTTTTGGGGCTTTGTTTGCCTTTATTAGATACAGGCAGAACAAGCCCAAACATACCATTAGGTTGACAGGACATGGGGGGAGAGAGAGATTGACACAGCAAAGATGGTCGTGATCGGGAGCTGCGGGCATTACGTACATTATAACGGGAGTATTTCTACATGGAAGGGATTGATACTTGAAAATGTGAGTACTTCTCCCACCACTGGAGGGGGAGGGGGTGTGTAAAGGGAGTAGTTGAGTGAAGTGTGGGGAGAGATGAAGAGGGGAGGAGAGCTAGGGGGATGAAATTAGTGTTTTTCTAAGGTAGAAAAACACAGTTTGTTTGTCTGAATATTAATGTATGATTAATGAGGGGAAACACAGCGACGCCCTGATTGAGGAGAGTATGGATTGTTGTTCTTAGAGGTTTCTTTTTTTCTTCTTCTTCTCCCCTCTCCTCTCTGCATTTTCTTCTTTGAAGTGTGTGTGTGTGTGTGTGTGTGTGTGTGTGTGTGTGTGTGTGTGTGTGAACATAGAGAAAACCATACATTTTAACTTAAATATTTGACGTCTATTTTCAGATCCAGCCTAACTCAAATGTTTTAATTGAACGTTGAATAAAATTCCACACGCATTCATTCCAGCCCCGGCTGTCACTGTAACCTGCACGGCCTTGGCCAATTTAACCCATTCTGGGCAGGAACCCCTTTTGGTGTTTTAAGCATTATGTTATAATTTAGCTATTGAAAAATAGCAGATCTACAAGCTCATAGCGCGCCACCTGCTATTTTTGAAGAATCGTGAAAATATGCCTCAAATCTTTGAATATATATTATTACAGAGTGAATTTTTTTTCACTCAATCTTTGCTTCTGTGGCGGTCCCTGGAATAACATATTTTCAGATGGGGGTGGAGGCATATTACATAAAATGTTTGGGGTCCTTGACAATATTAAATATTGAGCACCACTGATATAGAAACATTAGGTTTTTCAGAAGACATTTTTTTTATTTCGATGCCTGGTCTAAATGGGTTAAATATAAACCCCTATAGTAATAGTATATACTCACTCGTCCGGAGCAGTGGTGTAAAGTACAGTTACTTACTGTAAGTACTGTACTTAAGTACAATGTTGAGGTATTTCTACTCTAATATTTCCAATTTCCACTAGGCTACATCTCAGAGGCGAACGTTGTACTTTTACTCCACTACAATTATTTGAAATTATGAACTTACTAGTTTATAGATTTTTATTATTATTTCAAAACATACATTAGTCACTTCAGCCCTACTGTATATACATATCGGCCATTTGAAAATGCATTTGACTCCATATATTTGACTGATGTGCATTTGACAGTTGCTACAGTATGTGCATTTGACTCCACATACAGTATGTGCATTTCACAGAGCTTATGTGTGCATTTGACCGTGGCATGCATACCTGTTTCCCATCCCCCGTTAAATGCACATATATGGACATGTGCATTTCACAGGGTTTAGGGAACGGGTATAGGCTACATGCCACGGTCACTGTGACCATTCTGCACAGAGCCTGTTGTCATCCAGCTTTTGGAATGGGTCATGGGAACTGTGTCTGCTGGCAAAATAAAAATGGCACAGTGCAGTTCAACAACATGCTCACATGTATGTAAATAAAAATGGCACAGTGCAGTTCAACAACATGCTCACATGTATGTAAAT
The DNA here is from genome assembly GCF_964188405.1 of Protomyctophum parallelum. Classification (NCBI taxonomy): domain Eukaryota; kingdom Metazoa; phylum Chordata; class Actinopteri; order Myctophiformes; family Myctophidae; genus Protomyctophum; species Protomyctophum parallelum. The sequence goes on along the minus strand of NC_139705.1, from coordinate 15,586,757 downwards.
AAAAATGGCAAAGTGCAGTTCAACAACATGCTCACATGTATGTAAATAAAAATGGCAAAGTGCAGTTCAACAACATGCTCACATGTATGTAAATAAAAATGGCACAGCGCAGTTCAACAACATGCTCACATGTATGTAAATAAAAATGGCAAAGTGCAGTTCAACAACATGCTCACATGTATGTAAATAAAAATGGCAAAGTGCAGTTCAACAACATGCTCACATGTATGTAAATAAAAATGGCACAGCGCAGTTCAACAACATGCTCACATGTATAAATAAAAATGGCACAGCGCAGTTCACATGTATACCAAGGTTTTCCGTGATGGAATGGCCTGCGGGGGAGAGGAAGTTGTCTGAGATCATGAGTTGAGCGTTGTGGGTTCTTACCTTTTGGCATGGAATTTCAGCGACGTTAAAGAATGATGTTTGGCCTGCTAGCTGTTTATTAATTGGAGGATTTCGGTGCAGAGAGTGATTTAACTCCGGGATGTAGCCTTACTTCCTGTGAATGCCTGTCCGACCCCCTGTTTATGTGTCAGGGTAGCAATTTGGCCCCGCGTGTACACTTGTCAATGGTTAGCGGAGGCTGGCTGCTGATGGCGGTGTGACTATTGCCCCAATTAGGGGGGAACTACCCTTACCCCTTTTGATTAGCTCTAAAGGAAACCGGCCCAACTGCCTCCCATTACCTTGCCCATTACTCTCCTTTAAATGACCCAGCCTGTTTGGCTTGGGTCGGGATAATAAATGCCTCCATTTTCTTTCCCCGCCTGTGCCATTTCTTTTTTCTGTCTTCCTTTTCAACCTGTGGCTGGCAGAGTGCAGACAGGGGACTCTACCTAAGCTATACTCTTCACTCGTACCAGGTGAAATTAGCACCTCACGTTTGTGTTTACATTATGTTATTTATTTCTTTAAAAGGCGAGGTGCTCAGTGAAGGACTTTTTGTCGAAGATGGTGTGCGTGCGTGCGTGCGTGCGTGCGCACGACGCAATTTAGAGTGTGGTGGATGTATATAGCAACCAAGTACATTCACTTATAATTAAGTACTGCACTTAAGTATTGCTTTTTTAGTGTCTGGAACTTACTTGAGTTGACAGTTATTTTTATTTTGTTTATTTTGTTTATTTTTTTATTTTACTTATGACTCACTCCACTACATTTAAAATAAAATTATAGTAGTTTTGACACCACTACATTTAATACAAATACATTATGAATGTGAACCATTTAAGCCCCATTTGAGGAATGGTGAAAATAGCCAATCTACAAATTCTCACTTGTGAGCTTGTACTGTATAGTAGATCTGCAATTTTCACATTATTGTAAAGGTTAGAAAATGTTTTGGAATTGTTATTAAATATTCAGAATGTCTATACAGCAGTGCAGTACACTTTATAATTTTACGTTTGGATCCCTTTTTTTTCTTTTTTAAATGGTTATACTGTATATAGGGGAACCGATTTTGGGTTGTTGTTGCTATATGTACAGCATACTGTATAGCAACAAGCAACATGATTTATCTGTAATTGTTGAATATATATATAAATTTGAAGTTTTACAGAAAACTTCACGTCAGGATTTACTGTAGAAGTCGTTAAATGGGTTAAAGTAAGTTGAGTAATATTTCACCAATATTATATCTACACTTTTAAGTACTGAATTCAGAGAACGCGTAAAGGAAATCTTTCTTTAATCTTCTCTCCTCCCTGAGTCTGCATGTCTGCCTGTGTGTCTGCCTCTCCTCTGTGTGTCTGCCTCTCCTCTGTGCGTCTGCCTCTCCTCTGTGTGTCTGCCTCCTCTGTGCGTCTGCCTCTCCTCTGTGTGTCTGCCTCTCCTCTGTGTGTCTGCCTCTCCTCTGTGTGTCTGCCTCTCCTCTGTGTGTCTGCCTCTCCTCTGTGCGTCTGCCTCTCCTCTGTGTGTCTGCCTCTCCTCTGTGTGTCTGCCTCTCCTCTGTGTGTCTGCCTCTCCTCTGTGCGTCTGCCTCTCCTCTGTGCGTCTGCCTCTCCTCTGTGTGTCTGCCTCTCCTCTGTGTGTCTGCCTCTCCTCTGTGTGTCTGCCTCTCCTCTGTGTGTCTGCCTCTCCTCTGTGCGTCTGCCTCTCCTCTGTGTGTCTGCCTCTCCTCTGTGTGTCTGCCTCTCCTCTGTGCGTCTGCCTCTCCTCTGTGTGTCTGCCTCTCCTCTGTGTGTCTGCCTCTCCTCTGTGCGTCTGCCTCTCCTCTGTGCGTCTGCCTCTCCTCTGTGTGTCTGCCTCTCCTCTGTGTGTCTGCCTGTTGGTCTGTCTCCTGCCTAAGGGCACACGGTCACACATGTGCTTCATGCACGTCAGAAGTGTCAGCTGGGCCTGAAATTAATTTGAGGGGGAAATCCCCCCTTAAATGCATCACATTATTCACTTGGAGGTGGTGGTGGTGGGGTGGGGGGGAGGTTTGGGTCTTTACACTCGTTAAAACGTTGCTGTAGTGCAGACATCTTTTCTCCATATTTATACTTTTGGTAAGAATGTACTCCCTACTGGACCTTACTGCAGCATCACACACAAGCATCACAAGTAGCAGATCCACAAGAAGCGACACGCTTTGAGCTTGCATCTGCTGTTTTTTCTGTTTTTTATTTTGATTCCTGAAAAGAAACGGTTGTGGACATTGGAGATTTCCACCCGACAGATGCCATAAAAGGGAACAATTTCCATTTGCTCAATCTGGCCCCTTTTCCACCGGCTCAATCTGGCCCCTTTTCTGGCCCCTTTTCAACCGGTTCCGTTAATTTTTCCCCGCCTAATGTTGAACCAGATTAATTGGTTCCTATCCCTAAAAGTTGGTTCGGAACTGGAACCAAAAAATACTTATTGCCTTGAATTGGGAATCAAAGTGGGCGTTGAAAGATGCAGATAAACCATCATAAAAAAATAAAGAACGGAACCAAAGTTCTTTTTTGGGGTCTCAGTGTGGACTGGACAGTTCAGAAACCTTCCTACAGTAACGGTGACATGATCAGTGCTAATAGAAACTGCAGCCTTTCTCTTCCTGTAAAGTTAGTTTGCTGCTACAGGAGAGAAACCATAGAGCACTGAAGTCTAATTAAGTTTAATTTCCGCATCCTACTGTACCTGGACCACAATTCTTATGAGACGATTCTAAGATGACCCAATGTTTTTCTCCATAGAGGAGAAATGCCAGGGGATGAGAGAGTGACGTCAGGACTTCGGTACTCTTCTTGCATCAATTACACTTTTCACTTGTAGGCAGGGTGGGTTTCTGAACTGTCCACAGCTCTCCTCTGAGACACAGACCGAGTAGACCAAAATACCATATTTTAATGAGGTGCCATGAATGGTTGGTTTTTAGTTTTTGTCACCCTGGCATTCATGACAACATGTAGAATTGAGGCGTCTGAAGCCTCTGCGTGAGTGAAGCGCATCTGTGACCATGCCGTCGTCGTACGTCGGAGCTGCGCGCCAAAAATGTTGGCTCAGAAATAGCAGATCTACAAGCTCACACAACATACAGATGATGATAGGGCTGTTTTTGGCAGAGGAGTGGCAATTTACAATTTAGGCATTTAGCAGACGCTCTTGATCCAGAGCGACTTACATTTAAGCAAAAACAAAAGCATGTCATACATCACATATATAAAAAGTAGTTATCATGAATCATGTATAAACTAAGAACGTAACAGTGGAGTATCTATGTCAACTATACATACTATACTATATTATATTATACAATATACATAATGTACTATAAAGTGCTATGACTACATAAAATGCAATTCTAGTGCTGTCTACGTAACGAGCTATAAGTCTGTCTAAAATACTATCTAAGTCGACATAAAATGCTATCTACAGTAAGGGGCTAGGCTAGGGCAAGTGCTACTATGGTGGAGTCTGAAGAGGTGGGTTTTCAGACTACGGCACATGGGCAGAGACGTCGCTGACGTTTTGGTTGCCCTACTCGCATACGGTATATTTGTAGCGCCCCCCTCCCGATGACAGTGCTGCGTTATCTCACGCAGATCGGCTACTTTTGCCGTTTGCGAGGACGCACACATGGGCATGCGTTTCTCGTGGCAGAGCCACGAGAAAGTTGTGGGGGTCGGCTTGGCACGTATTGGCACATTTTGTTGCCCCCCTCGGCGTGTTGCCGTACTCTCGTATTGCGTGTACTGTATATGTTGCGACGGAGCTGATAGTCTAGGTTCTGGCTAAGATATGTATGCACTTCATTTAGGAGAGAATATCTCAACTGTTCTTGGCTAATATGACCGCCGCGAACAACTTGGGAACTATGACTAATTCTCTATCCGGGACGAAATACCTGAAAATGACCACACTCTATTTAAAATGACCGCTAGTTAAAACATGGCACTAACTTCTAAACCGTTGGGGCTACAGATTTTCTGAGATGCTCAAAATGTTCAGAATACTCATGTTTGAATACTCAATAGACCATATGCACACGGCGGTCATCTTTCCACAAGTTAATGGCAGGGTGGACACTAGCCACAATTTGCCATTGACCGCCCATACATCAGACAAAGTCCTATCTAATTGTATTAAATTATGTCAAACTCAGCAACATTGCAGCTGTACAACAAGCTTGAATGATGCTCTTTCTATCTGCAAAGTGTTTGTTTCATAAAAATCCAACATAGACATGTTGTGAGCCACTTTATGTCAAGAAATTCCTTGCAGGTGATTTTTTTCAAGTGTCAGAGTTTGGTAGCGCTCCCTTTCAGTAACGCAGCATCCTGCTGCCTCCTGCATTATGTGCAAATTTAAAACAGGTGGTACGCAGGGCTGTTGAGTGATTATTCAATGAGCGCTTTCAAACTCCAATACTTCACCTTTTAGCTTTTTTAAATAATTTAGAGGTTCACAAGGTTGTCCACACTGGGTTTAAACTGTTCCCTTGTGGTCAGTGTGGAAAGTGTTTTACTAATTCAAGTCATCGAAAACATCAGGGACAACGCTCCACACGTCCCAGACTCTTCTCCCTTCTGGCTCCAAAACTATGGAATAAAATTCCCACTGCAATCAGAACTGCAGAACTTACAGGCGTATGCAAGGCCAAACTTAGCATTTTATGTAGACATAGCATAGTGTAAAGAAGGAAAAGCAGTGTGCTTCCTCTGGAAACTGCCCTTGGTTAAAGGGGATGCTGATGCGTTCCGGCCGTAGTTTTCTTCAGAGCAGATTAAAAAGTCTATAGTGTATACTGTATACGCATATCTTCACTGTACAGACATTCTACTGTTAGACATATGTTGGGTTCTTAGCTTGCTTATGATTCTTGATGACTATTTCTAATGTATTACCATGTGTTACTGTTGTTCTTGCATGCTCACTGGAAATTGCTCTGGATTAAGAGCGCCTGCTAAATGCTTAAATTGTAATGCCGTGACTACCTGTACTTTGTGTGTGTGTGTGTGTGTGTGTGTGTGTGTGTGTGTGTGTGTGTGTGTGTGTGTGACCTGCTGATGCGTACTGTCAGCTGACCATAGTGCTCTCTCTGCCACGTTTCCTCTCCCATGTCCAGTGCTGTCAGAACGTTGTAGGGAGAAGATGCAACGCAGTCACATGATCGCACACACACGAGCACAGTGGATAATGGTAGTAAAGTATTACATTTCTTCACTTAAAAGTGAAAGTATCAAAAACCTCCGGAGTAAAGTAAGTCCGGAATTCAGAATGTACTTGAGTAAAAGTACAAAAGTATTGGCATCAAAATGTACTTGGAAGTACCAAAAGTAAAAGTAGTCATTATGCAGAATGTCCCATTGAAAGTTTTCAAATGTATTCAAATATTTTGAAAATGGCAGATCTACAAGCTCACAAGGTGTCATATTGTGAGCTTATAGATCATGTTTTTCCAAATTGTTGACATGTGCACATTGCAATAATATTAATAACCCAACTCTGCAAAGTAACTAATAACTAAAGTTATCAAATAAGTGTAGTGGAGTAATACAATATTTGCCTCTCAAGCTGTAGTGTGAGCCAATCCACAATTAAATAATGTAGTAGTTGTACACCCACAGCAAATGCAGTGGTACAGTAGCCCAGTGTTGATAGTCATAGTCTATTGAACAGTTCATTTAGTTTTAGTAACATTTTAGTCACCTGGAATGTCTTGGTGTTAGTCTAGTTTTAGTCGACTAAATATCATAAGAATTTAGTCGATCTACAGTTGATTTAGTCGACTAAAATGTATTTTGGCGGGCCCTGATGCCGTTGTAACAACTGATTTTACACTTGCTGAAAATAGAGCTGTGACGCATTGTTGCAACCAAGTGTAAAATTACTTGTACTGGACCAAAAACAAAATTATTTAGCTTTAGTCATCAGCTTCGTCAGTGAAAAAAGGTAGTCGACGAACCTTTTTCCTCATATTATTATTAGTCGACGAAATCAACACTACAGTACTTTAGTGACCGGCGTCCCCCAGGGGCGGAAATAGCCGTTCTACAAGCTCAGCGCGTCACAGTTTTCAGGGACACTATTAGAGTTGAGGTGGTAATGCTCAAACAATGAAGCTATAACATTAACATCAGTGCTGAAATAATAACCATCCAGTCTATGGCTTTGCATATGGTCTCTGTTGGCTGGAAACCGCAAGTGTCAAAAACTGATACTTTTCAGGCAATACATTGCAGACCGACAGCTGAAAACACGTTGCTTCACACCACATTTCGAGCTTTAAGATCTGCTAGTTGTTATGCTTTTGTGTGACGCTGTAGCATGATCAAGTAGTTGATTTACGATTAAACACTTTTTTTTACACAATATGCAGATAAGAGGTTTTTGCCCGAGCTCATTTGTAATACTGAGGTCACCAGGAACATGGCGTAGTACCAAGAACATCCACCAAGTGGCAGTGTTCAATCAGTGTTCATCTGCTGTGTGGTCCTCACAGAGAGACTTAAGTTGTGTACACTGACTGCCAGCCAAAGTTATTTGTGTGTGTGTGTGTGTGTACACGCACACACACACACACACACACACACACACACACACACACACACACACACACACACACACACACACACACACACACACACACACACACACACACACAGAGGGAGAGAGTTGGAGGCATAAATCTGGGCCTAATCGACTCTCCCCAGCCGTCTGGTCCCTGTAGGCCCAGCAATAACAGCCACAGCACTGGCCTGTTCCTGCCCAGCCCTGACCTGCTGCCACGCACGCACGCGCATCGACACACACACACACACACACACACACACACACACACACACACACACACACACACACGTGCACATGCGCATACGTGCACACGCATCCACACACACACACACACACGCACGCACATGCATGCACTCACACGTCCTCACGCATATTTGTACTTTGTAGAGATGCTACGTATGGAGTTGAGCCACGATGTGGTACAGGTTTTCCCATGGTCCTCTGGGACCAGTGATGTACATGACGGCAAATTCTGATTTTGTCTTAGTCGTTTGAATAACACACCATTTAGTATTAGTCCCTATTTTAGTCATGTGAAATTGTGTAGACTAACTTAGTCTAGTCTAAGTATCAAAATCTATAGTCTTATAATTGTGGTCAACAAAATGAACACCGTAATCGCTGACAAGTTGACGTTGGTCTACTCTAAAGGCAGAGGGCGGGGCAAAGAAAGTGCAGTATTGGATGGTCCTGTTTCTACCATCCCCACAACACTCACTCTCACTCTCACTCTCACTCTCTCTCACACACACACACACACACACACACAACACACGCTGATGAAACCTCAGGATTAATAGGCGTTTAAACACTCTCTCTCTCGTCAGTGTGTTACAGCAGGATGTAGAAGTCTGTCAGCAGAGACCCTCTGTGCCAGGCCTTTCTTGTTATCACATCACTAATACTATGTCTTCAATTTCACTTTTCTGTTTGCAAACAATTGGTTATAATAACTGTCCTCTTTCTCTGTGTGCTATCTGTTGTGGTTTAGTCTAATTGGTGCAAGTTTGGTCCTGGGCAGGGCTCTTTAAAAGCTCCACCCTGATTGGCTGCCCGCATCCGCTGCTAACGAAGCCCTCTCTCCTCTTACCATAAATGCCCTCTGAAAATACCAGCCACGCTCACGCACGCATGCACATACCGTTGCATGTGCACACACACACACACACACACACACGCACACGCACACGCACACACAGGCACACATACAAGCACCAGCCCTCCAGATCTTCTGAGCATACCCTGGACTCCTCATACTGGTCATGCTCTGCTGAACTCCCAGAATGTTACAACGGAAAAGTTTATCTGGGCAAAATTACACCCCGTAAAAATTAATAATTGTACCGTAGCGACTGTATGTCATGTCACTGTGCGATGTGATCACTCGTGTTGTATGTCACCCTGCGGTGACGTACACGGTGCATGCCGTCGGGTGTGGCCTGTATGCAGCGACGCGTGGGTCATCGTGTGTAGCATCATCTGGTATGCACATATTACTTTTGATTCCAGGCATAATACTTTTGATTCCCCCCTTCTAATATAGTTACATATTACTTTATGTTACTTTTCAACAAGCCCCTTGGGTCTCCGATCAGCCAAACTGAATAATTGCAGGATATAAAACAAAAATAGTCAACAGTTTTTTTCTGCTGCATATTCCACATTTGGAATTCAACATCAACAATCTGAACTGCACAAACAGGGCTGCAACATCTCAAAACGGACAGTATATATTGTATTATTGTATACATAAATAACAAACAAAGCAACAGTCTCTGACCTTTTTGAGGCAGCCTAGTCTCTCAAGACGGACTGTTGACTTACGTCCAATTTCAAGGAAAAAGAGGGCCCTGCAGCCGCTGCTATTCGTTTATTTGCCGATGGGTTCTCAGATTGGAGGCAGCCTGACATTGGACCTCAAAGGTATTCTGTGTTTCTCGTGCGTCTTTAAACCATGCTGCCTTCAACACGTTTATGTCGACAAAGTGTTTTTTTGCGCGCACAAAGTTTACAACGGACATTAATATACTTGGCATCTTTGACAGACAAGAGTGCAAAATAATAGACGCATGCGCTACGTCATAACTGTGCGTAGGCTGTGCAGGATAACAAAAAAACAGATCTACAGGCTACAACGCATCTGTTTTTACCCGTTGATAGCTTGTAGATCTGTTCTATTTTTGCATGCCATGCAACAGCCATGTACTATGAGTGCATAACTGAACGAATGAACAAAAACAAATGACACTCATTTGTAAGTGAAAGTAAGGAGTAACGAAGCGTGTTTTGGTGGAGTAAATAGTTATTATATTACTATTTCTGCAGAGTAATTCGTTATACTACTCGTTACTGGAAAAAGTGATAATATTACAGTAATATGTAACTAGTAACTCGTTACTGCCCAACACTGGTAGTGTCATACAAACGTAAATGTACTTTTATTAAAACCACATACAATGTAGATAAGCTATACTTTACCCATAATAAATCAAAGAATGTTGCTGACGCGCCGTTTTCAAAACCCGCGGTGGAGCACCTCACGCGTCACGTTGGCGTTGTCATGACGCCGACCAGGACGCGACGTGAAGGATATGCGCCCAGTGGAGCCCCGCCGTTAGACTTGGCCACGCACATGACGTCACAGGTGGCACACACAAAGCCAGGCGTTGGAGTGGCTAGCTCACCTAAACAAATTGAGTACTTTTTCCACCACCTCCGGAACCCCACATTATTGAGAAGCAGTTACAGTGTGTATGTGACAGCGTTGCCTCGGGGGCTGGTCATATCGGGTCATATCAGTATCGGCAAATATGCCAGTCTAACCACCGATCCGACACAGGGGTAAGGGGTTGACACTCTGGCAGGTAAATACAATTTTGGGGCATGTGGAGTTTGCTTTCGAGTTTCCCAAACTGCAAGTGCACATATGAGTGAGGAGTCTGCTATTAACAACACAAGATAAAATAACTAATTTGCTTTCGTTATTATTATAAATATTATTCTCTGGTATCGGTAAATGGTGGTGTATCGGGACATCCCTACTCGGGGCCAAACATACAGTACATACTAGTAGACATGATGCTCAGGATGCTGGCATGCAGGCAGGCCTGCAAGGATGTCCGTTGCTACACAGCGTTTGATCCTATGCATTCCATATGATGCCTCTGTTATGTTCCTCTGACACGTGTGGAGCATGCAGAGGAAGACACGCTTTGATGACACGCTCGCTTTCATGACTTAATTTCCCCCGTGGAGTAGAGTGGAGGAGCACCACACGGTCAATGTGGAGATCTGTGCTCCTCGTGAGTGGACACGCACACGCGCGTTCAATGGTGTAAAGTAACTGAGTACATTTACTTAAGTACTGTACTTGAGTACAATTTTTACTTTATTTACTTTTACTTTACTGGATTTGTTTCCTATTTTACTTCTACTCCACTACATCTCAGAGGCAGATATTGTACTTTTACTACACTACAATATTGTAAACTTGTGTTAACTAGTTACTTCGTAGATTTTGATTACACATGAATTACCCATTTCAGGCCTATATACAATTTAGGTCATTTGACAAATCTACAAGGTCACAATGCGTCAAGCTTGTAGATTTGCTATTTTTAAAAGATCTTTTGACACATTGTATATATTCGAAAACTTGTAGCATGGGGCATTCTGCAAAATTTTTACTTTCTACTTTTGGTATTTTAAGTACATTTACCTTACTTTTTTGGTTTTTCTACATCTCAGTATTGATACTTTTACACTATTTTAAAAAGTAAATGTTTTCCACCACACACGCATGCATAGAAAGAGACCGACAGGCATTCACACATGCAGGTATTTATAGACAAGGTGACAGACACACATGCACGCAGACACCACCATATAGCGTTTAATACAAAGCTGTCTTCTTCTTTGAGACGATCACAAATGGGAGGGGGGGCATATGTACGTACCGTACGTGTTCTCTGTTAGATTCCCATCTCCAATCTACAAGCGCACAACGCAATGCGTGACTTGTCGATCTGATATTTACAGCGAGAGCTCCCCCCCCCCCCACAATACGGATGATGCCGTTTAAGTGGTTAAACAAAGTGAAATGCACGCACACACGCATGCACAGACATTCCATGGCAGTTAGCAGCAGCAGAGGTCATTCTGGTTTGATGGTTGAGGCCTGACAGCACTAATCCTCTCCTCTCCTCCTCACCCACACGCCGACACGGACAACAGGATAATCCCCTTGTCTCATCCTCTCACCCCCCCACCCACCCACCACTACTCAAACACACCTCTCCGGAGGCCCAGTGGAACGTGCACGCTCCTGCACCCACCCTCCTCCACGTGCACAACCTGCAGGATGCATACATTTGTTCGACATACCAACAGTCCTACAGTCATGAGTCGGACAACACATGCACTGCCGGTTGCAAATCACCCGTGGCTTCGGCGGGCGGTTAGGGTTAGGTTATGGTTTGGGGTAGGGTGTCGGACTCATGACTGTAGGACTGTTGGTATGTCTAACCTAACCTTCAACCCCACTATGTCAGTTGGTTACAGTATGTATTATTATTCAGACCCCCGTTTCTCTGGAGACCGTTGTCTAAACGGGGCCAAGACTGAGAGGGGATCCTCTCGTAATCCCGAAGGCGCATAAGTCAGACAACGTGGCTTGGCGTGCGGTTAGGGTTATGGATAGGGTTAGCATTGGGGCGAGTCGGACCAACGCGTCGTCGTAATAATGATGCTGACCCGACTGAGTCGCTGTTTCCGTTAAGCAACGTGTCTGTGTTGCACCCTCCGTGTTTATTGTTTTACTCTTTAGCATTTGTCTTTGGCTCTGTCTGTTCTCGTAATCCTCTGACATGGCCCTGCTGCATAGCAGTGAGGTATAGCATTGCTATCGGACTCATTGTCGCCATGAGGGTCATCATGAACACAATCCATTTTCTGTCATTGTTTTTGTCTCATCTCTCTCAACATGTTACTCATGTCTGTCTGTCTGATCTCTGCCCGGCACGACACTCATGACCTCTCCGTCCGTCCGTGATTACACGTTGCGAAAGTAGCTGGAAGGAAGTGTGTGTGTGTGTGTGTGTGTGTGTGTGTGTGTGTGTGTGTGTGTGTGTGTGTGTGTGTGTGTGTGTGTGTGTGTGTGTGTGTGTGTGTGTGTGTGTGTGTGTGTGTGTGTGTGTGTGTGTGTGTGTGTGTGTGTGTGTGTGTGTGTGTGTGAGACACGCCTGGACCATGCAGCTGCTGCACGCAACAGGACAATTCCCTCCCAATCAGTAATGTGATCTATTACATCGCATTAATATTCAGAACGGGTAAGGGCTAGTATAAAGAAATCACTGACACATTTAACCATTAAAAATAAAATCTTTTGAAAACGTCTCGACATTTTTCAACATGGAAACGATTGACGATTCTGCGAACATAATTGCGATTATCTCAAATATATGCGATTATGTAATACTAACTGTGACAGGCATATACGGTACGCGTGGAGGTAGAGCGCTGCTGGTTTCTCCCCATCACAGCCCAGACGCAGCCTAGCCAGACGGTAGGCCCTGTAGCCAATGGGTTGCAGATGTGCATGTGTGTGTATGTTTGTGCGCGTGTGCGTCTGCATGTGTGTGTGTGTGTGTGTGTGCGTGCGTGCACATTGTAATGGGTCCTCACGGCCATGTCGAGTCCTACAGACAGTTGGAAAACATTGAGGAGAGTCAACATCATTCCTCTTCCCCTATAGCTCTGTCTCTGCCCCGACATACTGTATGACGCATGTCTTAACTGTAGCATGGCAATCTTACTCGCATGCGGTTGCATACCGCAATGTGTCTGCAGGTATGTGCGCGCGCGTGTGTGTGTGTGTGCGCGCGCACTTTTGTGTATAGTTGTGGCATGTGAACTGTTAGCATTAATTATTGATGGAAGAAGCTTGGCACATGTGTTGGCTGAAAGTGTTGCTAAGCGATAGGCGATAGCTTTAGTGCGTGAGAGAGAGAGAGAGAGAGAGAGAGAGAGAAGAGACAGACAGTTGAGAGGGAACTGTTGCATCTGAACCTGTTGCTCCAAACTGCAACCAGTTGTGATAAAGTGAGACAGAGCGATCGACACAGAGAGATCCGGAACGTGATCTAGGGATAACCTATCAAGTTTTGTCCGCCGGAGCGCCATATAGATACAAACACACCCAACAAAGGGCAGAGGTGTGGATGGCTGGCGGAAAAAATGGAGACCGCAGTGCGTAGGGCGAGTTGACGACAAGGACGGCTTGAGAGCCACAAAGGATATAGGGACAGATTGTGACAATATTGTCAGGGTCATTTTTACCGTAGATTGATTGATTTCCGCTCAGAGCCGCAGGCGGTCAGCTAGGGGGTCAAGATGATGAGTCGCCAGGCTTACTTTTACCGCGTGCCTCCCCAGCAGCTACACAGACGGAGCAACCAGGTCCAACTGGGCGACCCGGCCAAGCACAGACCTCTGCAGACCGCAGTCCTGGAGATGAAGGTAAGAAGAAGATCCATCACCGGTCGTCTCCTCAAATGTGTTTGTCATAGGCTCTATGCACACATCTATAATAACTCTTCCTACTTCCTGGCCCCTTCCCTACTTCCTTCACAGGTGTTACAGATGATGCCAATGAAGGCTATGTTCCATTCTGTTCAAACAGAGTCAGGGTGCTGCTGTTGTGCATGTTGGTTCACTGGACACACTCTGCTACACCAAGTGGGTCTCAAAGTGTTCTTGAGTGGGTTCCAAATGGCCCCGTACGGATGTGTATCTCTGAGAGTGTATAAATGGAACCACTTTTTACACACTCAGAGTTATGGGTGTCCTTGAAATTGAAGTAGTTTGAGAACCGTATACACTAAATGGAACTTAAATTGGTATCATCAGTAACACCTGTGAAGGAAGTATAGGGAAAGTAGGACGTTTATTTCCCCCCAAAATGGTGTGTGTGCATGGAGCCTTGGAACCACTGGTTGTCAGCATTGGGTCTGCGAGGGGGAGGGTGGGGACTCGAGTGGTCCTCAAGGGGGTGTTCCGGTACATTGACAGTTTAGCAGGGACCAAAATAGGCCTCGTATGGGTCTATAACTCAGAGTTGAATAAGAGACAAGCCTGCTGTAGTGTAGGTAAGTGACTGTAAGCTGAGACCCAGCCCTGCCTACACACTGTGCCGGTATGAGTTAGCTGGTGGTGTAGGTGTGCTTACATAAATGTAGCTCATACTTTGCATCTGATCTGGACACAGTTTGATATGAGGTCAATAGAGAGAAAGTATCAATTATTGATAGACATATCAGTATTATAGGCCTATCATATTGAAACCTCCTACAGTATGTCCAAAACTGTCTAGTTCAAAAGTAGCAGATGTACAAGCACTAAATGTGCCGCTTTGCGCCGCATTTCGAGCTTGTAGATCTGCTACTTCTGATGCTTTTGTGTGACGCTGTAGTGTAAAAGAACGATGTTAATTTACGAAAAAACACAAAAAGTTAGAACATGGAGAACAACGATATTTAGTACTAAATGCATGATACGTTACTTTTACTTATTCACCCCCCTACACAGTGAAATATTCTGTATTCATTCATCCATTTGTAACTCTTGACATTGTACAAAATGTAAGGGCCCATTTGGATCTCTGTAAGGATCCATTTGGATCTCAGAGTTAATGTTGAATAGCTCTATATTGTTTGTTTGTTCAGTAACAGGGGCCGTCCCACTCTGTCTCTCTTTTCATGAAACCGACATTGCATTTTCAGATCGGGATACCAATTTGATCCAATCAGGGCAGGCAACTGGTTTCAAACTGGTCTCATGCCTACGGTGTCAGTACGGGGCCATGCCTGAGGAAAAGTCCATTATTGGCCCATGCAGAGAGCGGCACTTATTCAATTTGTTTCAAATGTCACATATGGAAGCTTTCACTCTCATCTCAGCCCTTTGAAGTCTGTGAGAGCTGTGAAAAATGCAGCTTCGCTCCACATGTCTGAGTGTGTGCACTCCCGCGCTCACATACACGCGTGCACGCACACACATGCTTTGCTCCAGAAGTGGTTTGTTTTACAGCAAAGCCACAGTTATTTTTCACACATAGGATGTGATTTGTCTGCCCATTAACAAATGGCACATGTGTTGTGTTGTGTGAGAGTCTCGGACGGTTCTGCTGGTTGCAAACTGCATGAGAGAGAAAGAGGGGCCAAATTAAATCTGACTGGAATAATTAGAAGAAAGTAGAATAAAACATGACCAGAAGGAATGAGGGAGAGAGAGAGAGAGAGAGAGAGAGAACAGCGTTTCTATGGTAACAGCTGTTGGATCAAGGCACGGCACTTTTTTGTTTTTGTTTTCAGTTTTCCATGTGTCTGAACGAACAACTGACTACTAGGGGGCTGCCATACTCTGTGTCATAGGCTCAATGTTTGTCACCTCCCCATTTACATTCAATAGATCCTGTGATCTTTTGTGGCCAGATGTAATTTCCTGGGGTCTAGGGACTAGGACAAAAATACATATTTAGCCACTTTGACAGCCCCCCTGTCAAAAATAGCAAAAATCAATCAAACAAAAGAAAGCACAAAAATTAACACTCATATTTGTATTTTGAATTCCTGACTTCTACAGTAGAGTATTTCTACGTTGCAGCATTGACACTTTTTCTGAAGTAAACATTTAGTACTTTTTTCCACCACCGACTATCATGCACCACACAGACAGTATGTTTCTGTGTCATTTTGTCTGAACGTTTGTATCATGTGGTTTCAGACCAGCAATCCCCCTTACTGTTTTGATCCTGATAATGTTTGTGTCATTTCATGTGGTTTCAGACCAGTAATCCTCCTTACTGTTTGTATCATTTCATGTGATTTCAGACCAGTAATCCTCCTTACTGTTTGTATCATTTCATGTGATTTCAGACCAGTAATCCTCCTTACTGTTTGTATCATTTCATGTGATTTCAGACCAGCAATCCTCCTTACTGTTTGTATCATTTCATGTGATTTCAGACCAGCAACCCTCCTTACTGTTTGTATCGTTTCATGTGATTTCAGACCAGTAATCCTCCTTACTGTTTGTATCGTTTCATGTGATTTCAGACCAGCAATCCTCCTTACTGTTTGTATCATTTCATGTGATTTCAGACCAGCAATCCCCCTTACTGTTTTGATCCTGATAATGTTTGTGTCATTTCATGTGATTTCAGACCAGTAACCCTCCTTACTGTTTGTATCATTTCATGTGATTTCAGACCAGCAACCCTCCTTACTGTTTGTATCATTTCATGTGATTTCAGACCAGCAACCCTCCTTACTGTTTGTATCATTTCATTTGATTTCAGACCAGCAACCCTCCTTACTGTTTGTATCATTTCATGTGATTTCAGACCAGCAACCCTCCTTACTGTTTGTATCATTTCATGTGATTTCAGACCAGCAATCCTCCTTACTGTTTGTATCATTTCATGTGATTTCAGACCAGCAACCCTCCTTACTGTTTGTATCATTTCATGTGATTTCAGACCAGCAATCCTCCTTACTGTTTGTATCATTTCATGTGATTTCAGACCAGCAACCCTCCTTACTGTTTGTATCATTTCATGTGATTTCAGACCAGCAACCCTCCTTACTGTTTCGATCCTGATATTGTGTGGCAGGTACAGTAAACCGACTCTCTGTTCATTTAACTCTGAACTGTGTACAAATGGGACCGCCGAGGGTACATTATTACACCCTTTCTTCACAGTTCTTATACTGTGTTTATTTGCTACATACTTGACCCAAAGCAGCAAATATGTTCCTCCCAACTCTTATTTAACATGAATGTTAAATAGAAGTACAAGCAGTGGTGGAAAAATAACACTTAATGTTTTACTCAAGTATATAATACTGCAATGTACAGTAGTAATAATGTATGTGATACAAGTAAAAGTCCGGACTTAAAATTTGACTTGAGTAAAAAATTGTGATTTTACAGTGCATCTATTTTGGGATCTTTCTGATTACTATTGAGTTCTCGTGTAGCCAAAAGATCCGTGATCTCTCGCCTACCAGGGCGTGGAGTGGCATATATATATATATATATATATATATATATATATATAGCCTCCCTGTGGAGAAAAATCTGCAGCCGCCACGGATCTAAATTCAATAAATATAGGCTAAAACTGGATTATGCAATAAAGAAAATAAATCCCTTTAGGGCAAGAAATCCCTTTAGGGCAGTCCCTCCTGTTGGGACAGCAATGTAACATGTTTTCAAAGCGAAAGGCCTATCTGATTGTATTGCATGACGCTAAATTCACTTTGCCGCTCACTTTATGCATTTGCGCATACCCTCTATACCATTGGTTCTCAACCTGTGGGGGGTCCCCAGTTCAAATAGGATTGTTTGTTGGGGGTTGAGATGCTATACGTATCATTGAGTGAGTTTAGATGCCCAGTACCTACTGTACGTATCTACCTAAATGTGCGGAGCGGTGCTCTTGGAGGCCAGGTAGGATGTGCTGTGCTTAACCCATTCTGGGCGGGAACCCCTTTTGGTGTTATACCTCTTCTGGACGGGAACCCCTTGAATATTGTATTGATTTGAATATTTAGTTTGACAATATATAAATGCAAACGGCACAATGTACAGTCAAGCATTTTGTCCAAAAGGATTTCACCAAAGAAATACCTTGCGGCCTTGTTTCCATTCGGGTCCTATTGGGGTGCTTGTTGCTATGTACAGTATATTGGCAGCATTTCATTTTTGTAATTTAGATTTTTAAACATTTTCTGAAAACTTAGGTCCAAAATGGGTTAATGTGACACCCACGGTACCCCTCCATGGTTTTGTCTATTGGTTCGCATAGAGACGCTCGACAAAGCCGGATGCGGTGGATTCGAATCCCCAGACCACCGCGGAGGTGGTGGGCTGGCAATTTAACCACTGCGAGCGCATGTGGGTTTTGCCCCTGCCTTGCGGTGGGCTGCTGCAAGCCAGGGCAGTGGGATAGTTATCCGCACACAAAAAAACAGAAGATATTGTATTTATCAATAGGAGGAGTGCGGTAGAAAATTGAATAATTGTGCATGTGACTGTGTGTGTGCGCGCTTGTGCAAAGCTTTGGACAGGGTTGCTGCATGTGCATTCAAGAAAATCGTCTGTCGGGTGGAAACTGTTTTCAGGATTCAAATTCAAAGCATCAAAAGTATGAGATCTACAAGCTCTTGCCAAGTTTCGAGCTTGTGGATCCATTACTTTTGATGTTTTTGTGTGTAACACAGTAGTATGATCAAGTACTGCATTATTTTATTTACCACAAAAACACCAAAAGTTTAAATATGGAGAGACGAGATGGTATGTGCGTCTGCGCATGTGCTTGGGGTCGGTTATGCGTGTGTCCATGCGCATCCATGCATGCGTGACGTGTGTGCATGCCTGCACGTGCGTGAATGAGTGTGTGTGGGTGTGTGTGTTTGCGCGTGTGCCTATCCACACGCACAACTGTGTATAGGATGGTATATATATATATACATCGTTGCGTCGCAGAGACTGGTCTGATGTCAAGGGGATGTAATGGAGGTCAGATGCTCGCATGTTGCCTGTGGTTTTCTACTGATGGCATCATGCAATCTGCTTCCATTTATTCAATTACCTTTTCTCTCCCCGTCCAAGGTTTACCGTTTAACGTATGTCTTATTCCATGGAGCTTAACAACCCCGGGACACGTCTGTCTGCGACAGAGCCTTCCATTCCCTCATAAATACTGCATAGGAAAGTTATGGAGGCTTCGTAAGGATTCCACCTGTGTGGATGTTTCCCCATAATATCGTTCCCTGCTTCCCACACCACACACACACGTTCCACTGTGGGCTTCCTCCCCACAGCAACCCGTCCGTGGTGGTGGTGGTGTGGCTTTTGAACCTACGTCCAAGACACTGAGGTAGAAAGATTCGGGTGCCAGCCGGAGTTCTAACGCAGCCCCCGTCACCGTCGGGGCCATTCGCCGGTCTTCTGGTGTTTCATTTTTCCAGAATGTCAAGTTTCAAACTGGAACTGATTGTCGTTCCCCTGTTCGCCTTTCATCTACTGTCAAAGTGCTGGCTTGGCTTTTGTGTTTTCTCTTTTTTTTGTCGATGCAACCGAGATTCCATCGCTGGAGCGATCTTTTTCCAGCCTCTCCTCCTCCTCCTCTCTTTTCTCTGTCTTTGGTGCTTTTTTTCTTGCATGCAGTTGTATCCTGTCAGAACTGTTCTGAAGTTCAATGTCGGTTCAACATCTCTCCTGTCATTTTGGAAAAGAGAAATAAGTCAACTGTTACGATGAGTCCCTTGTTTCAAACCGGAATGGTGTCAAAAAAGGTCTGATTTAAAGCACATGAAACCCTAGTGTCTCTGCTATTCTGGTCGTGTCATAATTGAACTTTGGTTAAAATACGAGCTCACAATGTGTTGTTTGTGAGCTTCTAGAATAAACTACAGTATCTTCGCTTTTTGATGTACACTGAAGTAGGGTTTAAAGTAGGCATATAACGATTCACTCAACTCACGATACGATTCGTATCACGATATGAGGTTCACAATACGATTTTTCACTATATTAAAATAAATATATATTTTTTCCCCCTGAGATTTTTTTTATTTAACTACATTGCAAAATAAGTAGCATTACTTTTGACAGTGCAGAAACATAATTGCCTTCCTTGATGAGCATCAACGACCATCATCACCTGGGCACAGTCACAGACACACACAGCTCCCCTCTACAGTGCTCTACTACTGAAAGTGTCATTTCTCTCCAAAAGCACTTGAATATGATGGAATATGACTAAAGCTCACATTTCACACACTAGCCCCCCTAAAATATTTTTTTTATTTCAATGAATCGATTCATATCGGGATTAATATCAATATATATCGATATACGATATATCGTTACATGTCTAGTTTAAAGGGATAGTTCACCATAAAACGAGTACTTATTTTCTATCGATTACCCACCCAATGAAGCCTTGAATTATTTTTTTGTTTTTGAGGCATGCCTAAGCCAATAAGTTGATTTCCAGCCGTGTATCCAGTTACTAATATCACTGTGTGGATGTTAGTCTCGTCCCTCTCAGTGTTTTTCTGCAATGTCTCGCCCCATTTTTGCATACTGGACCCTGATTGGTTATAGCCTGTTTCCAGACGAATCTGGTTGGCTCGTCACCACTTCGGCCATGAATTCCTCCCACAATTGAGAGTGGCCAGACTTAATCTGCCTGGGGCAATATGCATTGCAAAGGCAGATGCAGGCTGTCTATGTGAGGCTAGTATCCAGTAGGAGACTCAAAGGAGACTCTTTGAGTAGATACACACACTGCTTCATTCACTGCATCATACAATTATTGGCTTAGGAATGAGACGACAACTGGAAAAACAAATCTCCATGAATTCCAGGCTCCACGGTGTGGGTAATTGATAGAAAAAGTCATTTTGGTGGTGAACTATCCCTTTTTAAATGTAAGTGGATAAACTTGAACCCTAGTGTAGTAGTGTCCCAATGCTCTGCTAACTTTGGCTAATTCTGTGTAGAGCAAACACAGTACGGGGCCCCAGTACAGAGCTCTCTGTACTGGGGCCCTAGTACAGAGAGTGTAATCTCTCTTGTAAAATGCGTTGGTGAGGATGCGGCCGTTCGATAACTTTGTTAAATTGAATTAATTTGTCAATGAAATCAATATGGTCTGCCATGTTAATAGTTAGTTAGGGTACTCCTAGAACCTTGTGCTGCCAAAATGCTTGCGTAAATATTTAGTTATTACTTAGAGATATGTTGCAACTAATTTGTCTGGTGCAACAGCTTAACTTTTAGTAATGAATAAGTCTTGACGTAAAAGCCATTTACGCTATAACTAGGCTTTGTTTGAACTTACTGGACACTAAGATATCATCCCTGTTGCCTGCCTCCTGTCACTATATGGATGCAGGACAATAAGATATCATCCCTGTTGCCTGCTTATTGTCACCATACGGGTGCAGGACACTAAGATATCATCCCTGGAGAGGAACATCCGAGACCTGGAGGACGAGATCCAGATGCTGAAGACCAGCGGCGTGCACCCCGAGGAAGCCGAGCACAAGCAGGTGGAGGTCTACAAGAGCCACTCTAAGTTCATGAAGACCAAGGTAGAACCCTGTTCTTCATTCTCTGAAGAACGCCCCTCTCTCTCCTCCTCCGTCACCCTCTGCATGACTCCGGCGATGCAATGATGCCACTGAACCGTTGCATCGTCGCCGCCCACCAAGAAGCGAGCATGTGGTGTGGGGGGCTCTGTGTGTGTTGAGCACAATCTGCATGCCGTGGGATATGATGTCTCCTTCTTAGGGTTGGGATCCCCAATTGCATGTGAGGAACCGGATCCAGCATTGAGGAACCGGAAGCGGTTCCATCACATTTGGAACCGTTGCTGTTTTAATCACACTGTCAGAGCTGGTATGTGGGCTTCACGTGCCAGCTATGCAATTACAATACCGGTTGTAACGGTATTGTAATGTGTGTGACATCATCATCATACTCAGAAGTTATGCGGGAACGCCTACTGAGTGGCAAAAAACTACTTTCTGGCCTTGACAGTCCATTCATCCAAATAGAAAAGTCCTATCGGAACGCTCCGCCATTATATATCCTGCGCCATGGGGGGTATGAAATAAGCTTTACATGGATTTATTTAGCCATGTGTGTCCAAATGCGCAGAGGACCAGATGAGTCTAAATACATGTTTGCACCTTCTTATCTCCTTAGCAAGCTTAGCATTTTCGATATCAAATGACACTGATCATCCGCTGTATCGCTTCTTTGACCTCATGCCATCTGGACAAAGAACCTTAGTGTGGAAAAAAGGTCTGTTTTAGTTTTGTCCCCTCAGCCATCACAGCATTAAACAATCTGTCCCGCCGATAGGATGGTTCTGTGTACAGGGGGAACCTCATGTTTATGTATTGTTTTGGTGATATCTTGTGTTGTTTTGTTGTGGGCGTTTGAACAGACAGATCTCTGAAGACAAATATACCTTCGGGGACATTACAAATGTATTATTTGTGACGATTTAGCTTCCCACTATAGTTGATCCTGTCGGAGCCTCACGCCCTGAAGGAACAAACGCTTGACTATATCGACTTCTACGGCCGTTACGTGACTGTTTACTGTCCTGCTTTTAGCCTGTGTGCAGGAAGCACTTCACACGGCCTGGCTCAAGTTACTCTGTCGTAGAGTTTATACTGGTTTATTCATAGGCGCGCGCACGCACGCACAGTCGCAAATGCACACACACTCAAATGTACGGTCGCATGAACACACACATTTACTCGAATGCAGAGCATGGACAGCCCGAAGAGACAGACACACACGCGTGCGTGCGTGTGTGTCAGTGGTCCAGGTTTAAAAAATGAAGTCTTGGGTTTCACGGAGGTTGGGTTGGGGCCGTGAGTGTCAGTGATGGCTGGGGTTAGATGAGTACTAGCGCTCCATGTGAAAAACGCTCCCCTTCGGTCATTAATGGTGCTCTTTGTAGGCTCCATTTGTCAATGTATTGGGGGGGGGTGGGGGGGGGAGGACGCTGGGGAGGGTAGTTTCTGATGCACTCATAAAGGATGTTTCTTTTTTTATGTTTTTATGAATGGGCCCCTGACAGATGAGCGCGAGCTTACAACAGCAGGGGGAAGGAGTTCTCTCCTCACCCCTCTCTGCACAGGGCCAGGGCCCTGCCATGATCTATACATCAAGGTGACGGCCCGGCCGACCAGCCTCTCCCATCCCAGGCCTCCCTCCCGTCTTTCTATAGAATATCGTCGCC
>NC_139705.1:15423938-15558938 GCF_964188405.1 Protomyctophum parallelum | reverse complement strand
TGAGAGTATTTCTATATTGCAGTATTGATGCTTTTACTTGAGTAAAAACATTTGAGTACTTTTTTCCCGCTCCTGCAGACGGAGCAGCTGAAGCAGGAGTTCAGCAAGAAGGAGGCGGAGCTACAGGCTCTGCAGACCAAGCTGGAGACGGCGACCAATCAGAACTCAGACTGCAAGCAGCACATCGAGGTGTTGAAGGAGTCGCTGAGCGCCAAGGAGCAGCGCTCTGTCACCCTGCAGACTGAGGTGTGTGCACGCACGTACACACACACGCACGCACGCCAAGGAACAACGCTCTGTTACCCTGCAAACTAAGGACATATGTCAACACACACGCACGCACGCACGGAACATCGCTCTGTCACACTGCAGACTGAGGTGTGTGTGTGCACACGCATGCATGCACGTGCGCACGCACACACCAACGAGCAACGCTCTGTCACACTGCAGAAAGAGGTCAGAGCGAACACACACACACACACAGTTTGACAATGTATTTATATCCACACACAGGGAAAGGTTACATTCACAAACTCATGGATATGTCCTCATGAAACAACATGCATGTCACTCAGCACCATATATGGCAGCAGAGATGGCACACATTGCCAGCCTTTCTGTCTCGTCTTTGGGCATCCCAAAGTTCTTAGCCTTGCACTGCTGCTTGGTGTTGAAGCGCTCCCTGTACTGTAGTTCTCATGGGCCTTGAAGTCCACCCATTGCTATTCCCAAAGCGGACACAAAGTTCTGTGAGCTATTACAGAAGTGTGTGTGTGAGCGTCTCCTCATCCTTACCCTGTGTGGCGTGTGCATCCATGCACAACATTTGTACCTTGCCTTATATTAGCTCTGAGTCCAATTAGTGTGATGTCACACACCTACCTCAACGTGTGCGTGCGTGTGTGCATGCGCCTCCCTCAACATGCACTCTGCTGTGTGTGCCAAACAGAGCAGTTGAACAAAAAAGTCCATCTGCCCTTATTTGTAACTTATACACGGCAACATTAGGTATGTTAGCGCATGGGATACGGTGCATAGCCTCTGGCTTCGCCGCCGGATATAATATAGTTTATCGTGTCTGTCGGGTGGAATCGTCCTTCATTATGTCCAAAACTGTTACTTTGCAGGGTTGACACGCGCATGTGCACATGTTGCAGATCTACAAATTCAAAACGCGTCGCTATGCTCCACATTTTGCGCCTGCAGATCTGCTACTTTTTACACTTTTGTGTGACGCTGCACTACAATCAAGTAGGGCTTTAGTTTACACACACACACAAAAAGAAAATTAAAACACGGAGATAAGAGGTTTCTGCCCGACTGCAACGATATTCAACGATATGCAACTTTCTTTCTCCCCCCCACCGTGGCACGGCCCCCAATTTGAAACCCATGGGCACGGGCACACACACACACACACACACACACACACACACACACACACACACACACACGCAACACTGCTTGATTTGTCAAAATGTAACCGTAGGCGAGTGTCAAAGTGTGTTTATTTGCATAGAAGGTATTTTTGTTCCCTGAAGAACTCCCAGGCAGCCCGTGCCGCCAACAACAGCACGGCCAGGGGAGTGAACGTGGCTGCAGATTTGTGTACTGAATAATGTACTTTTCCACTCGTACTGTAATCGCTTTGGCTTCAGAGGACTTGGATTATTTTTTTCGTGACCTGACCTGTGTGCATGTAATGTTGTGGTGATTCTTTGTTGTTCCTGGAGCTCTTACGAGGACATGAAGGGCTAATTTGTTAGTTTAAAATGTTGGGTCAAAGTGACCCTTTTTTCGCAAGCAGCCTTTTGTGAGCTGGATAATATGGGTAGAGAGAGGCTTTCTGGGAAACAGACACTCCCCGCGGTTTGTGTCCCAGCCTAACTGCTCCCCCCGCGGTTTGTGTCCCAGCCTAACTGCTCCCCTCGCGGTTTGTGTCCCACCCTAACTGAGACTGTCTGAGCAGCCATCAGCTGGCTGAAGTTGATGCCAAGTGCAGACAAAATATTCCAACAAAAAGTATTGGGTCTGCAAGACTAAATCTCACCAATGGTGGTCTGTGGCTCAAATGCCGAATAAATAGTGGACCTCGATATGAGAAATGGTTATAAACCAGGGGTTTAAATGGTTAAATCGTGGTGGTGCACATTTTCCGGATCTTTGCACGTCAATGCGTCAGTAAATGGATCTCACGAGAGAAAACCTGTACATAATAGGAACAACCAAGCATATTATATTGGTGAGGGCAGAGGGGGTAAAAACTAAAATATGATTAATTACAGACGGCCATACCGTGTGTGTGAGCTTGTAGTTGGATACTTCCAGTGTGTGATGCCATTGTGCAACGAAGTATGATTCTGGCACTCTCTCCCTCTATCTCTAAGTTTCCAAACTTTGCCTTTAACGATTTTATCACTGCCACAGCCAATGGGGGGGGGGGGCGGGGGGGCATTTTTAAGTGTGTGTGTGTGTGTCTCTTCCCCATCCTCCTATGTGG
This sequence comes from Protomyctophum parallelum, assembly GCF_964188405.1. Lineage (NCBI taxonomy): Eukaryota > Metazoa > Chordata > Actinopteri > Myctophiformes > Myctophidae > Protomyctophum > Protomyctophum parallelum. Next base: position 15,556,438 of record NC_139705.1, on the reverse strand, counting down.
AGCTGAAAGCGATACTTTAGATCTCCTCGCATTCGGCGGCTGAGAATGGCCCTCTAACGATGTCAACTCTTCATTACAGGAAGCAATTTGGGCCAAAATTAGGCCTAATTGTCTATACATGTGCAAGGAATTTTTTGACGCTAGCAGTTAGATGAATACATCATACTTAAAGGAATTGGCTGTGTGTGTGTATATATGTATGTGTGTATATATATATATATATATATATATATATATATATATATATATATATATATATATATATGTATAGTCAAGCATTTTTCTAAATAAATCAATTTTATACATTATAAAAATCCTATTAAGTGCCATATATGTTAAAGTAAGAATTTGTGAAAATAGCAGGTGTGCAATATTGTAGATTGGCTATTTTCACTAGTCAAATCAAATTTCACTTTGGTGTCTCGAGCTAAAAAGTTTGGGAACCACTTCTTATACTGTAGGCTGCTGCAATCAGTGTTGTTTTTGGCAGGCATTTTTTAGATTTAGTCAGTCTTAGTCTTTTGGAAAAATGCTTAATTAGTCTTAGTCAGTCTTAGTAATTTCTATCTTTGATAGTTTTAGTCAACGGAAACTCCTAAGGGTTTTAGTCAGTTTTAGTCATTTTAGTAAAAGGTTTTTAGTCCATTTTTAGTCAACATTAAAAAAATGTCTTTAAATAAAATGTCTATAGCGTACAGGCATTAATACATTGGCATTGGAATCAAGGTTGACAGGTTGTCATTGTCATATGAAGCTATATGATTCCCTGCTTTCATGACATGAAAAAAAATAAAAATACAATGGCAGTCCCTCAGTCAAATGGTCACAAATATACCGGTATATAACTTCAACTGAGAGTTCAGATGCAAATAATAACATAGAAATAAAATGTATGATAGGCTATTTCATATACCGGTAATATCTAGGGATGCACTGAAAGGGAAATTCTTGGCCGAAACCGAATATAGGAAACAGTTGGCCGAAAACCGAATACCGAATAGCCGAATACATCTTTGTTGTAAAGCTACCTGATTATGGCAAAAGACATGATTATGGCAAAACCCAACTTAAATAATAAACACGTATGCGTCCATTAAAAAACATCTAATTAATTGGAGGCTTTGTGATTAATTATCTCAATTAATCACATTTTAATCGCATATCAATAGGCCTATTTGACCTGAACAGTGAGCTTTTTTTTTCTACATAAGCATAGGCAATAAAACAAGTAGTAATACTAATAGTGATAATAATAATATTTATATAATGCTTCTCTGAGTACTTAAAGACACTTTTCAAGGAGAACATGAGAAAACAAATAAAAACAACTTTATTAGAGAAAAACTAAGACTATGGAATAAAATAAATTAAAGTGGAATGAGATAGCAATATTCCAGAGGTGGGTTTGAATTTATAGGTGGTGGCATGTCTCTGAATTTTTGGAAGTGCATTTTGACAGGTCTGCCTGCTGTGGACAGCAGAGCTGCCAACCTGCACACATTTTGTGTACCAACCACGCAATTCTAGGCGTATAGACACCTAGAATTGTGTGGTTGGTACACAAAATGTGTGCAGGCTGGCAGCTCTGGGACAGTGAAACCCTGAGCATTAAACACATGTAGACGCAACGATAGTCTATCATTCATTGTTAAAGCTCCAAATTATATTCCCATTCGTCTGTGTCTGCCCGTGTAAACGCAGCAGCAGAGTGTGAGGGGTTGGGGTACGGATGGAAAGTACATAGTGTTATTAAGGCGGACTCCTTCTAACTATATGGAAGAAACTAACGTTAGCTCCCATGCTAGCAGTAGCTTCCCTCGTCAGACAACACAACACCACCACAGATCGGGTGGAAGCTGCTGCCTGATATCACTGCTTGTGCCCGTGGATGGGAAATAAGATTTAAAAGGCTATGGAAGCTTGGATGAAAGCACAGATGTGTGCAATAAAGTTTTGTCATCCCTGTGCATCCCGTCTGCTGCTCGTGTGTTGTGAGTCTGTCGCTGGACTCGCTGCCTGCTGATGCAACAGATGCATAGTTAAAGTGCGTCATAAGCATGCGCCCTTCATGCGCTGGAAGTAGCAGATCTACAAGTTATCTACCCGTCGCAATGCACAGCGCTTTGGGCTTGTACATCTGTGATTTTCCCGCAGTTTAATTGAATTATATCGATTCACAACTTTAAGACCCCTACAAACTTTGCTCGTCAATCCACTAACATTTTCGTCTAGCCTCGTCTTGTCAACGATAACACACACACGTCTCGTCATCGTCATCAAACAGAGCTACGGTATTTAGCTCGTCAGCGTCAGTCTTGTCCCGAATAATTTTAGTGTCGTTCGTTTTAGTCCGTCTTAGTCCTGGAAAAAGGGGCGTTGACGTCGTCATTTACGTTATCGTCAGTCCTGACGAAAACAACACTGGCTGCAATACTGTACATGGTTGGCTGTAACGGGACACACACACACACACACACACACACACGCGCGCACACACGCACACAAGCATGCAGACAGTGTGCATGAAGACACACAAGTGTGCATTTGTATATTTTTGTGGGACATTTTCAAACCCTAACCCTACAGGGTTACAGTTATACGTGCACTGGCAATAGCAGATCTACAAGCACGTAGATCTGCTTTTGTCAATATAACTCTAAATCGACCATAATACTGTAACTCTGACCGTAGTCCATATTACCTACCGCCAACCACTAAATGTCTAATCCCAACCAGAATTCTTTCCTAAATTCTACTACTGTATGAGCTGTAATTATCTGGCACGCACGCACGCACGCACGCACGCACGCACGGAGACTGTCAGTACTGATTGCTCCACTCTCATCATGCGGGGCTTGTGTGTAGTAGCATTTTCCCTGGTATTGAAGTGGCATTTCCCCCTGCTTGGGAAAGGCTTGGGTTTCCCGCTGTAAGTGGTGTCTGACCAGGGGGGCTCTGTTGGAGCAGACATTCCTCCGGCGTCTATCTGTCAGTCAGTCAGAGGAGGGGGGGGGGGGGGGGGGGAGAGGGGAGCTCCATCCTATTATCTGTCTCTCTCACGCCGTCTCATCTCCCATTTTCCATCCATCTCTGACTCCACCCCGCATCCGGCGTTCTTTTCTTCTCCCCCATTTTCCCTTCGCTTTTATCTTTAATACGTCGCCCAGTAAAACGCCTCAACAATGCCACACACACACACACACACACACATCGCTGCTGTTGAGGCAGAAGAAACCTCTTATCTCCGTATTCTAACTTTTTGTCGTTTTTCTTCCATAAATGAACACCCTACTTGATTGTAGCTATGGCGTCGCACAAAAGCATCAAATGCTTGATCTACAAGTAGCAGATCTACAAGCTCAAAACATGACGCTTTGTGGCACATTTGAGCTTGTAGATCTGCTACTTTTGATGCTTTTGTTACCTTACTTTTTTAATCCTGAAAAGTCACAGTTTTAGACTTTAGACGCACTGCTCCAAACAAATACATGGAGTTGCCTGTGACACACATACATGTACATATTATATGCAGGGTCTTACTTTTACGAAATCTCCGAAATATTGGAGATAAGAGGTTTCCGTCCCCGGTACGGCCCCGTGCCACCGGATAACAGAGGAGTCGGTGTTCGTTGAGCAAGAGAATGAGACAAAATGGGAGTGTATTTTATTTGTCAGTCAAAGCTAAAGTGTATGTGTGTGTGTGTGTGTGTGTGTGTGTGTGTGTGTGTGTGTGTGTGTGTGTGTGAGTGATGGCTCTATCAGTCTACCTGTGGGTGTGTGCGTGTGTGTGTGTTCCCTCCTGCTCAGTTCTGCAGGAGAATGCAGCTTTGTAACCAGACTCCAGCAGATCAGATAACCTATCAGGAGCCTTCTGCATATTTAACCAGCCAATGACAGAAGGTCCTGGTCTACAACCACAGGGGGGGGGGGGGGGGTGGTAGATAGATGGATACACTCAGGCTCTTTGACTAAATTTAGCTTTTAACTGAAGAAAGTGGAGCCAAAGCATACAGCTGGCATCGGATAGCCTAAAGTACACATACGTTTTTAAATTGAAATGCTATGCTCTTAAATAACGCCGTAAAAATAACACAGCATGGGGTCACTTGCTTACTCGGCAGACGCAGAAGTGTCAGAAGATAATTCGGAACAGGTTAATTGGGCGTCGTGCCATTTTATTTTCTCAATATACTGCACACGCCGTCATATTTCATGCTTCTCCTTCATGTTTCAACGTGGCGAGGCAGTTTCTCTTGAGTTTTGAGGTGGGTGACATAATGACTTCGCCACGTGGCACCCTTGTTTTGGGCATGTCATAACAGGCTAACGTCTGGGGGGAAATGGCCATATTCGGCCATATTCACTGAAGGAGATTTAGTTACGGTGGGAAGAAAGGAGGGTCTCTCCCCGGTCAGCGAAGTATAGCATCTCTGTCGGGTGGAAACCTCACATGTCCAAAACTTCTACGTTTCAGAATTCAAATTCATTGAAGGAAGGAGGGACACCCGCACACTGCCACTTGCTATAGGTTCACAAGCATTTATTTAAATTACAGAGCAACGTTTCGGTCTTGCGACCTTCCTCTATCAGAATTCAAATTCAAAAACTGCGAAAGGAACATTTCCACAAGCTTGGAACACGTCGCTTCGTGCCTTGTTTGGAGCTTGTGGATATGCTAACCTTTGATGGTTTTGTGTGACGACGCTGTAGTCTGCGTCAAGCTAATTTATGGAAAAAAAGTTACAATTTGGCGATGAGAGGTTTCTCCGCCGACAACCGCGACGGCGGTAAGGTTTTTCAGTGGTCAAACACAGCGTCGATAAATCTCCCAACCTGTCTCGTTATGTTATTGTCCTCTTCGGCCACAAGCACAATAAAAGTGTTCCGCCTCGAACCTCGACCGCAGCTATAGCGGCAGAGCGGAGCGAACCGGGAGGAGAGCGAAAGGAAGCAGGGAGGGACAAAGTAGGCCGGCGAGAAAGACAGGATAGATGGAGAGGGACAGAGAGAGAGAGGGTGGCAGTGAGAGAACAGAGCAGGGTTGGTAGGTTGGTTGGTTGATGGATGGGTGTAGCTGTGGTGTGCAGATGGTGAATGATGTGACAGGACAGTGTGTGCTGTGGTCTCTCCTGGCCTGTTTATGTTGATCTTTCCTTGTTCTCCTCAATGATGGACGGCGTTCTGAGGTAGTGAGGCGGAGCGACCGTTTTGCGGTCTCGACCCTGATGTGTGCTCGCTACGACGGCCGCCGCGGACTTTCCCCCCACGCTGTGCTCGCTCACCCGGCGTTGTGCTCTTTCTCTCTCTCTCTCTCTCTCTCTCTGCCACGTTCAGTCCCTGCTGACGCCCCGATCTCTCACCCCCCCCCCCCCCCCCCCCCATCACACACACGCACACGTGCACACACACACACACACACACACACGGCTCCTGCTATTGGCCTTGTTCAGAATGGCAGCCATTTTGTTTTTGCGCTACACACTGCGGTAACAAGGGTAATGTATATGGTCCATAGCTCAGCCACTATTATTGGCTACTCGATCCCCCCCGTCTCTCTCTCTCTCTCTCTCTCTCTCTCTCTGTCCCCCCCGCCCCACCTGGTCTCTTAATAAACTGTAGTGACTAGTGAGTAGAGGGACAGAGAGAGAGGGCACGTGAGGACTTGAAAGCAGGTGAGAACCTGATGAACTTGGCTAAAGACTCCAACAGGCTGGCGTAAACACATGGAAAACAGCTCTCTGCTTCTAGGGCTGACCACTGAGCTTCACATGTATAAACCACCCCTCTGGACCTGTCCGGCCAGCCAGCCAGCAGATACATTGAACCTCCTCTCTCTCTCCCCAAGCGTTTTCCAGGTTCCCCATGGAAAAAGTACTCTCATTTCCATTTGCACTAAAGTAGAAATACTCTTGTTACCAGTAAATGTCCGGAATTCAACATTTACTTGAGTCAAAGTATAGACATATTGGCCTTCAAAATGTACTTAATTAAAGTATTCACATCTCATTTCAAGTTTTTTAATTTACCGGTACACCATACACATTTTGTATACATTTGAAAACTTTGAAAATAGCCGATCTATAAGCTCACAATGTGTCGCATTGTGACACATTGTGAGCTCGTAGATCGGCTATTTAAAATTTTCAATGGTCGAAATGTAGAAGTGGTTAATGCATGTTTTGTAATAATAATCCAAATCTACAATGTAACTAGTAACTAAAGTTTTCAAATAAATGTAGTGGAGTTAAAGTAAAATATTTGGATCCGATAAGTGGAGTAGAAGTAAAAGTATAGCCTATTGTACTACGTTTTAAGTACAAATACCTCAGAATTGAGTAAATGTACTTTGTTACTTTACACCACCACTGACTGCCCAAGCGTTTCCAGGTTTCCCGATATAATATGACCTCATCTGAACCGGCCTGACCGCCGTGACCATTCCCAGGCCCCGGCCGGGCAACGTGTTCCCTCTGGTTCCTCCTCTCGGGTCGGCCTGCGGTTTGGGACGCGGCGTTAGCAGCGCCGTGTCAGGGCCCCCCCAGAACAAACATGGCGCGGTCCAAAGTAAAGCCCCCGCGCGTTCTTCAGAGACCATGTGGAAAAGCCATAAAGCGGAGTTATAGGGGTCAGAACAGGGATGAGATATTTAATGGTTTACACAGGGAAGGGAGGTAAACATGTGTGCAAGGCCGAGGAGCGCGAGGCCGAGCGAGAGAGAGAGAGAGAGAGCCCAGACCTTCGTGCACGCGGCCGGATTTTAGCGCACATATAGTCTTGCTCAGAAATCAAGTGAAATCAAGTGTACTGTAGCATACATACTGTAAGATGAATTGAATGTGAAGGACCCCAATGGAAACAAGCCATAGGCTTTCTCTTGTTTTAAATCCTCTTATAGTAGACCCTGCGACATACTAGCGTCATGTCCAGGGGGTGCACTTGTACATCAAGCTGCCTCACGCTACAGAAACAGGAGATAGGCTCCTGCCCTATGGGCCTCATGGCTCGGCAAGGCTACTTACTATAGTAGACCTTGTATTGAACTGTACTTTCCTGTGCTGTTTCTGCAAACAATCAATCAATTCAGTGGTTCCCAAAGTGGGCCATGGTTGTAGTATACTTAGAATGTATCAATATCACTTCAGTAACAGTTTAACCACTTAAACCATCTATACTTGGTGAGACGGACCACCAACTCCCCCTCAATCTGTTGTAATGGAAACTACTGTTCTCTCAAGTTGTCCTCGTGACTGTACTAGGGGGAAAGATTTACATCTTTACATAACGTAATATGACATAAATGCTACGTCCTATAAAATATCAATGTAATTCAGGATGTACCTTGGATGAAAACGTGACGTACTGGGGTGACCTGAGACATAAAGGTCTGAGAACCGCTGCTGTAAGCATGCTGGTGCACTGTTCTGCTCGCCGAAATGATACGCTGAATTAGAGGATAGATATCCTATTAACCATGAATTAGAGGATAGATATCCCATTAACCATGCAGGGCCTTCAGGCTAAGGAACACCTAGGAGGGAGGGAGGGAGGGAGGGGAGGGAGGGAGGGAGGGAGGGAGAGAGAGAGAGAGAGAGAGAGAGAGAGAGAGAGAGAGAGAGAGAGAGAGAGAGAGAGAGAGAGAGAGAGAGAGAGAGAGAGAGAGAGAGAGAGAGAGAGAGAGAGAGAGAGAGAGAGAGAGAGAGAGAGAGAGAGAGAGAGAGAGAGAGGAGAGAGAGAGAGAGAGAGAGAGAGAGAGAGAGAGAACACCAATGGCTAAAGTTCCCCTCAGAATAGGGATGCTAGGGTTCACTTAAATGTAAAAAAGAAGAAGATGAGAGTTACTACAGCCCCCCTGTAGTAACTCTGGGGATCTCCTGTTGAAGACCACTGCTAATTGGGTATATTTAGTCCATTCCTGCAACAGGTGTGTATGCGTCTGTCTGTCCGCCCCCCCCCGCCCATACCGGTGGGCTGCCAGTCAGTCAGTCAGTCAGTCGGTCGGTGGCCAGTTAACCACTGAGGCAATGAGTTGATGACAGTGACCAGCAGGCACAACAGTGTGTCCATTCTGCTGGAGCTGACCTCTCTATCCCGAGGGTGACCCCACTCAGTCCACACCACTTAACCTTTCAAAACACACACACACACACACACACACACACACACAGCTATTTTAAGCATTTTAAATCTTGAAATGAGATATTATGCATAATGACTACTTGCCAATACTTTTGTACTTTTACTCAAGTACATTTTGAATTCAAGAAATGTTACTTAGTATTTCTATATTGCATTATTGATACTTAGAAAGTAAACATTTTGAGTGTTCTCTTCCCTGCCCTCAACCTGTGGAACAGAGTAGGATATTATCCATGGTGTTTTTAGGGAAGGCTTGTACAGTTCAACCTGTGGAACAGAGTAGGATATTATCCGTGGTGTTTTTAGGGAAGGCTTGTACAGTTCAACCTGTGGAACAGAGTAGGATATTATCCGTGGTGTTTTTTAGGGAAGGCTTGTACAGCTGATGTACAGTAAGTGAGCGGGAATGGGCTGTCTGGTCGGATCAAGCCTTGAAGGTGTGCCATGCCTCTGGTCGCCTCGCGGGCCAACATCAGTGTTTTGTACTCGCTGCGGGGGCAGCAAGTGGAAGCTCATGAAGGGAGCGGGAAAATGGGGGGGAAAACATGTGAAATTATTGGCTGGTTGAAGACCAGCCGTGCTGCAGCATTTTGGATCATTTTCGAGGGGCTTGACTCATTAACCGCCAGAGGTAAAACATCGTCTATAGCTGCCCTTGCCTGCGATTTCGTTTTTGCTAACCTTTGAAAAATCATAGAATTGTTTTCTCCATACCCACGGAGGGATCGTTGTCGTAGGGGTGTCTCGAAGAATCGCCGTGCCGTCGCGATAATCCGTTCCATAGTTATTGGCAGTTGGATGTAGCTTGTTTTTGCCAAAAAGCAACAGGAAGCAGAGCAAAGTGGATTTTAAAAATAAATAAATTCTATACACGGTAACTCAACAAGGTTGGTTTTGTTGTGATCGAGTTTTTGGGTGTACTCTTCTTCGGTGATCCTGGGATAATTCACAGGCTACAGAAGAGCGCCCTCTGTTGTAAACCACTGGTTCAATGTTTATTGATGTGTGAGGGGTTCAATACAAAAGTGGAATGAAATATTTGACCCTACAGGCAGTTCTTCTGACCAAGCAATTAGTTGAAATAGGCTATCCAGCCGTGCTTGACGGGCATGACAGCGCACCTAGCCGTTAATAGAAGATTTGAGAACGGATTAATCACATTAGAAATATCATCAGTTGTGCTGATTAGTGATTTAGGATGAGTTGTGTCAGCAGCAGCATTATTGGCTTAGGAATGGAACAAAAAGGGAAGGTATACACACAAGTTATTTATTATTATATGGTGGTACATGGAGAGCCAAATATGTTCATAGGTGGTATTTCAGTAAAAACTAGAAAAAGTGCCCTTCTGGGCACAGGTCTCCACCAGGATAGGAATGTAGGACATAGCAGCTTGCCTTCATCTGGTGGTGCAGTTAGAGGTAAAAACACTTTTCGGACAGTTATAGCGCCACCTGAGCACCTGAGCACTCCTGTGAACTTTGGAAGCCAATCTTAACCAATCAGGATGGTCTGATAAATCTGAAAAACCCGTTTCGTTGAATGGCTCTAGAGAGACTGTGTACCAATTTGCGCAATGTTTGGAAAAAATCTGTAGGCTTACTGTGCAAAAACTTGTTTTGCACAAAGCGGCCTCCTGGTGGCGCTATAACAGGCCGTTCTGGAAATTTTGGGGCAGAGGTTCATCGTTGGCATCCAGGGAGTGTGTGTGTGCAAAATTTGGCATCGACCGGGTTAACTCCTTGATGGCCAAGACTACGTCAAGCCCATAGACTGCCATGTTAATTGACGTAGTAAATCAACAAATCCCTCCAAGCCAATGACGTTATCTGCGTAGTAGACGTACTGCCCTGTCAGTACGTCTTTTTATAACAAAATATTGCAATTGTTTGACATTTTTTTAATTATTTTTATGTAATCTACCAAAAACCGGCCGAAACCCGCGCGATCGTGCACTATCGTGCACGCGCGCCGTCTCTATGTGATCCGCGGCAAAAAATGTGATATTTTGGGATGTTCCTGGCCGTTTTTAAGCTTAATCTGACTAAGTTATGACAAAGCTAATGTTAGTTTAGCAATCCGGACGGACAAGCTATAAGCTAGGGGTCAAATTAGCTTCCTTTGTTTACCTCGTTTGACAGGAAGTGATTTAGCCAGATTTAACACTTTTGTCAAAATCAGAATAATGGAACGTTCCTGCCATCAAGTGGAACTTTTGGGTATTACTTTGAAATCGAAAGTAAAAGTTGATGTATTGTATTTAGATCGCTGATCCCTCTTATTGCATTAAAATGACGAATTAAGAAATGGGGCATTGGCCAGCATTGGCCAGATTTGGCGACTTTTTGAATGGCAATCGAAAAATGTGAGATATGACCACAATGTCACGAAATGTCTCATTTTATAGCTCCAAGTCACTACTTTACAATGAAAAAATAATTATGATTATAGCTTGTTCCATCGTTTACTTATAAGCTTTTTAGTAGACCTTGGTTTCAGTGATAAGTCAAACCAAGGTGTACTAAAGTGCTTATAAGTAAACGAAGGAACATGCTAGGAACATATTTTGTTTTTCGGTGTAAACTAGAGATGTGCAGCTTTAAAATGAGATATTTCGTGACATTGTGGTCATATCGCACATTATTCTATTGTCATTCAAAAAGTCAGCCAAAGCTGGCCTAAGGCACAATAAGATGTTATTAAGGTTGGCAACTTGGCCATTAGTGGGTTAAGACAAAAATCACAATAAGACACGTTAACAACATTAACAACTTAAAGAAAAGAAAACAAAACACATATAAAACAACACATAACAGCAAAAGCAAGGAACACAAAAACAAAAGCAAACAATCCCCAATTAATTTTCCTCAAGGGCCATATTTTGACTAGCGTCTGCACTCGCGAGGTCGAGGTCTTGCCTTTTCAGGGCAAGACCCCATTTGAAGAGGATGCCCAGTTTGACATGCATAGGCTACTGACCCCCATGTAATGAAATTTATATCTGGGACCCATCCAAAAAAAAAAAAAAAACCCATTTTGTAAAAATACTTCCAGGGGCCACAAGGGGGGCGCTCCGCGGGCCGCAAATGGCCTGCGGGCCGCCTATTGGGGAACCCTGCAGTAGGCACTAGGTACCGATGAACACCTGCCTACCCAATAACATCACCGTTGGGGGTTCCAAGCTAATATAGAACCACAGCCTCAACATATGAGTTAGGCTGTAGTAACTCAAACTACAAGTTCTACAACCATATTTTGTGTGTTCACTAATAGCCGACATTTCTCAGGATGAAATCATATGGGCGGGTGACTCATTGACTCGTGAATGTAATATATATTTTTAAATTTTCCAAATAGACACACAGTATATACTGTAGGCTCACTTTGTGATTTATCTGTCCTACGCCGGAATTACGTGCCGAAAATAGCAGCCCTTACAAGCTATGGTCTATTTTCAGCAGTGTGACTCCATCCAAAGGGTGGCGGTAAATCAGGCTTATGAACTGTAATGTGTCAGCGTGCTGGACAGAGACAGCGTATTCCCTGCCAGCTCCCAACCAACATCTATCCTTCATCACGTCACCTGGAACGGACGGACGGACAGACAAGTGGACTGACACATGGATGGATGAAGTCGGGTCTTGCGGTGGTTTGTCTTCTCGACGAAGCGTGAGCTTTAACCCGTTAAGACACGTGAGGACAACTCTACAAATGCCTTCTAAATGTTCAAAAATAGAAGACGTGCGAGGCACGGGGTACTGACTCGCTTGCATGTGAGCTTGTGTATCTGCTATTTTTGAATAGCAGACACAAAACAAAAAAAAAACCCAAAGGACACAGACGTTCTCCTTGGTTTTAACGGGTTAAAAGGGATGTTGGATTGCGTTCCTCTCCACATGCTCGCCAGAGGAACGGTTTCGGTGCGGTTTGACAGGAAATGGATTCCCTGGAAACAGGATGTAGCAACTGGCGTGCCGTGCTGGAAATGATCAGGAAAAATAATCAAAGCGGGGAGTGAGCGTTAATGAGGGGGAACGCCTGCAGTGTCTCTCTCACTTTATAGACCTGTGCATGTGTGTGTGTGTAGTACGTACGTGTGTGTACATGCATGTGATGTTGTGTGCGTGCGTGCACGTGTTGCGTGTCGGGGCCATAGGCGGCGTTGGTTGGGTGACGGTTTGTGTGTCCGTCTTCGCTGGCGTAGATAACGATGATGGATGGAGGGTGAACAGGGTGAACGAGGCGAGGAGACAGCTGTATTTAGTGGGATGTCATGCTGCTTTGGGGCGAAGACATAATCTGCACCCATTCTCAACCCTTTTTACTTTTTTAAGGACCCCCCCCCCCCACACACACACACACACCAGTTTGAGATGCACTAGGCTGAAGACCCCCATTTGATATTGTTGCCGTGGGGATGAAACCCAGCTCGATATATTTCACTTTTTGTGTTTTTTGGCAAATGTAAGCCCCCCCGCTTCGCGGCCCTACTCGATCACACTACAGTGTCACGCAAAGCCTCCAAAGGAGCAGATCCATAAGCACGAAGCACGAGCTTGTAGATCTGCTACCTTTGATGCTTTCGATCTCTGGAAACCAAATCTACACTATGAAATCCTTCGTGTTAAAGGAGTAATTCAGCCTGCTAAGTTCGTTTTTGTGTGCCTGCTAGCCTTCAGTTTCAATGTGCAGGTTATTATTTTTGATAGTGTATTGTTTTGATTCTAGGTTCTTGGTTTAACTGCGATCCTACAGTTCACTGAGACACCACACTGTTTGTCTCTCTGCATTTGATGCATGCCTTTAGTTTAATGAGACACCACACTGTTTGTCTCTCTGCATTTGATGCATGCCTTTAGTTTAATGAGACACCACACTGTTTGTCTATCTGCATTTGATGCATGCCTTTAGTTTAATGAGACACCACACTGTTCGTCTCTCTGCATTTGATGCATGCCTTTAGTTTAATGAGACACCACACTGTTTGTCTATCTGCATTTGATGCATGCCTTTAGTTTAATGAGACACCACACTGTTTGTCTCTCTGCATTTGATGCATGCCTTTAGTTTAATGAGACACCACACTGTTCGTCTCTCTGCATTTGATGCATGCCTTTAGTTTAATGAGACACCACACTGTTTGTCTCTCTGCATTTGATGCATGCCTTTAGTTTAATGAGACACCACACTGTTTGTCTCTCTGCATTTGATGCATGCCTTTAGTTTAATGAGACACCACACTGTTCGTCTCTCTGCATTTGATGCATGCCTTTAGTTTAATGAGACACCACACTGTTCGTCTCTCTGCATTTGATGCATGCCTTTAGTTTAATGAGACACCACACTGTTTGTCTATCTGCATTTGATGCATGCCTTTAGTTTACTGAAGCACTATACTGTCTCTCTGCATTTGATGCATGCCTTTAGTTTAATGAGACACCACACTGTTTGTCTCTCTGCATTTGATGCATGCCTTTAGTTTACTGAAGCACTATACTGTCTCTCTGCATTTGATGCATGCCTTTAGTTTACTGAGGCACTATACTGTCTCTCTGCATTTGATGCATGCCTTTAGTTTAATGAGACACCACACTGTTCGTCTCTCTGCATTTGATGCATGCCTTTAGTTTAATGAGACACCACACTGTTCGTCACTCTGCATTTGATGCATGCCTTTAGTTTAATGAGACACCACACTGTTTGTCTCTCTGCATTTGATGCATGCCTTTAGTTTAATGAGACACCACACTGTTCGTCACTCTGCATTTGATGCATGCCTTTAGTTTAATGAGACACCACACTGTTTGTCTCTCTGCATTTGATGCATGCCTTTAGTTTAATGAGACACCACACTGTTTGTCTCTCTGCATTTGATGCATGCCTTTAGTTTACTGAAGCACTATACTGTCTCTCTGCATTTGATGCATGCCTTTAGTTTACTGAGGCACTATACTGTCTCTCTGCATTTGATGCATGCCTTTACCTTGCTTACTGTAAGTCGCTCTGTAGTGTGTCTGCTAAATACCTTAATTGTAAATCGAATTCATGGCGAATTTCAGTATTAGGATGTTGATATACAAATCTTATATGGGGTCACTCACTGGCACAAAATATTTGCAGATAACGGCCTGCAAACAAATACATTCACTGATTTCAACAGTAAGTGCCAAAAAAGCAACTACATTTTAGAAAGACGCCCCCAAAACCACCAATATTTACAAGCAACTTTTAACAGAAAAATAAGCTCAAAGTTGCTTATAATATGCAGACATGGCAACACTGACACTAAATAGTCAATAAATGGTAAATTGTGCATTTTATATAGCGCTTTTTATCCAAAGCGTGCATTACATTCACCCATTCATACACACACATTCATATGGCAGAGGAAACCATGCAAGGCACCAACATGCACATTGGGAGTAATTTGACTTCAAGCCTGGGATCGAACTGGGAACCTCACTGTTCCCCCCCCGGCCGTTCTACCAGCCCACTCTACCCTTGAGCCACTGACACACACACACACACACACGCACACGCGCAGAGAGGATTTCCTCTGCACCCGAGGTGTCAACACAGCAGACGTGATGTCACTGGAGGAGGACGAGATCCGTGCGGATGTGAGTGAGTGTCCCAGCTCTCCCACAGGAGGGTGACGTTCAATAGGTGTGTCATCATCGCATCATAGCCCCCAGGCCAACTACACTCAGACCACTGGTGGGAAGGACCCACGTAATAGAGGGATCACTCACTCCCAGGCCTGTTTGAGGATGGTTAATACGGGGACATAGTGCTAGTGCCGCGGGGCATAATAGACCTAATAGAAGTGTGACGCACACTGCCCAACACATGCTGAGCAGTAAAAAATAACAATGTAGTAAATAGTAACCAAAAAAGTACTCATTATGCAGAATGTCACATTGTCTAAAATGGTGTGATTTGGGGCCCTAAGGATGAATACAAAATGAATATCAACATCCTAATACTGTGTGAAATTATGACAGGGAGTTGCTGCTGTCAAAATATGTGACCAGATTTGACTGAGAGCCTGCCATCGTGCAGCTTTTCACCGGGAGAAAATCTGTTTTTTGTTTTTTTTATCCAAAATGAGCTAATAGCACAGGCAGACTCTTCACGTACTACAGCATGTCTGAAATACATGTCAGAGCTGAAATCGACATTAAATATGAAAGAAATGCTGTGTGCTATAAGTGTAGCTATAGGTGAAATGTTAGTCCACAGAAGTGAACCTTTCAAGCCTGTTTTTTGCAAGACATTACTCTATAAGCCATATCTCCAAAACTGGTGGGTCAAAATGAGGAACCAATATGTACATTTGAAGCAATGATTCCCTGCTTTCAAAATTATGACATGAATAAATGAAAATGGAAAAATAAATTGGTCACATATGACTCCCCAGTCAAAAAACACTCATGCTTTCTAAGGTGTGATTTGGGGCCCTAAGGATGAATACAAAATGAAATAAGATTTGTGTAAAATATTCCAAGATATTTTTTGTTTAACTGCGCACAAAATGTTTGCTCACAACGTCTGACCAGATTGCAACTGTACACACTAGTAGGCTGCACCGGGGCTAAAGCTCCCGGCCTCTGCTGTGTGTGTGTGTGTGTGTGTGTGTGTGTGTGTGTGTGTGTGTGTGTGTGTGTGTGTGTGTGTGTGTGTGTGTGTGCATGCGGAGGTCGGAGGAGTGTGTGTGTGTGTGTGTGTGTGTGTGTCCATGCGGAGGTCGGAGGAGTGTGTGTGTGTGTGTGTCTGTCATAAATACCAGATCTACAAGCTTTAAAGTGCACATTTTTGGGGGGTAAACTACTCCTTGATGAGTACCACGGATGTGCCTGAGCCAGCCCTTCTAACCTCTTTACCTTTGAACCATTATTTTGTTTGACCTTTTGACACTTTGTAACTTTCCACAGTTCCCTGACGGGGAAACTATGGATCATTCTCTCCACTCCTCAACATGTGTGCGAAAGGCTGCAATGTTGAAGTTGAAAAAGTCAGCTAGAATTATTTGTGCACTTTAGTTACTTAGATTTTGATCGTTACAAAACATACATTAACCACTTCAGCCCTATATGCATTTCAGCCATTTGAAATTAGCCAATCTACAAGCTTGTAGATGTGCCATTTTCAAAAGATATCTATACATCATATGTACATTTTAGCCGTTGTGAGGCAACATTTCATACAAAGTTCAGTTTGGCAAGTCATAGACCGTGATGCATGCTGAGCATGCGGAAGCTCCGCGGCCGCGATACGTCACCGACCCTACCCGTGCGTTTTCAACCCAGCTCCGTGGCTTCCCTTTCCATGATGCGATGGGCAGAGAATATACAGGAACAACGGACGCGTGACATTCACGCAGAAACGACAACAACATGGAGCAGCGGACAAACGACATCCACAGAGAAAAAACAACACGGAACAACAAGACAACTGGCCCAGCACGGAAAACACACGGTCGGTTGGAACAGATACAGACGTGTGTGTGTCTCACTCGGATCGCGACACGATACAGTTTTGTACTTTTACTCCTTTTACTTATTTCATTATTGATATTTTTACTGGTACATTGGAACATGTACTTAAGCGAAATATGCGAGTACTTTTCCCACCACTGATCAGCGGATCAACTCCAATCTTCCTCAAGGGAGTGATTTTGTTTTTGCCCGAGAGAGCCACAACTAAGGCCACCGGCACTTTGATTCAGCACACATCCTCCTCATAATACGAGGTTCTCCGATTTTGTTTTCCTCTTCAATACGAAGGTATTTCCAAAGAAACAAGATGTTTGAATGATTACAGCTGCAGCGAGAGACCATTTTCGGTGGTCTCTGTAAAGCGCTGCTGCTGCTTTGTCCTTTGAAACACGGCCTCTCTCTCCCCATTCGCCGATACGCCGCTCGACCTCGGGGGCCCCGTATTATCGACAAGACAAACATCAATTAGTCAAATATCAACCCATAAATTCAGATGATTAATTTCCCAGCAGAATCCTTCAAATATAAAGTGTGTCCGATGGCTTGTTCCCGTGCCATATTTGTACAGGCAGAGAGCTGTGTAGCGGAGGAGACCCGCTGGCCGCAGCCAGCCCAGATACTACAGAAGACGTGGATGGCTCACACAGCTGTGTGGAACACCACAGCATCTTAACCAGACCCCGAGCTCTAGACCTCAGCTAAACTCCTCCAGACCCATCGACAGAAACACTAAGCTCCAGGGCTCTGAGAGTCTCTCTGGTGGTTTTGTCAGTCAAACTCGTTTGAACTACGCTGCTACAAAACAATGAGCGAAAATGTATGTGGTGTGTGTGCGTGCATGCGTGTGTGTGTGTGTGTGTGTGTCTGTGTGTGTGTGTGTGTGTGTATTAGTGAGAGAAACAAGAGAGATTCCAGAGAGTGTTTCTCTGTGACTCCTGCTCTCGAGGCGATCTCAAGCCCCCTTGCGTGTGTGTTTGTGCACGATTGTTTGTGTGTGTGTGTGAGCTTGAGTCTGCGACTGTTAGTGTGCGAGCGCGTAACTGTCGGTGTGTCCCAGGGCCTTTGCTGCGGTCTCTCCGTCGTCTCTGGTTCTGCCGCTTTTATATATTTTTTTGTTTCGCTGCGGTCGGCCTTTTAGAATCTCTCTGTTGTTTATTGCGGCCCGGAGCCGGCGCTGGGTCCCGATACCTTTTTTTGGCGGGATCCAGGCTGCCAGAAAAACTTTTATGATGAAACGCGATGCAGAAAAAGGGAGGTGAGGACAAACAGAGAAGCTGTTTTCTTTAAGCCTCTGTTTTACTTTTGCTAACCAATGTCCAGAATCCACATTTTCGCAAGTGTGAAAGGGGAAGTGCAGAGTCTTTGTGTGAGTGTGCGCGGGTGTGTGTGCGAGCGTGGTTGTGTGCCCGTCACGCACGTGCGCCTGGGAATCCATGTCGGGTTTGTGCACGTCCGCATTATGAGCGTGTGACTGTATTCATTCGAAATTACAACAACAAAAATAAATTCCTCGTATTGCCAAGAATTAATAGTTTTGCGACCTCAGGATCTTGAAAACATATCAAGGTCTTTTTTAAATGATCTGGTGTTGAGTGATGGACTGGAAGGTCTGTGCAGAGTTTTGGTGGGGATGGGGGAATAATGTGATATAGTGTTCTTTTATAGCTGATAAATGATGACTGAAACTAAGACTAAATATATTGACCGTTTCGTCAACAAATAAAAATGTACTTAATGTCAGGGAGGGACTATAGTGGAGAAGAGATCCGGTAGAACTAAAAGACAAGTCATTTTATGTTTGGCTGCACTCTGAAAATAGCAGATCTACAAGCTGACAGCATGCATGATGCAACCAACTATAAAATCAGCCATTATGACGCCATCAAGGCACCACCAACATATGTTGTAGTCGACTAAATCAACAGTAGATTTAGTTGACAAAAATCTTATGTCATTTAGACGACTAAAAATACCTTTTCGGATGACTAAAATATGACAAACTAAATGAAAATTCATTCAAAAGACTATGACTAAAACTAAATGTCCCCTCGGGATTGGGACCGGACAGTGGACAGAGCTATACTGCTTTATTATCAACTCGTGAGTGTTATAGCAGCAATGAATCAACCTTAAACAACACTCAATGACAAATGACGGGAGCACTTCCAAGACTCTCTCTCTCACTCTCTGTTCCAGTAAAAGCTCTATATAATTACAAAACAGAATGTCCTAGCCAGCACGTCCAAACGCATAATGGTGCCAAATGAGTCCCCTGGTCGCTCCTATAACACGGCAGGGAGCTCCGCTTTTGCATGTTATCTCACACACACACACACGCAGACCGACGCGCGCACACACACACACACACACACACACACACAATAAAATCCGGTGGTGTTGAGAAATGTGGGTCAGCCCTCAAAAACAACCTGGCGGAGGATTTGAGGGATTTTCTTCCATGAGTGGACATCAACTCTGTCTCTCTCCGGGAGCCACACCTTCAGCTATGGCCATAGGAAGGACCACCGCGGAGGCATAACACAGAGGTGGATTATGACAGAGAGACGTTACGCCAAGACAAAAAAATAACTTAGGCCTTTTCTTTGATCACCAATTTACCTTCCAACCACGAATTAAAAAGGTCGTCCAAACTTGTTTCTTTCAATTGAGAAACATCTCAAAAATCAAGTCTTTATGAACACCAAAGGATCTGGAAAAACGTATACATGCTTTTATTTCATCCCGTCTGGATTATTGTAATTCTTTGTTCACCACCCTGAGTCGCGCCTCAATACACCGTCTCCAGCTTGTGCAGAATGCCGCTGCTAGACTAATAACAAATACACACAGAAGGTCACATATTACTCCTGTGCTCGCTGCCTTACACTGGCTACCAATAGACTCCAGATTTGTTTTTAAATTTGTATTAATTACTTATAAATCCCTCTTTGGGCTGGGTCCATTATATTTGACAGAGCTACTCCACCCCAGGGTATATACAAGACAATTTAGGTCTTCCGATAAAGGCCTTCTTATCATCCCTGCTACCAAGATGAGAACAAAAGGTGATCGAGCCTTCTCAGCTATAGCACCTACACTCTGGAACGAGTTACCTCTTAACTTAAAAAATGCTGACTCAGTCGACTCTTTTAAAAAGCTCCTAAAAACTCACCTGTATCGTAAATATTTTGGTCCAATATAGCGAGTATCTCTAGTGAGTCTTGTTCTGCCTGTATATATTTTCATGTAGTGTTTTCTGTTGCTTGTTTCTTATTGTTATCGCTGTTTTGCTGTTGACTGTGTTTTCTTGTTTTCTTTTTATTATTTTACTTTGTACAGCACCTTGTAACGATTGTTTTGAAAGGCGCTTTATAAATAAAATTACCTTACCTTCAACCAGTGGTGGAAAGTAACTAAGTACTGTATGTTTCTTTGATTGATTGATTGATTGATTGAATACTTAATTAACAGTTTGCATGGGCAACCACAGGGAAGTACAGCACAAAACAAGGTCTGCTAAAAGTCCTAGAAAGCCTAGAGGCTTTTTGCCCAGTGTATTTTGTAGACGAGGCCCAATGCAAGTTGCTGTAATCTTTCTACCCTGAGCCATCACACCTTACCAAAATGAGCAGGGGTCAAATGAGTTCTAGATTAGGTTTCTCTAGCTCTGTAGTTTTCAGCCAGTGGTCCGGACAGTAAGGGCGAGACCACCAGTGGACCACCTGGAACCAGGGGGTTCCAGCAAAATGATGCAGAGTTGGCAACCAAATGGACCCTCTACACAGATCTACACAATTACAGAAATGTAGAAGCATTGTTATTTGGATCAACATTTGTTTGTTATTTATCTTATGGTACCAACATCAATACAGCATACTGTACATGGAATTGTGGACAAAATCTTCTCCAAGGACGACAAAATAGGTTTCGGATCTGAGAGGCCAAATCTCATGAAATGGTGGTCCGTGGCTCAAAAGCAGAATTAATAATGGCCCTTCATATGAAATGGCTTGAAAACCACTGCTGTAGCTGATGGAAAGTGGAGCGGCATGGTAGTGTATTGACTACAGTATATGGTCTACTGGTGCATGGTGGAGTACTGTACCGGTCTGGGTGGATGGACCTGAGGTTTCTCATCATTGAGTTAGTAGCTCCGGTCTGGGTGGATGGACCTGAGGTTTCATCATGGAGTTAGTAGCTCCGGTCTGGGTGGATGGACATGTGGTATCTCATTTCTCACACGGATAAATGGCCACAACAGTCCATTTGTATACGCATTGAGACACACTGTATAACCACACCATGTGTGGTGGTTTTACCCAAAAACATACGTTTGATTACCGTCTCCAGTGGTGGAAAGTACTTGTTTTCTGTGTGTGTGTGTGTGTGTGTGTGTGTGCGTGTGCGGCGGTGCTAGGTGTCTCTAAGAGGGTATTAGCGGGGTGACGGTGCATTATCACAGCTTAGCGGACCGAAGCAGGTGAGACAGACGGCAGGGATTTCCTGTCCCCCCAAACAACAACCCAAGACCCTTTCTCTTACTACATTCTTCATAAATTGCGTTGTTTGTGTGTGTGTGTGTGGTCAGGGGTAATGCTATGCTCTCTGTCTCACTCACACACACACACACACCACTAATCCTTTGTAAGTGTGTGCGTGCGTGCCAGTGCAGAGTGCTGCAGACAGAGTGGTTCTCAGTATTAGGCATTGGTTCTCTGCCAGCGCAGCAACATGAGATAAATACTTCACCATCTTAACACCTGGAGGTCCCAGCACACACACACACACACACACGCTCGCACGTGCACGCACCCCGATAGGATTTCACTCTGACCCAGTACAACCACAACTTCACACATTTCGTTGCCACACATACGAGGAGGGGTATCTGTTGCACTGTTTGCTGTTTAAGTGGTTGTTAATGCCTTTTTTTTTGTTAATAGATTTAGTTTGGGTTACTTGGGCACTAGGTGACACCCAGCCAGCCAGCCTCTCTGTGGTTCCCTCTCTAAGTGGGCCGTAAAGCAGCTGAGAGATGTGCTGCACACACAACACAGCTCGCACTTAAAGCACTTTTCACACCATTCCCTCAGAGGCCACCTGATGCTCGTTAAAACCCACTGTTAACGAGCTTTCCCACTCATACTCTCTCTGTCTCTCTCTCTCTCTCTCTCTCTCTGACACTCGCTCTCACACATATTTACACACGCTACAGTTAAAGGCATTTTAGCAGATGCTCTTAACCAGAGTGACTTACAGTAAGCTAAAGGTAAACACGTACATCAAATGCATAACACTTTACTACAGGTTGTAACCACTTGAACCCTCTAGACTTAATAAACTAGACCCATGAGTTGTCTCTAGTCTGAACTTGCAGATTTGCTATTTTTGGCTAATGGTCTCCCCATAATATGGATGCTGGAATTCATTTATTAGCGATGGAGCTCGTACATTGTTATTGATAACAGCACCTTATCGATCAGGCTTATCGAGCCGGGTTCTTATCGAGCCCACTATCCAGCATGTTCTATTATTTTGTGGAATGACGGGAGACAATGAATTCTGAACAGAACCAGTATCTTTTACTGGGGCCTTCAAATATAGTACTTTTCTAATCGTTATCGAGCTCCATCCCTAATTATACGTTATCCTAATTGCGGTTTAAAAACATAATTGATGTTTACCTGTGTATGTGTTGAAAACCGGGACATATTAAGTGTTTTAGAGAGGCTCGGGACACACAGCTTGAAACCGGGACGATCCCCGGGCCAAACCGGGACGTCTGGTCACCCTAACCTGTGTTCACACGCTGCATTCCCCCCCGGTCACACGAGCTGGAAATGTAATCAGGTGTTGAAGAGCAGCCGAGGAACACACAGTCTGCTCATGAAACCAGCTGTGTGTGTGAGTGTGAGTGTGTGAGTGTGTGTGTGTGTGTGTGTGTGTGTGTGTGTGTGTGCGTGCGTGCGTGCCTGTTTTTACTGTAGCCAGTGCACCACAGCAGCAGCACTGATATATACGTCCAATAACAGAGTCCTGGACAGAGGTCAGATATCATTCATAGTCCCACAGAACCGAATATGAGAGTGTTATAGCAGCAATGAACCGACCATACACAACACACTCAATGACAAATGACCGGACCACTTCCAAGCTCTCTCTCTCGCACACACACACGCACCCAAACCTTTTACTGCAGTAGTCCACAACGGTTCATATTTTTGGGACGTTGAGGTCAACGCTGAACTTTTACTACTTCCAAATGTCAACAAGACGAATGTGTTGATATGTGTCAGTCCGAACGCTGAATGAGAACATATGGGCCACCTTATCGAGATAAAAAAATGAGGGGGGAAAAGTTCACTGTTGCGCAATGCAAGCACCACGGTGATCTGTATTATTTTTTTATTCCGATATTTAGGCTCATTTCCATGACCGTCTCGAAGCCAAATGAGTCCACGCCTCGCCTCGCCTCACCGCCTCGCTCTGTTCCGTGACAGAGTTTTGTGAATGGCTATGCTTAGTGTTTCCATTAGCAGTGGATCTGGCATCACCGTAGGAAGTCCCTTCCACAAACTACAGCCACGTTAGCCCATTGAGAACTGTGAGAACTGCCCATTCTACCAATGCCTTCTAAGTCAGTAGTTTTTCAGTAGTCTTTCAAAATAGATTAAAAATAGAAGATGCACAAGCTGTGTCCAAAATGTATTTAAAGCACCACTTCACAACTTTTCCTCACTAATGTTCATGATAAAATGCCACAATCTTTTTCCCGCTGTGTCTCATAGGAGGGCTGTGGGTGGGCAGTTCAGAAACCCGTCCAGCAGTGACATCATCGATGGGGAATCCACGCTAATAGAAACTGCAGGCTTTCTATTGCTGAAATGTTGCAATGCGATAATGGAAGCCATCGTTCTCACGATAATACAAATCTAAATATTTTGACAAAATATCTAACAATGATGTCACTGGTGGACGGGTTTCTGAACTGCCCACAGCCCTCCTATGAGACACACACCGTATAATTATTTTTGGGAATTTTATTATGAACATTAGTGAGGACCAATTATATGAAGATAAAGTGGTGAAGTGGTCCATTAAAGACACGGCCCCTCACGTGTTAGAAGGACAATATTTTATTTATTTATTTATTTATTTGACAGGGACAACGCTCATTAATCAACATGTCAGTTTTCACATCAATGTAAATGGGCCAGAGTTAGCCAAAGCTAAATTTCATCTGTAGTCCCTGGGCAGGCTCTTAAAAAGTAAATGATAAAAGAAAGACAGAGTGTAGGGCGCCTGCACACAACACCATGCGTTGATGCCATGTGTGCATACAGTATGTGCAGGCACCCAACACTATGTCCATACAAAAACACAGTACAACAGATAAAAGAAAGACAAAGTGTGGGGCGCCTGCACTCAACACCATGCGTTGATGCCATGTGTGCATATGTGCAGGCACCCAACACCATGACCATACACAATACAATACAATACAGATGGTACAGGGGACAGAACAACTGCAAAGTGAAATGAGAAATGACACCGAATACTAATTAGTGCTGATAGTTACTCATGATTACAGATTTGAATTGTTTTTAGCCACCTTTTCAGGTTGAATTTGAAGGTCAGATAGTTGGAAGTTGGAATATCAGTCAACAGCACTAAGGACGGGTGTTTTAAATGAGTTAACAGATTCAAATGGAATTTGAAGTTAACAATGGGTTTGTAAAGGAAGATGGCGTGTCTGATAAAATTAATCTAAAATATCTAAATTACTTTAGAATATGTCTGTGGTGCTCACAAAAGCCAGAGTAGATTTGAAAATGAACCCAAACTTGTTTGAAAGTGAAATTGACCTTTTAAATTAAGTGGTCACTGGTCAGATGGGTGGGCCGTGAACACTTTCAATATGTTCAGATCTAGAAAATGTTGAGAACAACAGTGGGTTTAAACGTTGGGTTTTATAGCTTTAATAGCTACCTGCTCATGATAAGTTCAAACACTGTCACCGCCAGGTCTTAGGCGTGGCAGTGATTATTTTTGGCACCGTGTCCATCTGTCCGTGTGTCAGTCGCGACATTGTAAATCCTGCACGGGTTGTGCTTACCACGCCCTGCTTCTGTGGCCAACGCGGAAGTGCCTCTCACCAATGTCCATCGGTCTGAGCAAACACTCCAACCTTCTGAGCGCAACTTGTACAACTGCTGAGCAACATAATGAGCGCACAGTACATTTCAAGCACAACTCAATACAACAACTGTTAACTATGGACGACACCATTACACTTGTTTACAATAGGGTCCACCATTTTCAATTCATCAGAGGGTCCCAGTCCAGAGATGAAAATTATAATGAAATGACCTAGGCTAATTTATATCAATTTAATTTGGAAAGTTTAGAAAAGCCTATTTTTTGCACTAAAGTAATATCTTGAATAACTAAATAAATCTAGGTTTTAAGGCTAGACTGGCATTGTAGAGATGGAGATTCGAGGTGGACTAGTGAGAGATGAGATTATCTGTCCTTCATTGTGGGACTGCAGAACTCTGGAGATATGCCAACACAGCAAATACCATGTGAAGTGTGAATGTTCAGCTTGCAGTTTTTTTGTTCATACCTGGAGGAGTAAAAGTGCGTTATCTCTGCTGTGCACAGGGGACCATGTGATTAATTATACCCATATAATACCCAAACCAGCTGTACCAACGCTAAAGAATGTAGGACCGCCACATTTTCAAACTGTCCACATTTGTTCACGGCGTCTGACCAGATAGCTACTGTACACACTAGTAGGCTGCACCGGGGCTAAAGCTCCCTCTGCACTGTGTGTGTGTGTGTGTGTGTGTGTGTGTGTGTGTGTGTGTGTGTGTGTGTGTGTGTGTGTGTGTGTGTGTGTGTGTGTGTGTGTGTGTGTGTGTGTGTGTGTGTGTGTGTGTGTGTGTGTGTGTGTGTGTGTGTGTGAGACGATTGCAAAGCGGAGGGTAGTTAGTTATAGGCAGACAATTGAGACAAAGTAACACAACAGAAGCAACCCAATTACAATACACAAATAGATCTCTGGTGTTGTTAATGTGCGCTACACAGATTTGTTCTGCGTGGGACGTTCCTGAGCCGTGTGCACGGGCGCACGTTAGGGGGAACATTGCCTCTCACCTACAGCAACTGTGGACTAGACCTTACAGTATTTAACTGTATGGACACTTTTTACAAAATGTTTTTTTTTATATTACTCCTACATATTTCGTTTGCAGGATCTGTCCTTTTTGAGCAAAAAATGCCTCAAATTATGAATGCAGCATGTGATTTCCGTGAAACACATTCCCACTAGGCAGAGGAAGAATAAATGCCACCCTTTTCACATTGGCCTGTTATAGCAACACCAGCAGGTTCATTTGGGAATACACATTTTTGGAACAAATTCAATTATAGTACCAACCTCCGAGGAACACTTTTTCTATGTCTTTATGTTGCTTCTGTCAGTACTCATCTAGAACTACGCTCCCAGAACCTGCCCCTTTGGTGCACCGTGCGTTCCTCCTGGTCCGCCCATAGAACTCGGGGAGGATTGCTCCACGGTCCTGGAATCAGCCCCAGAATGTCATTAGACTGGAGCACTTAATCCCTTTGGGAGATTTTAAGCTCTTACTTCAGACGTTTGAATTGGAGGTCTGCAGCTGTTTGACTTGAGTTTGTATCAATGTGCAATTTGTGTTTTTGCTTTGTTTTTATACATTGTATTTTATGTTCCCTTCTTGCTGATAACTTGATCGAGAGCTCCCTGTGAAAGAGAACATCTCAATGGGACCCTCCTGGTTGAATAAAGGAGAAATAAAATGAAACGTATGTAAGCACAGCAGATTTTGCCGATAATATTCAATGACCGAAATAATAAGATTGCGGATACAAGTGGCCAAAATGATGTGAGAGACTCGGGAGTAGAACCGCTGCTCCTTGACTTGGAAATTTAATTCACATTACAAGATTCAGTGAAGAAAATTACTAAGAAAAAATACAGAAAAATGTCAAATGTATGGAGTGGCCCCTTAAAAAAAAGCATCACCCACTGTTACATGAGGAATAGCCTACCGGTATTTATAAAAGCTACAGAAAATTAAAAGCATGGTGGCTCCCTCACACATGTAGCCAACGTTGCCAGAGCAAGAAGGCAAAGCAATAACAGTTTATTGTGCTAGACGACCAGCCACTGCTGCATGTGTGGAGAGTGCAGAAGCCATTGGTTTCACTACCGAAAAAGATACAAAGATACAGTGTATTTGTAGATGTAGCTTAAGCAGCAGCTATAAAGGTTGGATGCATCTTTGCATCTTCATGCCGCTGGCTTCCATTGACAATGCATGGTAGACTGTATCTTTGCATCTGGGTTGACATGGGCAGATGCAAACATACAGTCAGAGTTGGTTTCAACTTCAGCTACAAAGAGAGCAAGCTACAAATGTGCCATGTAGCTTTGCATCTTCCAGCGTGACCGGAGTGATTGTGGACAGAGTTTCTCCCTGTGTGTGGAGAGACGACACTGGTGTGCTTGCAGATTACCTGACCGACTGAAACTCTTGTCACAATGTTTGCAGTAGTAAGGTTTTTCTCCAGTGTGGATACGCTGGTGTTTCGTCAGGTCACTTGATGCTGTGAAACGTTTGTCACATTGTTGACAGTGGTAAGGTTTTTCTCCAGTGTGGATACGCTGGTGCTTCTCAGGTCACTTGATACAGTGAAACTCTTGTCACACTGTTTGCAGTAGTATGGTTTTTCTCCGGTGTGGATACGCTGGTGTGTCCTCAGGGAACTTGATCCAGTGAAACTTTTGTCACATTGTTTACAATTGAAAGGTTTTTCTCCAGTATGGATACGCTGATGTGCCTGCAGATGATCTGCTACATTCTTGCTAAACTTTTGATGGCTGTAAGATTCTGGTTCATCTGTGTATCCTTGTTTCTGGCTGGTTACAGAGCAGTTTGAGACAGGCTGCTGAAGGGGTCTGTTCTTTCCTCAGCGTTTGGCAGTATATGTTGTTTTGGCTCCTCTTCTTGGGTTCATGGAGGAAGGTGAAGGCACAGGCATATGGACACTCAGAGTGAGAGACCTGAGAGTCTCCATCCATCATCAAGTCTTCTGCTATGAATGGACGTTGACGGGAATGAAGTGGGGACAGGTTGTCAGCACTAGACGTCTCTGCCGGTTCCATATATGGAGCTCTGGCTCAACCACACACAAATATGGAGTTTGTGATGCCAGATTTAGATAGGTTTGTTAGTTACGGCGGATATCTCCATACATGGAGTATCAAAGCCTTTGTTACAGCCACTGGTCTGGAGTGGAAAGTCTGACCCCTTAGTTGATAAGGGAATAATGGAATTATGCATTTCCGTGTGTTGGTCGGGAATGGAGCATGTGACATCACGTGATATCATCAGGGGTGGAGATCCCAGAGATGTCATCAATATTGGCCAGCAATATTAAGCCCATATATGGAGATCCCTGATGTCATCAATATTGGCCAGCAACTCTACATCTGACCTCAAACTTCAAACTTTTAGATCTCCATTTATGGAGCTGACCTGTTCTGACATTCCATTGGTGTGTGTGTGTGTGTGTGTGTGTGTGTGTGTGTGTGTGTGTGTGTGTGTGTGTGTGTGTGTGGTGCGCGTGTGTGTGTGTGGTGCGCGTGGGTGCGTGTGTGCGTGCGCAGGTGGATGCTCTGCGTGTGCGTCTGGAGGAGAAGGAGCAGTTCTTGACCAAGAAGACCAAGCAGCTGACCGACCTGACGGAGGAGAAGAGCACCCTGGGAGGAGAGATCAGAGACATGAAGGACATGCTGGAGGTCAAGGAGAGGAAGGTCAACGTGCTGCAGAAGAAGGTACGTACGCACTCATGCACATACACGCACCCCTCGCGCTGTTCTTGTGGTACCTCTACGTCATAATGTCACCTCACGCATTCACAAAGCAAAGACCCAGCGGTGGTGCGCTCTCTTGCTCGTGTATGTTCAAGCTTTGACCACTACGGTCGGTGGCTTCAACGTTGCCCAGCCGTTCTGGGGGCTTGTGGGACATTCTTTGAGCATGTAATAATGTCGTGATTTCCTGTTTTGGTTTGAAGCTATAAGGCTGGTCACAGGGGAGGAAGTGCACGGTAGTTGTTCGGTTGAAGTTTTTGGTTGTATTTCATTATACACTATATTGTGTGTTGCCGCCATCGTTGCTTTGGTGTGAATGCTGCTGAGAGGTCAGGGTACAGTAGGTGTTGATCACACGTGTGTTATACGCTGTTGGCTGAGCGGTGGTTCCCCTGTAATCCTCACACTACACCATGTCCTGTTGGTTGAGCGGTGGTTCCCCTGTAATCCTCACACTACACCATGTCCTGTTGGCTGAGCGGTGGTTCCCCTGTAATCCTCACACTACACCATGTCCTGTTGGCTGAGCGGTGGTGTCCCTGTAATCCTCACACTACACCATGTCCTGTTGGTTGAGTGGTGGTTCCCCTGTAATCCTCACACTACACCATGTCCTGTTGGTTGAGCGGTGGTGTCCCTGTAATCCTCACACTACACCATGTCCTGTTGGCTGAGCGGTGGTTCCCCTGTAATCCTCACACTACACCATGTCCTGTTGGTTGAGCGGTGGTGTCCCTGTAATCCTCACACTACACCATGTCCTGTTGGCTGAGCGGTGGTGTCCCTGTAATCCTCACACTACACCATGTCCTGTTGGTTGAGTGGTGGTTCCCCTGTAATCCTCACACTACACCATGTCCTGTTGGTTGAGCGGTGGTGTCCCTGTAATCCTCACACTACACCATGTCCTGTTGGCTGAGCGGTGGTTCCCCTGTAATCCTCACACTACACCATGTCCTGTTGGCTGAGCGGTGGTTCCCCTGTAATCCTCACACTACACCATGTCCTGTTGGTTGAGCGGTGGTGTCCCTGTAATCCTCACACTACACCATGTCCTGTTGGTTGAGCGGTGGTTCCCCTGTAATCCTCACAGTACACCATGTCCTGTTGGCTGAGCGGTGGTTCCCCTGTAATCCTCACACTACACCATGTCCTGTTGGCTGAGCGGTGGTGTCCCTGTAATCCTCACACTACACCATGTCCTGTTGGTTGAGCGGTGGTGTCCCTGTAATCCTCACACTACACCATGTCCTGTTGGTTGAGTGGTGGTTCCCCTGTAATCCTCACACTACACCATGTCCTGTTGGTTGAGCGGTGGTGTCCCTGTAATCCTCACACTACACCATGTCCTGTTGGTTGAGCGGTGGTTCCCCTGTAATCCTCACACTACACCATGTCCTGTTGGTTGAGCGGTGGTTCCCCTGTAATCCTCACACTACACCATGTCCTGTTGGCTGAGCGGTGGTGTCCCTGTAATCCTCACACTACACCATGTCCTGTTGGTTGAGCGGTGGTGTCCCTGTAATCCTCACACTACACCATGTCCTGTTGGTTGAGTGGTGGTTCCCCTGTAATCCTCACACTACACCATGTCCTGTTGGTTGAGCGGTGGTTCCCCTGTAATCCTCACACTACACCATGTCCTGTTGGTTGAGCGGTGGTTCCCCTGTAATCCTCACACTACACCATGTCCTGTTGGTTGAGCAGTGGTTCCCCTGTAATCCTCACACTACACCATGTCCTGTTTCATCCACCCATGCTCTTTCATGTACCTTAATGACTTTAAGAAGGTTAGGTACACAGAGCGAGCCCACTGGCCACCTGTGGTGTGTGTGTGTTCTCCAAGGACCAATTACACACTCTCTCGCTCTCCTCTCTCTCTCATCATAAAACCCACAACAATCACAATTGTTGACCCCACAGGTACAGTAAGTAATACAAAACATGCGCGTGTGTGTGCGCGTGTGTGTGTACATGCGTTGTGTGCGCGCACGTGTGTGCGCTTGTGTATGTTATTAAATACAGTAGGTGACCTTTAGCTTCCCCACCCTGTGGGTGTCACCCATTGGCTCGTTGCTGGAGGCCCTTAACGAGCTCATTTGTAGTGGGTGATACCAGAGAGTGGGTGGGTGTGTCCCCGCTGCAGTCTGACCTTTCAGGAGTATCTGTCTATTGAAAGGACGTCGTATCGCTGTTTATGACTGGATGGAATCATCATTTATGTCCCAAAAACAAACATTCATCATGATGGTCAAGGAAAACAATCTGACGTCCGCATGTTGCAGCGTTGGTGTGTGTGTGTGCGTGTGTGCGTGCGTGTGCACAAGACTCTCCCAGCTGCGAGTGTAAATCATCCAACTTAACGTCTGTAATGAGTCAACTACAGTATAGGATGGCTATGATGATGTCACAAACCCACCCACCGCCATTCAGCTCAGCACGCACCCCAACCTCCGTAGGGGATTAACCATGGTGTGTGTGTGTGTGTGTGTGTGTGTGTGTGCGCACGCGTGTGTGTGGCCCTCTACAGTACTTTCTCATGTTTTTTCAGCATGCATAGTTTGGCAGTCTGTAATTTGCCAAACTTCCTTTTCAGCCTGCACCTGGATTTGAGTGCATGTGCGTGCACGAGCGTGGAAGCACGCACGCACACACACGCAGACACATACTCAGACACACAGGCACGCACAGACACACACACACACAGACAGACAGACAGACAGACACAGACAGACAGACAGACCATTACATGTAGCGGATCCACAAGCTATAAAGTTTCCATCTCCTGTTGTTGAACAGCTTCACTTGCTTTGCAGTGTTGATTTTGACAGCAATTTAGTTTTAGTCGTAGTATTTTGAATAAAACTTCATTTAGTTTTAGTCATATTTTAATCATCTGCAATGCTTTAGTTTTAGTCTAGTTTTAGTTGACTAAATATCATAAGTAGTTGGTCGGCTAATTCTACAGTTAATTTTGGCGGGCCTTGATGGAGTCTTAATGGCAGATTTTACTTTACGTGTCGCAGCGCAACGTGTTGTAAGCTTGTAGGTCTGCTATTTTCAGAGCACAACACCGGAGTGCAACCAAACATAACATTATTATATATTTTTTGTTCTACTGGATCTCTTCACCACTAGTCAGGGTTTTAGTTTTATTCTAGTTTTTATTTGTTGACCAAATTGTCAATATCTTTAGATCGAGATTTGATTAAAGAGCATTATTCCAGCTTTCCCGCCTATGGTATCCTATGGTATCAGACAGGATTGTGTTAATTCTTGGAAATGCCAGTTCTAACAGACGATGGAGCTGCCACGGGTGTTTCCAAAAATACTACTGAAATGTATGGTACACTTTATGACCTATTTTAATAACTGCACAGCAACAGAAAGAAACTGATGCATTTCAGGCCTTACTAAAAACTCACACTCGTGTGAAGTGAGGGGCGCCCAGATTTTTTGGGGCATGTTGATGTTCTCATGTCTGTGAAAAAATAAAAACATTTATTGTTGTTGCTATGACAATATCTAATCTAAACAGAAGCTGTGCATACAGTATGTGGGTCAATAGACCAGACCTCAGAGACTAATACATGGAAAAAGGTTGATGTTCAGATTAATTTGCACTATGGAATAATTTCACTGACGGGTTTCCTGTGTATTTATAGCTCTGGCCACAGTCTGTGCACATTTCCCATAGGCCATAAAAAAGTTAACTGTCTGGAGTGGGTATTTTGAGGACAAACCATTCGTTTTATAGTGAGATTAGATTACTCTTAGCTCAGCCTTTCTTAAACTACGGCTCGGGACCCAGAGTAGATCGCAGGCCCACTCACTCAAACCAGACACAATCAGACACAGTTTTTACTGAACAAAGAATGATAACTTCAAGAGAGTACATTGGGACCAGTGTTACGTTCGTCGTCTAAAATTATGGCGAAACATGTCATCTACCCTTTTCACTGACAAAAAAAAAAACTAAATTAAAACTCATCATTTTGTGACCGTCGAGATCATGGATTCCACAATGCTACGCCAGACTTCCCGGTCCTTTATTGCCACCCCCAGTTCCTGCCTACTGAAGCATGTGTCCCTAGCGATGACATCAGGGAACGACAGCTTTCTACCTCTGGTCCGCCCTGAGGCAGGACTCCAGGGAAGCAGAAGACCGTGCTCTTCTGGATCGGACTAGTGAAGAAACACGGGGAAGGTTGCCGTATATTAGATTAGTCGATGCAGTCAAAACAGATTTTGCGCTCTAAATTAAAACGAATTACGATGGCTATGATCTAACAACCAAATGTTAGCTGGAGGGACCAGTGGAGAAGAGATCCAGTAGAACTAAAAGACAAGTCATTTTATGTTCGGTTATGTGTCACTCGCTGAAAATAGCCTATCTACTGCTGCAACACATTGTAAGCTTGTAGATCTGCTATTTTCGGCATGTATGCGGCGAGTATACTTTATCAGGCATTTCAACACCATTACGGCCCAACAAAAGACATTTTAGTCTCCAAATCTAGTGTTGACTTAGTCGACAAAAATATTATGGTATGTAGTAGACTAAAACCAGTCTCAAAGTAAATATATTCAGATGACTAAAATGTGACAAGCTATATGGAATTGTAGTCAAAACACTATGACTAAAACTACATAAAAATGTGCCTGGCAGTACAGTCAGTGTCCGGAACATTTCTTATATGAAAAAGTACAAACAGAAAGGTAGGATGGATGCAGATAGTCATGCATGTCATTATTACGGGACGGAACGGAATCATACACAGCTAGGTGTCTTCACCGACAATTCGGGGAGTTCCGTATTTACCGTATTTACTCACCTCACCTCTGAAGGTGAGGTGAAGAGCTGCGTAACCGCCATGCCCACGCAAAAAGATTTGCGCGCGGAGCTTACGCACAACCTGCACACTGCAGCCGGATTACATTGATTATAGTGGCAGTGCATACTGTACCGCTGCGGAGCCAATTCCGTCCCCGGTGTAGCATGGCCCTTACAAATGCAACGTGAGTAAATGTACTTCTTCTCTAGGGCAGCGGTGGCATAAAGGTTAGAGCAGGGTTTCTCAAAGTGGGTGATAGATTCCAAGTACAGTAGATTCCAAGTGTCCTGCGTCACCCCTGGACTTGCGTCACGGAATCTATCAATATCACATCCGTTTAACCACGTTAGCGGCTATTTTCTGCCGTATGACTTGGCGTAAATCAGCCTTGTGTCACAGTGGTTAGCGAGGAAGAATCGCAAGTTTATGTTGAACCTCAGAGCAGCGTCATTGGCAGTGTCCAACAGACAGACACTGTGCGTTTAATTTTCTTAATTGCCCAATTTAGAGTCTGTGTTGACGTGTGGATTTAGCGCATAATATAATTATACTGTTTATACCGTATATTTTTATACAGGCCCTGTTTTCTTTTCCTGCTGCGGTTCATATTTTGTCATACCACCAGTGGTGGAAAAAGTATTCAAGTAAAAGTATCAATACTGCAATGTAGAAATACTCTTGAGCTAAAGTAGCTAAAGCTAAAGTAGCTAAAGTACGAAAGTAGGCTATATCAAAATGTACTTAAAGTACGTTCATAATATTTTAAATGTATGAAATGTACAAAAAATAATATTGAAAAGAGCAGATCTACAAGCTCACAATGTGTCTCACTGTGACACAATGTGAGAGTGTATATCGGCTATTTTCAAATTGCCGAAATGTAGGGCTGAAGTGGTTAATATGTGTAACCACAATATTTGTCAAATAATTGCAGTGAACAATATTTTCCTCTGAGATGTATACAGTAGAGAAGAAGTAAGTGGAATTTGGCAATACTCAAGTAAAGTACAAATGCCTTAAAAATGCTTAGCGGTAAGTATGTACTTTACACCACCGTGTCTGTGGCACAGTGTCAATCACCCAAAAAAAGGAGCGGAAGGCAAACTCTTTGACTAAATAAGAAATAAATACTAACAAACCAACCTTTGCATAAAGCTACAGTTGTAACTTTCAGATGAAGTATTTCATACGGTAGCTCAGATGTTATTTTGATTTCTCATCTTCGGAGCATAAGGCGCTCTCTCTCTCTCTCTCTCTCTCTCTCTCTCTCTGTACCAAGTCTATGGACTTTTGATTTTGTCTTATTCAAGTAGACCAGTGGTTTTCAACCAGTGGTCCAGGGACCACCAGTGGTCCTTGAAATGAACCCTTAAAGATCTTTAACTCTTGAGAGCGTAAAATGAAACCAAATGGACCTGTACGGGTCCATTTGGTTTCATTTTACGCTCCCAAGAGTTAAATTATTATTATGCTGTATTACTTAATTTACAAGAAGTCTACACAATTTGAGAATGTAGAAGAATTGTTACAGTATTTTGATCAACAAAATATTATTTCGTTTTGGGTCTGAGAGGCTAAACATGGTCAAATGGTGGTCCGTGGCTCAAATGCCGAATAAATAATGGGACTTGAAATGAAAAGGGTTGAAAACCACTGAATAGACTAATACAATCATTTATTGTGATAATTGACAGTGATATACAGTATATTTATCAAGAAACATCTAATTTAATCAATCAGTAGAGTGCTACAGGGGCGGCATCTTTTTGAAGGCCTTCCCAGAAGATGTGAATTTTGCATTGTGTTTTTGAAGAAAATACAGTATGCTCGGCATGTCATGATTATGATTATAATCTCCACCAACGTCATTGTTACTGTTTTGGTTTAGTTTAGTTGTTTCCCCACATACACAATTCATATTTAAAAATGCACATAATGGCTTCAGAATTCATGGTTGCTACAGTATATTAACACTCGATTAATTACAAAATGTACAACTCTCATCAGAAACACTGATGACAAAATAAAATAAAAAATACATTGGAAATAGGATGAGGAAATGAGCTGCAAACTCAGGTTTTGAGACTATATGAACTCAGTCTATTTGTCACTTTGCACATGCTATATACATTTACTACAACTACAGTCAATATGGGTTGAATTATCTCTCTCTCTCTCTCTCTCTCTCTCTCTCTCTCTCTCTCTCTCTCTCTCTCTCTCTCTCTCTCTCTCTCTCTCTCTCTCTCTCTCTCTCTCTCTGCCTATCCACTTGTCAGGCTATATTGCTTGGGGTGGCTCAGCGTAGCAACTTGCAATGTGCCTGGTCTACAAGATATGCTACACCACAGACACCTGTCAAACTACTTAAAAAAAACCTCAATGCCGTCCACAATCACAACACCAGAGGGAGCATGCACAGATCACGTTCAACCCAGATTTGGCTCAAACAAGGAGTGAAATGTACTGTCCTGCCATGCCACAAAATATATGGAAGTGTAATCCCTACTCTCCTCCAATACAGCTCTAAAAGAACACTTACTGGTGGAATTGGCCCCTGTAAATAGTAAAAGCCGACCCCACCCCCCAAACTGTTTAAAGCACATATGTTTCTTTTTGATTGAACGGTCTATATGACGTTGCCTGCCATTAAATGACTTGACTACATAAGGACCCCAATGGAAACAAGCCATAGGCTTTCTTGGGTTTAAAATTCTCTTGGCAGATTAACTGTACTTCGCTGTGCTTCCTTTTGCGGACTGCTAATAACGTATTCAATCAATCAACCCTATACGGTGAGAGGCGGCTGAGAAAGTAAAGCGTGTTAGCCGTGGCTAGTTATCGTACTTTTTTTGTATACCGACAGGTGTTACCCTTCATTAGCCACACTGTAAACACTGACCCACCGGCCACCTTCCCCGCACCCTTGATTGGTTTTCCAAACTTCCTACTTCCCAGCACTCCTAAGGGGCCATAACTTACAGCTCTGTGTCCCAGGAGGGAGAGGCAGCGCTGCGTTTCCTCTCCCCTCCCTGCCTGCGCTCCAGACTCCATAAGTCAGCGCTGGGCCCGCGGTGAAGGACATCCACTGACCCCATTGTGTTTGAAGTCCACCCCGGCGCAGGATGGAGTTTCCCCCCCAGACACTGATCTACATGTCAAGGGTGCATTTCCTGAATAATGGGTGACTTCATGTTTCTCTCTCGGCAATAAAGACAAATCCCACCCCTCGCCTCGACAGAGACTCAAAGGTCCTTGTCGAGGTTGAGACGTGCGTACTGTACATGCAGCCCGTTTGGGTGGCTTAACCCGGTGATTCTCATGTCAAGGACACCCCCGAATTGATGTGTTTTTGCCTGCGGACCCCCTTCTGAAAATACTTTGTGCATGCAGGGGACCACCATGAGAGTCGAGATATAATTCAAAAGGGTCTGGGAAATGGCCAATCTTGTGGATCAGCTATTTTTCAAATAGACTAAGTATACAATAAGGGGTAGCTTTGTTAAACTGTTCCTCATTTTGCTGGGGAATCCCATGGAACCCCCTCAAGGACCCCCTGGGGGTCCCCGGGAACTCAACTTTGAGAAGCACTGGGTTTTCCCATGAACTCTAACATGCGTCCCTATTCTGGGGGCTAATGTTTGACAAAAAAATGGCCGTTGTACAAGCCTGTGAGCTTGTAAAAAGTGAATAGTGTGTGTGTGTGTGTGTGTGTGTGTGTGTGTGTGTGTGTGTGTGTGTGTGTGTGTGTGTGTGTGTGTGTGTGTGTGTGTGTGTGTGTGTGTGTGTGTGTGTGTGTGTGTGTGTGTGTGTGTGTGTGTGTGTGTGTGTGTGTGTGCGCGCGCGCGCATGTGTGGGTGTATGGGTACCCCTGTATAGACCCTTCTTAAACCCCTGGGGGATTTCGGTCAATCAGTACGTAGAGTTTAAAGGGGAAGTTCACCCCCCAAAACAGACTTTGCATTCTATCAATTACTCGCCCCGCGAAGCCTTGAACTCACGGAGATCTTTTGTCTTTTGCATTCCTGAGCCAATATTCCAATTACTGAAGAACTGAGGTAAATAGGAGGCCAAGGTAAAACTATATCAACAAAAATTCATGAACTCCAAACCAACTCTGGTGTAATCCAAGGAGAACGTCTGCACTGCAGACTCCTATTCAGTTCACCAGATATATTGGAATATTGGGTCAGGAATGCAACAAAAGCAAAAACATCTCCATTAATTCAAGGCTTTATGGGGCGAGTAATTGATTGAAGAAAAAAATAAGTCATTTTTGGAGGGGGGAGGAAGATCCCCTTTTAAGTGGTTAAATGATAAAGTCAACTCTTAAGCCTTTCTTTCTGGGCTTGAGACACAACGTAATCCTTCCCGTCAAGCCCAATGTCGTGTTCACCACCAGATAAAAGGCCACTGCGGGGCGTGTGCGGAGCGGAGCGTTAAACGGCGCATCGTTACTCGATTAGCAGACGTTTTCCTTGTAAAGGCATCAGGCACTGGCGCTGGCCGATAGATGTGGCACACGACACCATGCACTCAGTGCATCAGGCCATAAATCTCCCTCGTATGTGTTCTGTTCCCCCCTCAGAGAGAGAGAGAGAGTCAATATCTAAAACAGACACACACATACACTGCTGTTGGCAGACATGTGTCATCCTTTTGGCTGGTTGTAAATGCTTAATATGATGCATCTCTGTTATAGCAACAGCCCGGCCCCCCGGCAGGCTCTCCCTCCCCTGCAGATAATAGAGATCCCCCATCCCCCACCCCCCACCCCCATGCACACACACCACCACGCCCGCTCCAAAACCCCTGCACCACCCAGGGTGTGTGTGGGTTAGTGACGATGACACTGCGCGATGACAGATCAGAGGGCATGTGATGATAATGCATGTGTGTGTGTGCGTGTGTGTGCGCATGTGCGCTCTCTTTGCACACTTCAGTCATAAGGAATATAAATCGGGATATCTGAGAGGAAAAACAGCCCCGCTGACTGAATGTTGTTTTCATTATAATAAGGCCATGAACAGAAAAAATACCCAATGCACTTCCAGTATGTTTATTGTAACTCTTTATTTAGTTCTGTAGTTGTTGGATGTTGGATGTGTTCGGTACAGGGAATACCCTTTACCTTTCCTCCGTTTAACCCGTTAGACCTAGCTGAAAACAAATATCATCTAAATCCTAAAGATTTCTGAAAAAAAACTGCTCAAACCTTTTCATGTCAAAGACTGCCAAAATGATATGTACTGTATTTGGCCACGGACTCTCCATCTCAAAATATTCTTTCCAGAAGCAAAGAAAAAGGAACCATTGGGGCCGGTATAGCTGAACGGTTAAACTTAAACTAAATGGTATTTTATTGTGGACAGGAACCTATTTCACGTAGGTAAAAACATCCAACTGTTTGGGACCACATCTTTGAGCCATTCCGTTGTTCTTTCTTGGCTTTGATGTTGGGAGGGTATTTCCCTCGTCTTCTCCACAACGTCTGACACATATTTCTGCTGAATGGGCCTGATTATGGAAGTGCTCTCCTTCTCCTGAGCACAATGCTGCTGCAATCACTCTGAGATGTGTGACACTTCACATACTGGACAAATGAGTCCCAGACCAAGAGGAGAGGAGGGAGCAAGCAGTGGTGATTTGGACAGCACATTTCTTTGCATTTATTTTGAATAAAACTTCATTTAGTTTTAGTCATATTTTATGATGTACAGCATGTGCTCCCCTCCCCACCATCGAGACTTTTAAATCTCGCCTAAAGACCAACCTTTATATAACGTGGCTTTTATTTCCGTTTGAGTTTCTGTGGTCTGTTTTTTATTGGCTTCTTTGTCATGTGTTCCTTTTTTTACTGTGTGATCTTGTTTCTGCTTTAGCTTTACAGTGTATTTAGCTTTTTAACTTTGCCGATAAAATCAATGTCATCAAAAAAATAAGTCAAATTACGATATCAAAACCTCATCTCCATATTCTAACTTGTATTTCTTTAATTAATGCCCAAGTCAAATTACGATATCAAAACCTCTTATCTCTATATTCTAACTCAAAACCTCATCTCCATATTCTAACTTGTATTTCTTTAATTAATGCCCTATGTGATCATACTACGACGTCACACAAAAGCATACAAAAGTAGCAGATCTGGAAGCTTTTCCACTACACTTTGAGCGTGTAGATCTGCTTCTTTTGACGTTTCTTCTTTATTTTTTGGTCTGTTCATAATGAGGTTTCCACCCGACAGAGATGATATACTGTACCGTTAGGCCCACACCGATATAGCAGTCAGTTCTCTGCAAAACGAGAGTGCTGGTGGGGAGGAAACGCTCGCTCGGCTGCCAAGTCAGCCAAGTCTCAAGAATGAATCGGACAAATCAAGCCCCCAACGGCGTAATGTCCCATTTCGCTTCATGAAATGACATGCACGATGCATCACTGTGGGAAGGTTTCTGTGTTATGTTATGTACAGCCGGACGAGTGCTATAGCTGGCTGCGTGCAACTCACTGGTGGTGCCATAATACTTTGCCTTCGAGAGAGAGAGAGAGAGAGAGAGAGAGAGAGACACTGACACACACAGTGAGAGACAGGGCTGTTATCATTTTGCTTGGGGGGGGGGGGGGGGCCTCGGTTACAGATGGTCACAGGCGTGCCGTGCATGGCGGATCAGATGGACTGTCTGTAAGCGAGGTGGCAGTGATGTCATGGTCTGGAACGATGTTGATTTTGTCGACGAAAGTTAAGACGAAAAATGTCCGTCTATGTCACTGAGGAAAATGTTAGGTTGGTACTATAGTGTTATGTTAGGGAGGGACTACCTTTGCTGGACCCCCGGACCCCACTTTGAGAACCAGTTGGGCCTAATGCATATCAAAATGGGTGTCCTTGAAAAATAAATAAACATTTAATATTTTTTTTGAATCACTGGTTTAAAGAATGTTGCTGGGGCTAAGAGCATGCAGGCGCATGTGTGCGCGTGCACGTGTGTGTGTGTGTGTGTGTGTGTGTGTGTGTGTGTGCGTGTGTATTTTTTTACACAACTTTACGTAGCAACAACAGGGAACAGTGAGATCTCTGTTTCTTGCAGGCCTCTCTTGGCCCACGCGACCGTGACCAACGCATAACGATGCACTTATTTATTTATTTGTTCATTTTTGGTTCTCTTTCGTATGGGGTGGGGGCGGTGGAGCTTGGGGGGGGGGGGGGGGGGGGGTGAGGTAGGTGGGGGTGGGTTTATGCCATACACAGCCAGCCAGTTTGTGGTGTGGTTTTGGCATACATGCGTTATTCATGTTCAAACATTGTGGTCATTCTCCAATCCATATTCATGCTCTTAAAAAGCCCGGGTTCTGTGTGCGTGTGCGTGCGTGTGTGCGTGCGTGCACGTATGCTGTGTGCGCGTACGCTGTGTGCGTATAGCAACCCCTATCACGTTCCCTCCCTATAGCAGCCACAGACAGAGAGATTCAGTTACGTCTGCCTGCTTGGGCAGGGCCGTGTTTTGCGCACGGTTGTGTGTCGCGCGCAGAGTGAGTGAGTGTGTGTGCACATGCATCTGTGTACGCTTTTGTGTTTGCATTTGCGGGCCTGTTCGTTGCTTGTCCACGTGGTTCTACCACTGTGTGTGAGTGTGGAGAGACTAGTAGTAATACAAGTTTACTTGTGAGGGTAAAATGAACAGTAGAATAGTATAGACATAGCAAGGAGTGTTCTCCTGGTCTTCACAAGACAAGCTGTCATTTTATGGTAACACATGTTTGTAGATTTAGGCTCAGAGTTAAGAAAACATTCAGGTTGGGGATCAGACAGTCAGAGGTTCGGAGCTTGATCTGTAGTTAGTTATGCCTCGGAAAATGGAGCGGGGGGTTTATGCCTTTATTGAGATGTACACAGTCTGACAGGGGGGGGGGGGGGACAGCATAGGCCGTCGTGACCCAATCACCTGCGACTCTAATAGTGCAGATCTACAAGCTCAAAGTGTCATCAGAGCGTCACACATTGTGAGCTTGTGGATCGGATATATTTTCAGCTTTTGGGTTAGGGTTGGTTGGCAATGGCATTCATGAAATTTCCGTCCTAAGATGTTGATGTCCTCATGAGTGAGTGAGTGTGTGTGTGTGTGTGTGTGTGTGTCTATAGGATGTTGCCCTACACACAGAGGTCTCTGTTAGTTATGATAGTGTCTTGCAGGTCCCCCCCCCCTCCTCCCGCCATCTCTCGAGGGAAGCCGGCTCTATTTCACCTCTCCCTCCGCCAGACTCTGGCCTGCCTGCTCTGTCAGCACTCTGCTCTGGGACAGTGTCATCGCTCTGCCTCGGGGTCGGTGTCATCACACCGGGCCACGGCTTTGATAGGGGGAGGGAGGGAGGGAGGGGGGGGGGGGGGAGAGAGAGAGAGAGAGAGAGGACTTTATTTATATAGCACCTAATAAACTGCAGCAAAAAATCAACAAAGTAAATTAGAATAGGAGTTGGCACTGAAGGCTAATCTCTAAAAGTGCATTTTCAGAAGGGATTTAAAAGAGGACACTGATTCACGCTTGATCTCCAAGGGCAGTGTGTTCCAAAGTGTTGGCGCTATGGTGCTGAAAGCCAGATCACCTTTGGTCTTTAGATTACAGACTTGGGGATCAAGAAGCTCTTTGGTTGATGATCTCAAGCAACGGGTTGGGACATAGGGGGATATTAGATCGTAGATGTACGGTGGAGCGAGACCGGACCTAGCCTTATATATGGTGAGGAGTAGTAAAATGGGGGTGATTGTATAATGGGACATTGTGCATAATGAATACTTTCTACTTTTGTTCAAATATATTTTGATACTGATAGCTTTGAATACACATACATTTTGAATACCGGAATTTTACTTAGTGCTTCTGCATTGCAGTATTGATGCTTTTACTTAAATGTGAGTACCTTGTCCACCACTGAGAGAGATAAATAGAGATGTCCCCTGGCCTTCCATATTTCCTCCTCCTCCACCACCACCACCACCCCCTCGTCTCTCTCTATCCCTCTGCGGGGCGATTCCTCTTCTCTCTGTTCATTCCTCGCTGTTTTATGGGCTTCTGTCTCACTGTAACTCACCGCTCTCTGCAACCCTCGGCCCCCGAGATGATGATGATGATGAACCCCCTCAAGGACCACTGGTGGTCCCTGGACCACTGGTTGAATACCACTGCCCTACATGATCGCACTACAGCGTCACGGGTACAGGCTTTAGTTTCGACATACTATTGGTCCGACAACGACAACCTACCTCAGACCCTAACCTAACCATAACCGCAAGCACGGAGCAGCGCATGTTCTCCAACCTTAACGGATGATCGCCAACCTTAATCCAGTCGGCAACCTTAACGCATGTTCGCCAACCTTAATCCGATCGTTTTCCACATGTTGATCCTATGGTATGTCGGATGAGCATGCGCACCCCAGCGTCACACATTAGCGTTTTGAGCTTGTCAATCTGCTACTTTTGCCGTTTAAAAAATGTTGTCTTGAACAGTTTTGGACACACAAGGTTTCCGTCCGACAGAGACGATATGCATGATGTTGCATTTGTACACAAGCTTGAGAGAGTGTTTTGTTTGTCCTATGCACAGCTTTGTCTGTTGTATTGCAGATTTTTAAAAGTCCTACTATTTGTAGATTCTTTTATTTTTACCAGCTGCAAGCTGGTCAATAAGAGCTTGCTATATATCCGACCGGTAGATAGACACTGGAGATCGACACCACTCTGCTGAGCCTGCACGAGTGGTGTTAGACACTGGAGATCGACACCACTCTGCTGAGCCTGCACGAGTGGTGTTAGACACTGGAGATCGACACCACTCTGCTGAGCCTGCACGAGTGGTGTGCGCATGCGTGGAATTGGAAGCCACGCCCACTCCACAGTGTGATCTCATCTCCCTCTAGTCCACTGTCCGCAGGAGATGAGGAGAAGAGAAACTCACGGAAGGAGGAAATGTCGGCTCACGATTTTGCTTATTCCTTCTAAATCTCTGTATATAAAATATAGCTCACGCAGCGAATCTCTTAGTTACATCAACATTGTTCTTCGACAATATTTTGTTTGTGCCGAAGTATTACGATTAGATAGTTTACATTGGCTATTTCGCTTGCCACGCAGTGACGCGCCTACGCTTCCTGGCCATTAGCCATGAAGTCCCAGAGCCAACTAATAGAACAGTTGCGACATTGAGGGGTCAAAAAAACTCGCTGATTTAATGGTTAACAGACAGTAACACATTTCATACACATTTATGACTCCCAGTCCCACGCATACTACCGCGGACCCCCTCCGCCCCGTGCCGAACTCCTCGGGGACCTCCAGAATGACATGTCAATTATGTTCGGCATTCAATCAAACCAACTGCGTGAGTGCTGTATAATAAATGTCACGTTATAATGTAGGCTAATACAAGTTCACGCACGCACATTGTCAGCATGACGATCTGCAAGCTCACAACTCGCTGCATGTGGACGCAACAGTTGGAGTTTGTAGATACACGGAATGAAGATGCACATTTCACAGAATATATACCACTTTGAATTAAAACAATCGGTTGTGCTTTGGGCACCAATACAAATGAAATCACCAGTCTCACACTGCATCATATTCACATCTTCACATGTTGGGAGCTTGTAGATTTGCTATTTTTTTAATTCTGTGGACCACCACCACCACACATATAAAAGCTGCTGGTAATAATATGACGAAAGTCATGGACTTTGATATAATAACAAAAACAAGAATTGATGCAAATCAATTAATTACCAGCTTCTGCTGCATTATATCTCCAGAATTGTGCTATTATATGACATGTAAATGTGTGTGTGTGTGTGTGTGTGTGTGTGTGTGTGTGTGTGTGTGTGTGTGTGTGTGTGTGTGTGTGTGTGTGTGTGTGTGTGTGTGTGTGTGTGTGTGTGTGTGTGTGTGTGTGTGTGTGTGTGTGTGTGACTATGTAAGTGTGAGTCTAGCCTAGTACTGCACGAGTGGTGTGCGCATGCGTGAAATTGGAACGATACAGAGCAGAAATTGGAACGAATAATGCAGCTGGTAATTAATTGATTTCATCAATTTGGGCTTGTTTTATTTTCATCAATGAAGAAATGTTTTATGCAGAATTTGTTCTCTGCATTTGAACCTTGGAGCGGTGAGCCGCAGCCGTGCCAGGTCTTGTTCCTCTTGATGGG
Source organism: Protomyctophum parallelum (assembly GCF_964188405.1). Classification (NCBI taxonomy): domain Eukaryota; kingdom Metazoa; phylum Chordata; class Actinopteri; order Myctophiformes; family Myctophidae; genus Protomyctophum; species Protomyctophum parallelum. The sequence continues at coordinate 15,511,853 of NC_139705.1, read as the reverse complement.
CAGGGTTGTCTCCACAGAAGAATATCCACAATGACCTGGTATTTTGCCCTGTGGCAGCTAGTGTCCAGCAAAACGTAGTCTTCAACAACTGAGATGGGAGGGATGGCTCCATAAATATGAGCTTTAGTAGGACGGGGTCTCAGAGTTGTGAGATTTTTACTTCTGTGTCCCCCTGTTCTCTTAGCTCTCTCTCTCACACTCACACACACACACACACACACACACACAATCCGGTCTCTCCCTCTTTGGGCCCGTGTTAGGAGGGTTAAGAGTTCTGTGTGTGTCAGGGTGCTGGTCCCGTGTTAGGGGCATGGACCCATACAACTCCTGCACTGTTCAGTCTCCTATGCATATGAATGTCTAGGGGAAGTGTCGCATGTTGATAGAAAGGAAAATATTAGTCTAGCGTTGGCACTGTGTTTGGCGCGCGTGTGTGTGCGCGCGAGTGTGTGGCCATGCATATAATATACATTGACCACATAGATCCTAGCGTCCCCGGCCCGGGGCGAACATTTCCGCAAAAATATAGCTGATCTACTTGTACTATCGGCTATTTTTGCTGACAATATTTGGTGTAGAGGAGGGGAAAAATAACAAAAACTAGGGGGCCTAGTTTAGGCCCCTGTGGGGACTCCAATGATGAAGTATATGGTTCAAGAATTTCACTTCATATGAGCATGGATTAAAGTTCTGACTTCTCTGCCAGCACATACAGTAGATTTATTTTATGGAAGCGTGTCATTCATGGAAGATAGCAGATTTCCACGTATTAGTTATTTTAAGAGCAAAGATAATTTTACGGTCAAACTATAGCACTAGAATACATGTTCAGGAGCACCGTACATAAACATAAACGCTCTTGGATATGGCATAAAAGCAAAGCCTCAATCTGTGATCTTTATTTTTTCACCTGGTTGGAGATATGTGGAACGGCAGCATTATGTTTATTATGATAATACCTAAACATTATCAATTGAAATACTGTATTAATTGTGTAGGAAACACAGCATGTGCGTGAGTGCATGCATGTGTGCCTGCGTGCGTGTTTAGGGGGTGTGGGGTCTCCTTTCACATTGCTTTATGAATCATTGATTTGTGAATTGAGTTTCAGTCATGATATTGTTTCATGTATGTTTGTTATTTATTCCATGTGAGTATGCGTGTGTACGTGTTCCTCAGTTCTTGTAGAATGTGTGTCTACATTTGCATAAGACAGACAAAGACCTTTAAGTCGTCAGGGATCCAAGTATCCCGAGTCCTAAATTCCTCCGGCAGACAGCGGTGTTGTCCCCATTTCTCTTAATCCCTCTTCCTCGTAAAGGAAGCCAGTGTTCTCATGTCACGTGACCGTTTCTGAATTCAGCGCTACTGCCAAAAGTAGGGGATCAGCGGTGATAGTAACACCTCATCAGCACAGGCAAGGAGCGAGCGTTCCTGTACGTCAAGAAAAACTCTCCTGATATGGAGCATTGGCCATTGCGTTGCGACGCAGTCTGAACCAATATATAGTAGCGTGTAGATCTCAACCAATAAAAGTGTGAAAACTCACTCAAATATAGATTCTGCAAGCGAATATAGGAGGGGTGGATGACGTCGCTGCACGGCACGTTGTCGCACCTGGTATGTCAGGACAGTCTCATTGAATTATTTTTTAATGAGATGTCCTCGTTCGCTCCAAGTTTGCTCGCTTGCATTGCTGGCAGTGAAGATGAGGTGTTAAGCAGTATGTAAACGCACACGTTTTCTGCACTGGTTCTCAATGTGGGCTCTCATTACACCTCGGTAAAACAGAATCCATTCAGTCAGATTTAGGAGCTGACCACAGTCTTCCCCCAAGATGTGATAAGGGACAGAGAACGGCTAATGGACCTTGTGCAAACTGCCCTACAAAGCCAATGTGCATGCAGTAATATAACTATACAGATTTTATTTTTGAGTGGTGCAACCACTCCTACATCCAGCAACGTCCGTGTACCTAGGTACACTCATAAGTGAGCACGAGTATGTTACTTATTTATACCATTAGGGGGCACCAGAGTACAGAGAAGAAATTGGAACGATACAGAGAAGAAATTGGAACGATACAGAGAAGAAATTGGACGATACAAATTGGAATGATACAGAGAACCAATAGACGGGAGTTGCACCACTCGGTTCACACTGGTGTGATTTCTTCTTAATTTTTTTGCTTATAAGTGGGTTTAAAAGTGTTTCAACTGGTCAGCCAAATGAGATATTGGCAAATAAGTGATATTACACTAATTGTAAAATGTTCTTGCTGTAATTGTTATTCCCAAAAATCATGAAGGCTATTTTGACTTTTGGTATACACAAATGTGTCTGTGTGTCCAAAGAACAGATAGTTCCTGCACTATACGCATTTTCCGGTTCAGATCTGCTGCCCGAGCCAATCAAATTAATTAAGCTCTGGGAAAATGAACAGGAATTTGCTATGCCATCTTCTACAGAACCTCCAGGACTGCTTATGCACATACAGAGTCTATAGAGCCTTTGGTTACATATACAATCTTGGGCCAGATGTATTATTGATTGTGCGTGTGCGTGTGTGTGTGTGTGCGTGTGCGTGCGCATACCATTGACTTTCTGTGATCTAGATAGATCTGTGATGGGGAGGGGGGGGCATGCACCCGCACCTTTCATCCTAATGGAGTCCACCTGACCAATCACAGGGCAGAGATCGGGGAGGAGATAAGAGCACCGCCGGGCCCGGTTCCGGTAAACGGCTTCTGATAGGCTCCCTCCCCCCATAGCGGCGCTCTGCTCCTATCAACAATCAGTCAGGGTTAATGGTGAGAGCCAGCGGGGCCGGCTGATTGGAGCCAGGCGACACATCAGTCAAGATGCTCCTAGAGTTACTGTACCTCAGGCTACAACTATTCACTTTCATACTCGCCGTGACCACAACAATGCAGCATGTCACCACGTAGCGTCTAAAGGCACGGTTGATGATGATGAGGATGGCGATGACGCCATCACAAGCCGTTAGTCCGTGTCGCTTGGAACGCTCACGCCCTCATCACCGGAGAAAACGTTGTCACTCGTTGATTCGAGTTGTCAGTCGCCACAACGATGATTGCGGTCATTTTGTATGAGATTAAAGAGAGAGAAGGTAGCAATATAATTGTAATTTGTTGTTAAAACACATTGACTGTCATGATTGGCTGACACTTGGCTGCTGCAAGATATGTTTGATGTCGGTAGGGTTCCAAATGTGATTGAGACGGTTTTCCGGTTTGACGATGTTGGATCTGGTTCCTGCGGTTCGGAATCCCTAGAAGTCGGGAGTTCTGAAACGTAAAAATTAGGGGTGTGCATCTCTCCCTTACCAGACGGTTCGATGCGTATGCGATTCAGAGACGATAGCCTACATTTTTTATAGGCTACAGAACTATTCTATTCGATTGGGTGCAATTCGATGCGATTCTGATTTTGTGGAATTTGATGAGATCTGACACATTAAACTATTTTTTCCCATTTTTTATTTGATGCTAGATCTATACAAAATGTAATCTAATTAGAGGCTTTGTGAATAATTAATCTCAATCACATTTTAATCGCATATCAATTTTGACCTGAGAACAGTGAGAAACATTTTTTTTTTTTTCAAATGGATTTCGGTATACGAGTGAATCAATGAATACGTACCTAAAGATGCTTTAGAAAGGGGACATGAGAAAACAAATAAAAACAACTTTATTAGGGGAAAAACACTAAGACTTAATAAATTAAAACATTGGAATGAGAAGTGCATTCCACAGGGTTGGGACAGCAAGCACGTTTCAGAACAGTGGAAACCTTGTCCATTAACAGATTTACTCCTCGAGGAACGTTCCGCCATAAGGAATCCAACCAGCAACATGCTTCTGGCGTAAGGTTCCGTCTGATAAGCTTTATTATTGATATCGAACCGGATCGCTGATTTATTTTTTATTATTATTATTTTGGCTTGGCCTTTCCTTCTTTAGTGATCCTAGACCGGATTGCGCAACGCACTGCTGTCCTACAGGCTGACTAAAAAGCTGAATAACTCCAAATCTACGGAGCTCTCCATGGTTTGGATAAAATGTGCGATGTTCGGAGGTCTTTGCTGATTATCTGGTGGTTTAGATGGAAACATTGGCGCTTTCTAGAGCAAAGATGGCTTCATTTTAGCTCTCTAGCATTGACGCTATTTATTTAGCATTAAAGATGGACCCTCCAGACAGGAGGGTCTGTGGATGGTCTGTGGTCTGTCTCTCTCTCTCTGAGTCTCTCTCTCTCTCTCTCTCTCTCTCTCTCTCTCTCTCTCTCTGACTCCCCCCCCCCCCCCCCCCCCCCCCCGCCACGTAAAAATAAAAAATCTGATGGGTCACCGTTTGACCTGTCTGACCACAGAAGAGCGCTGTAAAGTGGGCCAGGGTCACGCAGGAGCGAGGGAACATGCACACACACACACACACACACAAAGGTAGACACACTCCCTGCTGGGTGGCCCAGCTCTTTATTTCTCTCTCCCCACCCCCCTACCGGATCAAAGTGCTGGCATTCCCTCTCTCCAAAAAGAGAGAGAATGAAAAAAATTAATACTAATGGTTCTGGGGGTGAGGTGGGGGTGTGGGGGTAATTACCCAGCAATCACTGCAGCATTCCGCAGCCGAGGGGGCAGAGATAGGGCCTTGAGCCTAAAGAGCATGGACGTGGATCAACTTGGCCTGGCTCTCACACATACACGCACGCACATGCAATCAATCTTCATTGAAGGTCTCCCTGTGCTCAAGCAGAAAGAATCTCAATGTAGAAGTGTGTGTGTGTGTGTGTGTGTGTGTGTGTGTGTGTGTGTGTGTGTGTGTGTGTGTGTGTGTGTGTGTGTGTGTGTGTGTGTGTGTGTGTGTGTGTGTGTGTGTGTGTGTGTGTGTGTGTGTGTGTGTGTGTGTGTGTGTGTGTGTGTGTGTGTGTGTGTGTGTGTGTGTGTGTGTGTGTGGCAGGGCAGTGTAGAGCAGTGGTGAAAAGTACAATTTCAAGGTACTTTTCTACTCCACTACAATTGTTCATCCATCCATCTTCAACCGATTATCCAGAGTTTGTTCGCAGGGGCACTAGTTCCAGAATGCCTTTCCCATGCAACATTAGAACTTTCTCCTGGGGGATCCTGAGGTGTTCCCAAGCCAGCAGTGTGGAGGCCCTTGACCTCCATAGGGAGGCCCTTGGTCCTCCCAGTGGGACGTGCACCAATGACCTCCATAGGGAGGCCCTTGATGCCCAACCCACGCACGGTTCTACCGTACTGACTGTACTTCTCACCCTATCTCCATAAGGGATATGCCGGCCGGATGCGGCAGCCACCCGTCTGAGAAAACTCGTTTTGGCTGCTTATGTCCACGTTCTTATTCTTTGGGTCATGATGACCCACCCTTCATGTCCATTGTCCACATTCTTATTCTTTGGGTCATGATGACCCACCCTTCATGACCACGTTCTTATTCTTTGGGTCATGATGACCCACCCTTCATGTCCACGTTCTTATTCTTTGGGTCATGATGACCCACCCTTCATGACCACGTTCTTATTCTTTGGGTCATGATGACCCACCCTTCATGTCCACGTTCTTATTCTTTGGGTCATGATGACCCACCCTTCATGACCACGTTCTTATTCTTTGGGTCGTGATGACCCACCCTTCATGTCCACGTTCTTATTCTTTGGGTCATGATGACCCACCCTTCATGACCACGTTCTTATTCTTTGGGTCATGATGACCCACCCTTCATGTCCACGTTCTTATTCTTTGGGTCATGATGACCCACCCTTCATGTCCACGTTCTTATTCTTTGGGTCATGATGACCCACCCTTCATGACCACGTTCTTATTCTTTGGGTCATGATGACCCACCCTTCATGACCACGGGGGAGAGTATATGAACACAGATTGCTCGGGATAGAGAGCTTTTTCTTCTGGCTCATCTCTCCGTTTAGTTGTACTTTTTCTACTTTTTTTAGTAGTAACATTTTGGGGGCGTGCCCATAACTCCCGACATCCCATTACTCAGACCTGTCGTTTCAGCATGCGGAGAGGGTTAGAAATGCAGCGAGTCGGACCAGCGCCATGTCGGAATAATGCAACCGTCGGAAGAATGACTGAGGACTTATTCTTCGTAGCACTTCCTGTACCAGCACGGGTGGAGGGGGGTCTGTGTTGTGTGAGTGACTTGCTGGAAGGAATGTGTTGGGGGGGGGGGGGGGGGGGGGTCGTCTGCTCGTCATATGTGAGAGAGAGAGAGAGAGGGCCCAACATGTATGATAATAATCACAGCCCAGGCCGTGTATGTGTGCATGTATGAGTGTCTGTACATAATGTGTCCCCCAGGGGCCTATAGTACGCCGCTCAGAATGACTCCATATGTGTGTGGAAGCACACCATTGGTCAGGGGTGTGTGTGTGTGTGTGTGTGTGTGTGCGCACGTGCACGTCTTCAATGGCGCCTACACATTCTTATAGCGTATCTGTCCGTGTGTGTGCATTCATGTTACTACTCTCACGTGTGTTACACTTTACATGTGATGTGCCTGCATTCATTTTATGAATTCATCTACTCTCGGTGTGTGTGTGTGTGTGTGTGTGTGTGTGTGTGTGTGTGTGTGTGTGAGACAGACACACAAGAGTGCCTTTGTGTTTCTAAACAGGCAGGCGGTGGTTTTGCGTCGCCGGTGAAGGTTAGGCCAGCGTATAGAGAGAGTCACCGGCCCGCCTCCTAATCGAGATGAAGCCCGTGTTAAATTCTGTCTCTTTCACTTCCATCCTGGAGGTCCATTCTGCTTTCTGTTTTCCACCAACAGGTTCCATTTACTACCACGCAGGGTTGATTCCGTCGACTAAAACGATGACAAAAACTGTTCGTCGACTACCTTTATTCACTGAGGAAGACGGAATAAAAATTAAATAAAAAATAAGCTATCGTAACTAATACTACTAATATATTGACAATTTCGTCAACAAATTAAAACTAGAGTAAAATGTCAGGGAGGGACTAGTGCAGAAGAGATCTAGTAGATCTATTGGGGCCTATTTTCTGCAAACATTTTCTCCATGAATATACTGATGCTGGGGTTTCTGATTCGCTCCGTGGTGTCCATATTCTGAGGGGCGAACGTTGCTCACAATGCTTGCAGAATGGCTATTTTCAGGGAACAGACCAAACACAGAGTCTTTGGGGACCCCGGTCAGCTTCTTCTCGTGTGTATCATCATCAGATACCCGGTCAACCAAGAGTATTATAGGGTTTAAGTGCTTAAAATGTTGTGTCAATGTGTAAAAGGGAACATTCCTTGCGGCCTGCGTTGACGATGACGTGACACTGATGGACGCCCGATGGCTGCCGTAGAGCTCGGCGTAATCTCTACCTCGACCTGAAAGGTTCGGGACGGTGAGTTCAGAACCATGAGCATCATCATCATCCTGTTGACCTGTCCCCCTCCGTCCCCCGCATGCAGCATCATCATCATCCTGTTGACCTGTCCCCCTCCGTCCCCCGCATGCAGCATCATCATCATCCTGTTGACCTGTCCCCCTCCGTCCCCCGCATGCAGCATCATCATCATCCTGTTGACCTGTCCCCCTCCGTCCCCCGCCTGCAGCATCATCATCATCCTGTTGACCTGTCCCCCTCCGTCCCCCGCATGCAGCATCATAATCATCCTGTTGACCTGTCCCCCTCCGTCCCCCGCATGCAGCATCATCATCATCCTGTTGACCTGTCCCCCTCCGTCCCCCGCATGCAGCATCATCATCATCATCCTGTTGACCTGTCCCCCTCCGTCCCCCGCATGCAGCATCATCATCATCCTGTTGACCTGTCCCCCTCCGTCCCCCGCATGCAGCATCATCATCATCCTGTTGACCTGTCCCCCTCCGTCCCCCGCCTGCAGCATCATCATCATCCTGTTGACCTGTCCCCCTCCGTCCCCCGCCTGCAGCATCATCATCATCCTGTTGACCTGTCCCCCTCCGTCCCCCGCCTGCAGCATCATCATCATCCTGTTGACCTGTCCCCCTCCGTCCCCCGCCTGCAGCATCACCATCAGGCCTGTTGACCTGTCCCCCTCCGTCCCCCGCCTGCAGCATCATCATCATCCTGTTGACCTGTCCCCCTCCGTCCCCCGCCTGCAGCATCATCATCATCCTGTTGACCTGTCCCCCTCCGTCCCCCGCCTGCAGCATCATCATCATCCTGTTGACCTGTCCCCCTCCGTCCCCCGCCTGCAGCATCACCATCAGGCCTGTTGACCTGTCCCCCTCCGTCCCCCGCATGCAGCATCACCATCAGGCCTGTTGACCTGTCCCCCTCCGTCCCCCGCCTGCGTCTCTCGGGCACCACTCATCTTATGAAGTCACCGCGCGCCGTCCGTCGTTCCGCTCGATAACACATGACTAATGAGTCCTCGGGCGAACAAGGAGAGAGCATGACATCAGGATGTAAGAGGTCGGCCGAGGGGAAGGAAAGAGGGGAGAGGGGAGAGAGGTGTCATTTTCCAACTTTTTAAGGTCTCGCCGTCGGGCCTACAGTACGTGTCCCCTTCGTACCCGTAGGACTGAAGAGACTGGTGGATGGGGGTGCGTGCGTGCGTGTCCTGCGTGACCATGAGCAATACACCCTGACAAGAGACACAGACTCTGCTGGAGCTGTCGAAATGATCCAAGAGATGACCGTGGGTTTAATTTTAGGCCATGCTCGACAATGACTTGCTTACCAATTGCAGTGGCAGGAACATACCACAGGAGGGCGACAGCGTACACAGCATCTCTGCTGCTACATTGGGTCTGTTCACTGATGACATCTTTCTATGCTTTACACAGAGAGAGAGAGAGAGAGAGAGAGAGAGAGAGAGAGAGACAGGAGTCAGAAGGAGAAGGCAGGTTGAATGAAGTGCAGGCCCACACTGTCATCTTGTTAAAAAAGGTCACTGTCTTCTCCGAGGCTTTATTTATGGGCCAAACTGTGTTTCTCTTTGAAGAGCCACATCTGAGTGCATGGTTTGCTGGAGGAAGTCCTTTATTAACTTGGCAGTCAACATGCTGTTATGGCAGGAAAGGGGAACAGCATGCAGGTGTAGATGTTTGAATGTGCACCACACGCGCGCGCACGCACACACACACACTCACACACACGCGCCGCGTTTGAAAGGTTCAAGTGGAGCGCGTTCCGTGCTGTGCTCGGATCACGGTATGCGATTGTGGCTGCAGATGAAGTAGCAGGAATGATCTTTCCAATATGAAAAAAAAAAGTTTATTTTTTCTCATAACTGCTGTGTTTGAGTCAGTGTGACCTAGATTTCTCTCCCGGGGAAAAGAAGGACGCAATGTTACTGTGCATATTGTTCACTTTGTGGTTGTTGTACAAGCGAACGGACGTACACACATGCACAGGTCTGTTGGTGTGTTGGTGTGTTTGCTTGCGTGTGTGCATGGGTGCGTGCATGTGTGTGTGTGCATGCGTGCGTGTGTGCGCACGTGCACGTGGGGTGTGTTTGCACACTCACATAAGGTCCCCGGGTTTTACGACCGGCTCCGTCATATATTCAGAGGCGATGACAAGCACCAGAGAAATGAATTTGCCTTTTCCGAAATAGAGCTAGAGAGAGAGAAAGGAGCGGCCCCGCCAATTATTGTTTTGGTATTTTTATTGGTCCAAAAGAGTTTTAAAAAGACAAATGATCACATTTTTTATGGTGGTCACGCTCTCTGTAAAGCCTGGTCTCTCTGTGTTACCATTCCTTCATGGAGGAGGAGGAGGAACACACATGAGACGGTTCCACTTCTTCTAGTTTGGATGGAACACAGACGGGTCGGGCCGGAGGTTTTTGTGGTTCTTGCTCCGGAACGGTGCCGCTTTTAGATCAAGAAGGTTTGTAGCCAGGGGAGCTGTGGAGCTCCTCACGCTGCTTTCACTAACTGCTCTCCCATTACATTAGAAGTCAGCTCGCCTTAATCATGATCTGAACTGAACTGAACGGGCTGAAAAACCACAACGCAACAACTAGGCGACTCTCTGCGGCGAAGGGACACTCTGAGAGGGTACGAATAGAACCAAATAATGGGCCCTATACATGTCTGTAACTCTGAGAGGGTACGAATAGAACCAAATAATGGGCCCTATACATGTCTGTGACTCTGAGAGGATAAGAATAGACCCAAATAATGGGCCCTATACATGTCTGTAACTCTGAGAGGGTACGAATAGAACCAAATAATGGGCCCTATACATGTCTGTAACTCTGAGAGGGTACAAATAGAACCAAATAATGGGCCCTATACATGTCTGTAACTCTGAGAGGGTACGAATAGAACCAAATAATGGACCCTATACATGTCTGTAACTCTGAGCGCCCTTTCATGACGACGACAGGCCCGGAAAATAATTTCTCATGCATTTCTCCCATAGACATTTCAAGTAGTAGTGTTTATTTAAAGATCTGTAAGCCTCGGACAAAGCCAACTCGGATCGTGACAAACCATAACAACACAATTTTTGGGCCGAACAATTAAATGGAAAGAAGAAAAAAAGGGCAGGTTACAACACTTTCTTTTGTTGTTTTTCTTCTTTCTAATTATTTGTTCGGCCCAACATATTGTGTTTGTTGTCATGATTTGTCACGATCCGAGTTGGCTTTGTCCGAGGCTTACATATCTTTAAATAAATACTTTCTGAAATGTCTAATGCATGGGAAATTATTTTCTGGGCCTGTCGTCGTCATGAAAGGGAGCGGGACTTCGACGCTCTATACAGATCTGGAACTCTTTTCCACCAGGGTTGAAGCGTTGAACCTGTTCCGTTATTTTTGTCTTTACTTTACTTTAATTGTTTGTTTAGATGGGACAATGCATATTAATGGGCACTACAGTACATGCACTGTAACATTTCCCACCTAATATTGAACCAGTTCAGAGTGTTTCCAATGAAAATGAACCTTGAAAGTTGGTTCGGAATTTAAACCAAAATACTTGTTTTTTTGCTGAACGGGGGGAACCAGTGAAACTGTAACGGCCCTTGACAATTACATTTCCCCCGTTAAATGGACCCTTTGACCGGTCATATTGGACACGTTGCTGACCAGGCCTGGAATCTGAACCTGGGGCAACTGGGGACCTCCTGTCCCTAATAACGATGGTGCTTTAAACTGGTGGAAATGCAAGCCAGTTCACGGCCGGTTCTGTGAAAGCACCAAGGTTTCAAGGATGAACGGAACCAGTTCTAGAACCTGTTGGTGGGAAAAAAGGGCCTTAGAGTGAACAAATGGCCCCAAATGGAGCCGTCTGTCTGTGTACACTCAGAGATTTCATGGTGTATGTATGGGAGGATATTCAGTGGTGTTAAGTAGCCACGTACATTTACTCAAGTACTGTAATTCCAGTACTTCCAGGAGTATTTACAATACTTTTACTTCTACTCCACGTCAAATATTGTACTTTTACACTACACTACATTTATTTGAAAACTTTAGTGACTTTATAGATTTTTATTATTATATTACAAAACATACATTAACCACTTCAGCCCTATAAACATTTTGGCCATTAGCTGATCTCACAATGCATCGCAAGTTTGTAGATCTGTTATTTTCAAAAGACTTATAAAAGACGTATACATGTGAAAACTTGAAATGGGACATTCTGCATAATGAGTACTTTTACTTTTGGTAGCCTATACCTCAACTACATTTTCTTGCCAATACTTTTGTACTTTTACTTTTTTTACTCAAGTGCATTTTGAATTCCAGTAGCAGTATCCTAATGATAATTTTACTTCAGTAAAGCATTTTGAGTACTTTTCCCCACCAGTGTTTACGGCATATGGGAGCTGGAGAAGAGGTCAGCGGAGGCCAAACTGTGCATCATCAATTGCACTTTTTTGAAAAAGAGGACCTGCTGCTGTTGTCCTATCAGTGTGTCGATAAAGCTATCGCAGTCAAAACAGCATGCATGGCTGTAGAATGTGGTGAGGCAAGTGTGTGTGGGAGATGACTTAGACAGACGTCATTGTGTTTGAACAGGACACACACACACACACACACACACATACATACACCACATTGCCTGGCCAAAGGCTTCAATCTGGCTGGCTATCCTAGGTGGTCCGCTAGAGGGGGGATCTTTAAAGGAATCAATGACATATGCCCAATGGCTTGGTGATAATGGTGTGTGCGTGCACGCTCGCGTGTGTGCAAGAGTACAGATTGAGGTTGCGTGCTTGCTGTACCGACAGATAAAAGCAACAACTTGTGTTATGATCATAACAGACCAAAGCCATCCTCAGTATCAATGTATATCCATTTGTAATGTGCAAATGTATCCGTTAGTGGGTTCAGTTACATGGGCTTTGTTGCATAACCCATTCAGGACAGCGATCTCTTTTGGTGTGAAGTTATACTTTAGCTTGAAAAATAGCATCTACACGCTCACTATGAGCGTGTAGATGCTATTTTGAAAATGTGGCGCAAATCTTTGAATATATTCTTTCAGACCTAATGTTGTTAACTCAAATCTTTGCTTCTGGAGGGTCCCTGGTACAACGTATTTTAAGATGGGGGTTGGCGGCAAATTACATATATTTTTGGGGGTCATTGACATGAAATAGTTTGAGGACCACTGACTCACTGTTTTAGAATGGGCCTCAGTCCTAAATGGGTCACAGTGCTCTAAACAAGAGTCCATAGACGTGGCTGCTACATGCATGCTACATTCCCAAAGCCAGACGTTGGAGGGGCCCATCAAAAAATTGCAAAAGCAGCACATCTGCTCGAAAGACGGTGTGAAGCGACTCATTTGACCTTAATTCACACTGTGAAGTCAGGTCAAATAAACGTTTAATGGCATGAAATGGATTCGGCAACCAGCGGGAGGGGAAACAGCGCCACCTTCTAGGACATGCATGGCAACAGCAGTTTTAATCACTTCCTTATTGGCTCCATATCCAGAGACGAAAACTTGCTGCCTGATCCGTGTGGCGTATCTCGGTAAATTAATCTTTGGTTATGCGCAGAGCCTATTAACACCCGGATTCCATCCGTCAGCTCTTGCCTGCCTCTACAAAAAGGCATTTCATCCTCTTTGGAGCGTAGTCGTACAGTAGTAGTGTGCTTTGAGCATGCAGATTCCTGGCAGCGAGTTCCTCGCCCTCTCTCTCCCATATCCGCCGATTCACGTTGAAGCCCCTCTCGTCCGGACCCGGGGTTCAAGGTTCAAGTCATGCTTAACGGGGTTTTTTTCCGCACGATTTCACGGAGGACCGCACGGCGGGGCTAAACGTTTCGTCGAGGGCTTGTTATTTTGCGCGTCCGGGCCAAAGCAAACGAAGTCCGGGGAAGAATGTAATCATTTATCTAAGACCAGGGGCGATAGGCTCCATTTGACCTGAAATAGGGGCTCTGTGGTGCCCACGGGGAGAGAGAGCCAGGGTACTGACGTGTGCACGCTCGTGCGTGCGTTCGCACGCACAGGAAGGGTGGACGAGAGGAGGAGAGTTATTTTTCTCTGAGCCATCACAACCAGAGGGCAGAATCGGCGGTTTGTTTGTGTTTGTCCCTGTGTGTGTTTACTCCCCCGCGGTGATAAGTGCGCTGAGGTGTCGTACCCTGCCAGAGCTGTGCGCCATGATGGCCACCGCGGTCAGTAGCTGATGTGGCACCACTGTGACTGTGTGTTCATTTCACTCTGAGAGACTGGACAAATCCGTTAAATTACAGTAATCTAAATACTGTCGTTCTGATTTGAGATCATGTACAGTAGCTATTTTTCTATATTGATTAATCCTCGAGGGGCGCTAGCCCCTCCTATTTTGTCCAGGGTCTGTGTAAACAAACATTGAAGACAAAAGTGCGTAAACACAAACATTGAAGATAAAAGTGTGTAAACGCAAACATTGAAGACAAAATGTGGCCAATATAAATACATCTTGTGACAAATTATGTATCGTACAAGAAACAAGCCATGGTGCATGAAGGAATGAAACAGAGGGAAAAATGCACCCCTCACTTCACACAAGTGTTTTATATACCAACAAACCAATTGACCAAAATAAGCGGTGAATACTAACAATAATAATAAGAGTTAAAATCACATGCACTTAATGCAATTTTAAATGGAGCTCTCTAAAACTTAAACACATAGAACTCGGGTATAGCCAGTATTGGGCCTAAGAGACTTGAGGGCTGAAAGGGTTCTGGTGGTTGGCTATAGCAGGGGTCTTCAACAGGGGGTCCCGTACTTGATTTGATTTATTTATTAGCTTACTGTTTACAGCTAATCTTACTTGGGTCCTCAGAGTGACTACAGGGGGCCACCAAATCTTTGTCTGATATAGGATATTTGTTCTAAGAAGCCCACAAAATAGCAGATCTACAAGCTCACAACGCCTCTCAGTGCAGGGCGCTGTGAGCTTGTAGATTGGCTATTTTTGGGCAAAGAAGTTTGGTGTAGAGGTGAAAACCTCAGAACAAGTACAGTGTGAAAGGTCAAGTTTACTAAGTATTGCCAGTTTAAGTGGTTAAATGTCATAAAACATGATAAAACATTAACGTGAATCCAACATACACTGATGACAGTCAAACAAGTCTATATGAACCCATTTATGAAATCTATGAAAAAGTTTAACCTGCAACACAATTCTACACACTATGTAGTGGTCCCTGCTTCTCTCTCGGCTAAGTGGTCCTTGGTAGGAGCCCCATGGGCGTCTGGGAAACGTTGAAGATGCCCTAACCTACTGGCTAAAGCTGGAACTGCAGGCGGGTAAAGTACATACACGAGCAAAAGCGTGCGCAGCTGAGGTTTCCGCATTTTTGTATCAAATTTTGATGCCCAAATCAACAAAATATGCTGAAATAGAGCATTCTTCCGGGTGCTGCAAACGCCAGTGAGCAACTTCCATCCAAATGAATAGCTGGGGCGGGGCAGTCCGCCCTCTTGTTTATATGGTATATAACTATATGGTCCTTGGCCCCTGGGATATAGGACTCATGAGTGGTACTGGGGGCAGACTGTGTGCATGTGGAGGGTGCCTATAGGTGGAACTGGGGGCAGACTGTGTGCATGTGGAGGGTGCCTAGGTGGGACTGGGGGCAGACTGTGTGCATGTGGAGGGTGCCTATAGGTGGAACTGGGGGCAGACTGTGTGCATGTGGAGGGTGCCTATAGGTGGAACTGGGGGCAGACTGTGTGCATGTGGAGGGTGCCTAGGTGGGACTGGGGGCAGACTGTGTGCATGTGGAGGGTGCCTATAGGTGGAACTGGGGGCAGACTGTGTGCATGTGGAGGGTGCCTAGGTGGTACTGGGGGCAGACTGTGTGCATGTGGAGGGTGCCTAGGTGGTACTGGGGGCAGACTGTGTGCATGTGGAGGGTGCCTAGGTGGTACTGGGGGCAGACTGTGTGCATGTGGAGGGTGCCTAGGTGGAACTGGGGGCAGACTGTGTGCATGTGGAGGGTGCCTAGGTGGAACTGGGGGCAGACTGTGTGCATGTGGAGGGTGCCTATAGGTGGAACTGGGGGCAGACTGTGTGCATGTGGAGGGTGCCTAGGTGGTACTGGGGGCAGACTGTGTGCATGTGGAGGGTGCCTAGGTGGAACTGGGGGCAGACTGTGTGCATGTGGAGGGTGCCTAGGTGGTACTGGGGGCAGACTGTGTGCATGTGGAGGGTGCCTAGGTGGAACTGGGGGCAGACTGTGTGCATGTGGAGGGTGCCTAGGTGGAACTGGGGGCAGACTGTGTGCATGTGGAGGGTGCCTATAGGTGGAACTGGGGGCAGACTGTGTGCATGTGGAGGGTGCCTATAGGTGGAACTGGGGGCAGACTGTGTGCATGTGGAGGGTGCCTAGGTGGGACTGGGGGCAGACCGTGTGCATGTGGAGGGTGCCTAGGTGTGACTGGGGGCAGACTGTGTGCATGTGGAGGGTGCCTAGGTGGTACTGGGGGCAGACTGTGTGCATGTGGAGGGTGCCTAGGTGGTACTGGGGGCAGACCGTGTGCATGTGGAGGGTGCCTAGGTGTGACTGGGGGCAGACTGTGTGCATGTGGAGGGTGCCTATAGGTGGAACTGGGGGCAGACTGTGTGCATGTGGACCCTCCTAGCCCGTGGGAGCGGTCTTCCGGCGCAGCATAGAGGTGATGGCGCTGGACTCAGTGACCTCCTCAGGGAGGGAGCCCTCCAGATCTCTGATGGTCGGGTCGGCTCCCACATCCAGCAAGAGCCCCACGATGTCCTCGAATTCGCACGCCGACGCATAATGCAGCGCCGTCTGCCCCTCGCCGTCCCGACCATTCACGTTGGCGTTGTGCCGCAGCAGCAGAGACACCAGCTCCTCGTGTCCTCTGTCACACGCCCAGTGCAGGAGAGCACGGCCCTCCTCATCTCTAGCGTCGATGTCCACTTCCCGGGAACCGATGGCCTCGCCGACGCGGTCGACGTCGTTCTCTCTGCAGTAGTCGAAGATGTTCTTATCCTCTTCGCGGATGGT
This sequence comes from Protomyctophum parallelum, assembly GCF_964188405.1. NCBI lineage: Eukaryota > Metazoa > Chordata > Actinopteri > Myctophiformes > Myctophidae > Protomyctophum > Protomyctophum parallelum. The sequence goes on along the minus strand of NC_139705.1, from coordinate 15,495,348 downwards.
CTCTTCCCGGTACAGACGGCTGACCACCGGTCCTCCGAAGCCGCTCATCTTCCCCGCTCCCCGTCTCTCCTCCTCGCGGATCCCGCCTTCGGGATCTAACATGTCGATGCAGGAGACGTACTCCTGCATGGCCTGCCGCGCACCCATGTCTCCCAGCTGCTTCCAGGCCTGCCATTTCCTCTGTCCTTCGAAGTCCAGGAAGCCAGGCGGGAGGGTGTCGCACCTCCCCACTTTGACCTGTTTGTAGCGAGCGTACAGGTATAATAACTGGTCTCTGCTAGCGCTTTGAACCAGCTCGCAAAGTCGGTCTGCCACGGCCTCAAACTCCTGCTCCTGTTCGTCCCCTTCCTCCCAGCGGGACCCCAGGTCCTCCCAACGTGCTCCTCCGAGCGGCTCTCCTGTGTCGGGCCGGGCTGGATCAGTACTCTGGCCCGGGGCTGAACCCGGGGAGGACGGTGGAGAGCGAGGTAACATTCTTCGGTTGACAACAACCGTACCGACAGCTAATAGCTGCAATCTGAACCGTTTACAGGACTAGCGTAATGGAGGGTTCTTGTTTATATATATGCCCCGATATGCAGGGTACGCCCGTGACGCCATGATGCATGGCTCACGTACACCCTGATGACGCAAAGTGGCGAGTTTGACGTTACAAGCACACTTTCTGAATGTCTCTGCAGGAATACACCGAAGACATATATGGGTATTTTTAACTGTGAATTTCAGTTGAAGAGGGTCATGCTGTGGTTGGCTGGACAGATCCCTGCCAACCACGGCCAGGCAGTGGGCCAACTTAGTGCTGTACCTCCCTGCATTCATTTTTCCACATAATGTTTTATAGGTTTTGAAAATGTGTACATTTTATAATGGAGTCAACGGAGCTCTGATGGGGCAGAATGTCTAAAACCTCACCCACGTTTGAAATCATGTGTCATATATGGTCTCTGACGGGTAGAAACCTCATATGTCCAAAACTGTTACTTTGCAGGATTCAAATTAGTAGCAGATATACAAGCTCAAAACGCATCGCTTCGTGCCACGTTTCGAGCTTGCAGATCAGCTACTTTTTGAGGGGCCCCTCCTATGCCCAGCTTTGTGTGTTTGTGTACCCCATAGCGATGATTTGATTGGCTGGGCATGGAAAGTGATGTATGATGATAAGAGCGCCCCTCACTTCACAGAAGTGTGAAGAAACAAAATAAGTTACAGTATGGAGATAAGAGGTTTCCGCCCGACATGTCATATATATGTCATATTGTCATAGGCAACTGACGTCAGGCGCTGCGTCACATGACGTCTGAGATCCACACTGGAGGCCATGATGTTCTAGCATGGCTCCATGTGGATCTGGGACCTCATGATGTTCTAGCATGGCTCCATGTGGATCTGGGACCTCATGATGTTCTAGCATGGCTCCATGTGGATCTGGGACCTCATGATGTTCTAGCATGGCTCCATGTGGATCTGGGACCTCATGATGTTCTAGCATGGCTCCATGTGGATCTGGGACTTCATGATGTTCTAGCATGGCTCCATGTGGATCTGGGACCTCATGATGTTCTAGCATGGCTCCATGTGGATCTGGGACCTCATGATGTTCTAGCATGGCTCCATGTGGATCTGGGACCTCATGATGTTCTAGCATGACTCCATGTGGATCTGGGACTTCAATCTTCACCACTGTGTAACGATGAGCTCTGGACATCAGCTGAAAGCTTCACTCACTTAATCTCTTTGTCTTCCTTCACATTTTCAATTTAGATGGTTTATCAGAGATATATCAATTTGGGCGTCCTGGGCACGAAAAAGTTACCACTGATGTGTACAGTACACGTACAGTGCAGTGCCCCGCCATAATCATACATTCTCATATCTAGTAAGTTACTGGGGGAAAAGGCTCTGAAGTGTTGGGCGGCGGTGAAGCTTTCCCATCATCCCCTCGGGGGATGGCTCCACTACTTCCCTATCGCTCTGCGGTATCGTCCAACCAGAGAGCTCGATCGGCCTGGTGGCGTAATCGCTGTCATTAACCTATCAAGATTTACCCACGGGTTTGTGGCTAGCTTTGCTTCCCCCCCCCCCCCCCCCAACAACCTTCTCACCACTTTCCCCTGCCTGTACAGATAAAACCAACATGGCCGTTTCCCTCTCACCACTTTCCCCTGCCTGTACAGATAAAACCAACATGGCCGTTTCCCTGCATCCTCCGGGGGGAGAGAACACAGGGGACTAATTGGATTCATTTGTAAAATAGCGGTGGGAGGGATTCTTTTTGGACATTATCTGTTCATGTACCCATGACTGGAATGCAGGGCTTGACTCTTGCCTCTTGGACATTCTTAACCGAAATGGCACCATTTCAGTTAAATTGTGGTCTTTCGAATGGCCCAGAGCGGTTTTCTTCTTTTTTCTTATTGAATTCTCATGTTCATTAAGTAATGAATCCTCCTTCTAGAGTGCTTGTACTTTGTTTTCTCTCCTCTTTTTGGTACAATACAAGCCCTCAGAAATCTCAGGGAAAAAAACCCCCAAAACGGACAGCTGGGGATGAAATGTGGTAGTAATACTTTGCAGCGCAGTGAATGGAGCCTTGTGTCAGCACGCAGGAGACGACATTGGATGAGGTTGGAGTTGGTTAGTGGAAAAAATAAAAGTAATGGTATGTGGATGAAAGTGAAAAAGTCATCACGGTTATTAACCACTTGAACCCCTCTGGGGAAGACATTTGCTGTTGTCGCGACGCATTTTGAGCTTGTAGATCTGGTGTGTCGACGGAAAAAGTAGTCCAGAGTACAGCTGTGAGCCTGTGACTCAGTTCCATTTCACTACGACTAGAGCTGTAGGTTCTCAAACATATTATTTTGTGCCAAGGACCCCCAAATAGAAATTGTAGTTCTGCTTCTTTTGTATAGCCAACATAAAAATGGATAAAGTGGTTAAATGATTGTGATGCCATGCTGTTTTAACACATTTTGCTGGGGACCCTGTGGAACCCTCCCAAAGGACCTCCCTTTGAAACTTCCAGACCAGAGGGTATAACACCAGCAACACCCACGCAAGCTGATGATTACAATTTACAATTTAGGTATTTAGCAGACGCTGTTAATCCAGAGCGATTTACAGTAAGCAAGAACAAAAAACATGGTAATACATCAAATAAAAATAGTAATCATGAATCATACGTAAGCTAAGCACCTAACACTATAACCATAATGAAACTATGCGTATATACTATAGAGTGCTACAGTATGTCTACATACAATGTTATCCAAGTTACATAAATTGAGCCTATGCATACGATGTGCTACGACATGTGCTATGGGCTAAGATGGAGTCTGAAGAGGTGGGTTGTCAGACTGCGGCAGAAGATTGGGAGTGAGTCTGCAGTTCTGATTGCAATGGGAAGTGCATTCCATAGTTTTGGAGCCAGAAGGGAGAAGAGTTTAGGACTTGTGGAGCGTGGGAGGGTTTGTAGGGTCTGATCAGACTTGCATGATATGGGGGTGCCATACTTTGGTTGCTTTGAAGGCTAGCATCAGAGTGTTGTACTGTGCGAGTGGCGAGCGGGAGCCAATGGAGGAAGTGGAGAAGGGGCAGAAGTGAGAATGTTGGCTGGTTGAAGACCAGGCGAGCTGCAGCATTTTGGATCAATTGGAGAGTCTTAAGTGCGCATACATTTTTGATAAGAATGATGTCTGGATAAGGAGCTGGGCTGACTCCTGGGTGAGGAAGGGTCTGATTCATCAACTGTTATAGAGTGTAAATGTAAAGGATAGACTGGTGGCCGCTGTAATGTGTGCTTTGAATGAGAGCTGACTGTCCAGGACAACACCAAGGTTCTTGGCTGTTGGCTGGCAGGACTTAGCTGGGAAGATGCAATGGGAACTGATAATGAGGCAGTGTGTTTTCTGCTGTATATTTACAATTAACATTACAGAATGTACCTGAATGCCTATATGGGCATATACTGATGACTTCTCTCTACCTATCGGGATAAAGGTGTACACAGACAGATATCCCCAAATATGGTCATTACAGGGACAGACTGGTACACCGGCTGAGAGGGACATCCATTCACAACTTATTCTTCCCGACTTGCATAGCCCCCGGAGTAGGCCAGTGATGTCATACTTTATGACGTCAAGATGGCCGTTTTGCCATAAACACAGCCAAGGACAATGGCCATCAAAGTGTGGGTTTTCACATATTTAACCACTTACACCTTGACCGGGGTATTATATATCCTTGACCCCTACTTTTTGAACGCAACAACAACCTACTGTATCTACAAGCTCACAACGTCTTATGTTCACCCAGAATGGTGGCTGATGTGATTAGAAGTAGAACCGCCATTGCAGGTGCATCACTATAGGGTAAACCATTCAGTCAAACTTGGCGGTAGCATGTGAGACATGGACCCAACGCGAGGATGCTCGGGTGTTGTTGTGGCTGCTAATAATAATGGAACTTTAGCCCTGCAACAAATCCATCTAGAGATACTGTTGGACGTTGTGATGGTTGCCCCTATGTGCTCCCATGCAGCCCAGCTGGGTCGGGATTGGAGCCATGTGTCCTTCTCCTCCCCTAGCTCGTACTGTCTGTTTTCCCAGTGTCTGTCTCCCAGCATAAAAGGGAGTCGACCGACCCGGCCGGCCCTTTCTCTCGCCTTGAGCAAGGAAACAAATGAAAGAAACATTCAAAGGAATAATAAGGTGTTACTTTTTAACCACATTAACCCTGGCGGTCCCTATTTTTAGTGCCTTACTGTCATAAGCCCTACTGTACGTCTACTTCAGAACAAAGATTCTCGCAACAAGACGAAAAACGTTTTAAGGCCTGATGTATGCTTTGCTGTACCACATTGTCACATTCCCGAAAATAGACAATCTAAATGACATGCTCGGAACGTATGCATTAGGATCCTTAACACACAGAGGTTGCATCTAGATGTAGACGGTGCATTAAGCATTAAGGTCCTTATCACACTTAGGATGAAACTATACCAAGGTGTTCAAGGTGGAAAACAAGGCTCAGTGCTCACTTGTATTTTCAGGTCAGTCATTATTTTAGTTTAGTTTTGAGTTTGGGTATATAGAGTTGAGTTCTTGAATGGGTTTTGGTAGGTCATTCTCACATTATGGTGGCAAACTGGCAATATGGCGAATGCACATTTCCGTTGGGGGAATGATGTCAGTTGATCTTGTGTTTAATTTCCACACGTCGTGCATCACTGACTGTTAACCTGTGAAAATACAGCAGCACACCTTGAAGCTCACAACCAGTGAGCTTGTAGATCAGGTGTTTTTGTGGTATGATGGCTGTTTGATGCGTGAGAGGCTGTGATGAGCACCGGGTCACCAGATGAACGGCGAGGCCATTCCTCCATGTCCTAATTGGCCAAACATATCTGGATGATGATTTTTTTTAAAGAAGATAATTGAAACCTTTAAATATATTGGAACTGCATTAGTTCCATTGATCTAAGCCGGAACACAATCAATTTATTCTCAAATATATTTTTTATCCCACGATTTTGTAACCCATTTTTCACCCCTGTGTCAATCATCTAATGTGATCCTGGGCTCTACACACCCTCCGCCAACCTGGGGAGAGCAACGGACTTAACTCATGCTTCCTTCATGCTTGAGTGTCCAAGTTGCTCCTTTACACCTGACAGGGGGGAGTTTCCCTGGTTGGACGTAGCGCGTGGAAGGAACACGTTATTCCAACCAGTTCCTTTCCCCTCCATCAGGCGCTCCGGCTGGCCAGGGGGAGGCAGTTTAGAGACCAGGATTACTGCATGTTTTTGTGAGGGTACCTACCCTAGGGGACACAGGGAGAACATGCAAACTCCACACAGAAAGGCCCTTTCGCCAACCCCGCCTTCGGGTATGGGCACTGATGACGCGGAGGAGGAAACACGCCGCCAGCACCCACAGCGCCCCGAGCGGGAATCGAACCCAGGACCTTCTAGCTGTGAGGCGACAGCACTACCAACTGTGCCACCGTGCCCTTGAACACAATCAATTTATTGATCATTCAAATAAAATATGCTCTGAAAATACACACGGCCCACCCATCTGACCACAGCTGGAAGGCTGCCGTGTTAAGTGGTCAGCTCGGCTCGACTTTAAAGATGTTGACGTGCATGGGCCCTGGTCCAGGAAAGGTTGAGAACCACACACACACCAGCACTGTGTTAAATCCGAAAAAATGCATCTACAGATCTTTTTCGCATCAAAGCAATCATTTGGTGAATGCCTCATTCATAAAAAGTGGATTGCTTTGATTTGTGGTGATTAAATTTTTTACTTATTTTTGTATTATCAGTCACTCGATCACCGAATATCATTTGCATTCTGTGGGGGAGGGATGTACTCATCGTGACGAAACGCAACGTTTGAATTAATGCTAAATAAATGTTCCCCGTGCTTAAAAGGGACCTCGAGTCAAACCCTGGACCCTCCAGAGCCGTTTTGCCTGTTTTACCGTGTCCTGATGCCACAGCTGCATATGCTAGTGTTTTGTTAAGTACAGCTCGGAGCACATTGTGTGTGTGTGTGTGTGTGTGTGTGTGTGTGTGTGTGTGTGTGTGTGTGTGTGTGTGTGTGTGTGTGTGTGTGTGTGTGTGTGTGTGTGTGTGTGTGTGTGTGTGTGTGTGTGTGTGTGTGTGTGTGTGTTCTGTTCCCTCGGATGTTCATCAGATAAAAGCTGTTGAACGGCACAGCTGGCAATTACTCTCATGCTTTAGGGACATGAGGTTAGCCACAGATACACAGACGCACAGACACGGTCCCTTAACTCATCGGGCCGAATTATACTCTCCGTACAAGAGCTAAAACTAGATAGAAACAAACCGCCGCGTTTTTGTCAGATGTTTTTTTTTTAATCAACGGCGTGGAACGATCCAAGAGGCCGAAGGAGGGAAAAAATAGAGTGCAGGAAATGGTTTATAACCTTTTACATGTCTCTGTTAAAGTCCCCCCCGCTGAGCCAGAAATCTCTCTCGGTATGGATCCAACTCCAGATCCAAGAGATCTCAATGTACCAGAGCGGTGGTTCTCAGGATGTTTTAATTGCAAGGACCACCATAATTGTGAGATCATACAGACAGAACCAAATGGACGCCTCTGTACTGTATGCTCTCCGAGTTATAGAACCGTAAAGAAAAATAGCAGATCTACAAGCTCATATCGCGCCACCGAGTGGCGCGATACGAGCTTGTAGGTCTGCTATTTTTGAAAAATCGAAGAGCGACTGACATTTCTAGAATCTGATCTCAGGTCAGAATGGGTTAATCAGACCAGTGTGTGTCCATGTGGAAACCTCGTATGAATCTGATCTCAGGTCAGAATGGGTTAAGGGTCCATTTAGAACCCCCTCTGGAACCCAGATCGAGGGTCCCCTGGTACCCACTTTTGTGAACCGCTATCGGGGTTTTTTTTCTTCCTTTTTCATCAATTGACAATACAGCATCAACATGTTGGTGTGGTTCCTCAACTCTGTGCTGAATAACAATCCATTATAATAACAAGATGATGATAATAATAATGATGATGATAACTCTGGATGTAATACAATCAGATGAAATGAAGTTGGCAATGGCAACATTCATGGAGATGGTGCAGCCCGCGTGCGTGGGTGGTCCTCTGAGACTGTACTTTAGTTATTCTGTTTTTCTGGTGGATTGTTTTAACTATTTTTGACTTTTTTGGATATGTGAGCCAACTCCTAACCGGTTTCAAATTCAAACAGACCGTCCATGTTTTGGGACTTGTCATACAACATGAAAATGTTCGCAAAGCTTGTGGAACTAACCGCTAATGGCTGTTTTCTGCGGAATGGCCTTTGTGCTTTACTAGAAGCTGGCGTGCCTGTGGCCAGCTTCACGTCTAATGCCATGTGTCTCTATGTGGCAGTGCGACCTGAGTGAGACGCACACACGTACAAACCGTCCATTTTTGAGTGGTGCAACCACTCCCTTACGGAGCTATGTGGGTGGGTGGGTGGGTGGCTGCCTGGGTGCCTGGGTCTGAGCACGGAAATAGCATGGTTGTTTTTCACCACCTGTGCGCAACCTAACACACACAAACACACACACACATATTAACTGTATATATGATGATTTCAGGTGTGCCAGTACAGTACAGTGACGGTACAGTAGAGGGTACAGTAGAGGGACCCCCACGCGGTAACTCTGTCATTTCTCAACCGTTTCGGACGTGGGTCGTAAACGGCATTTGCGCGTACTCCGCATATGACTTGGCCAACCGACGCACAAAGAAATGTGGGCGTGGAATTTAGAGAATTGTAATAATATATACAAACTCTCTCTCTCCAGATAGAGAACCTGCTGGAGCAGCTGAAGGACAAAGACAAGCAGCTGGCCGGCCTGAGGGAGAGGGTCAAAGGCCTGCAGACAGACTCCAGCAACACGGACACAGCCCTGGCAACCCTGGAGGAGGCCCTGTCTGAGAAGGTAGAACCCATGGAGGGAGGGATGGAGGTTGTGTAGAACTCATGGAGGAATGGAGGTTGTGTAGAACTCATGGAGGAATGGAGGAGGTTGTGTAGAACTCATGGAGGAATGGAGGTTGTGTAGAACCTTGGAGGAATGGAGGATGTTGTGTAGAACACATGGAGGAATGGAGGGAGGGATGGAGGTTGTGTAGAACTCATGGAGGAATGGAGGGAGCGATGGAGGTTGTGTAGAACTCATGGAGGAATGGAGGGAGCGATGGAGGTTGTGTAGAACTCATGGAGGAATGGAGGGAGGGATGGAGGTTGTGTAGAACTCATGGAGGAATGGAGGGAGGGATGGAGGTTGTGTAGAACTCATGGAGGAATGGAGGGAGGGATGGAGGTTGTGTAGAACTCATGGAGGAATGGAGGGAGGGATGGAGGTTGTGTAGAACTCATGGAGGAATGGAGGGAGGGATGGAGGTTGTGTAGAATTCATGGAGGAATGGAGCGATGTTGTGTAGATGCACCAGTGGTTCTCAAACCTTTCAGGTCGAGACCCAAAAGGGAGATTAGACGTTTGCCCGGGCCACCAGCTCAGTGGCCTTGTGGTTAGATTAGACGTTTGCCTGGGCAACCAGCTCAGTGGCCTTGTGGTTAGATTAGACGTTTGCCCGGGCCACCAGCCAGTGGCCTTGTGGTTAGATTAGACGTTTGCCCGGGCCACCAGCCAGTGGCCTTGTGGTTAGATTAGACGTTTGCCCGGGCCACCAGCCAGTGGCCTTGTGGTTAGATTAGACGTTTGCCCGGGCCACCAGCCAGTGGCCTTGTGGTTAGATTAGACGTTTGCCCGGGCCACCAGCTCAGTGGCCTTGTGGTTAGATTAGACGTTTGCCCGGGCCACCAGCTCAGTGGCCTTGTGGTTAGGGTGTCTGCCCTGAGACTGGGAGGTCGGGTTCGATCATACCAAAGACTACTCAGCATCAAGGGTTGGATTGGGGGTAAATCCCTGTGACATTCTAGCGTAATGTCCAGGGGATACAGTATACTTGTACTTCATGTCCAGGGGAGTCTATGGGCTTTATAATGCATGAACCACATGGCCGCTGCTGTTTTCTGCCCCCTCATTGCAGAGTCCTGCACCAGGTCAGATACCCACGGATACCCGTGACATCAGCAGTGACATCACGGCCGAATCCTTGCTTCCTTATCGTAGCATTTCACGTGTGGTGTTTATTTTTTCTCACCACGAGCTGTAGCCTGTAGCCTATTTTCGTCACGCTTGCGCTGATGAAACGCCAACTCCCAAGGGATTATAATCTCAACATTCACACAAGATGTAAACTAACCCAGGTAATGTACCGTAACTGTTGTTCCGGACTAAAGCGCACCTTAATATAAGCCGCACCAGCTAAATTTAGGGGAAAAAACAAATGTCTACATAAACAAGCCGCACTGGACTATAAGCCGCAGGGGGACGTGGAGCGGCCATAGAGATAGATTTAGAAGGTGGCCGTTAGCTGTAATCCATAGATTAGCACCGTTGTAAAGCATAGGAAAAAAGTAGCGGCTTATAGTCCGGAAATTACGGTAGGCCTAATGCATCACTCTGAAAGTGTAACTAAAGAAACAGCCTTGAATCAAGACGGCCATCAGGCTAATCTTATTTTTATTATCATCCTTTATTATCATCCTATCCGCCACGCCATTTAGGTCAAAATCATGATATAACTTGTTGTGATAATAAGCAGCAGTAGCCTCATACATGTCCTCCGTTCCGCCGCCGCCCACCACATGCGGTGTTGGATGAATTAAAGTCAAAGATAGCTATCAGTAGCCTGGTTAATAAACCAGACCGAATCAGCCGTTGGCAAAAAAAATTGCCTGCCGGCGGATTTCGGTCTGGAGAGGCTCAATTGTACGCCCATTTCCTACACCAGAGAATGTGGGCGGCCAATCGGGACACGGTATGCAATATGGGCGGGCTTTGGTACAGTGACTTTCAATGCTTGAGACCTTTGACTGACAGTAGCTCTGACCAATTGCGTCAAAGAGAAAATGTTTCCCTGGAAATGAAATCCAAGCTGAGCCTCCCCAGACTAATATCCCGCGGTCCGTGCGATATTAGTCTGGTTTATTAACCAGGCTAAGCTATCAGTGCATGTGATACGAACGGGTAACGTGGCGAGTAACGGGTCCATTTGTTGACGGGCGGGGCGGATCTGGTTTTGAGTTTTATATAAATCACAGGTAACGGGCGGGTTGCGGAACTGATGATTGATGGGCGGGGCGGGTGCGGGTTTTGAAAGTTGGACCCGTGCAGGACTCTGCTCATTGGCGGAGCTCTCCTTCCTTACATCAATCCTCAGCTCTTTCAGTAAACAGAAAATACATTTCCAAGTCAGAATGCCTTGAGAGAGAACTCGGAGGATAAAACAAGTCAAATGGAAGCGATGAAACAAATAAACAAACTGACAACATTGGAAGTGGAGCACAAGCTTGACAGATAGATGATAGATCTTTATGGCGATCTCTGTTTGGTTCCATTCGTACACTCTCAGAGGAGACTGTTGGTGCAACACAGAGACAGGCTATATAAATTATGTCTTTGTATCAAATAACACACACAGCTGCTCCACAGTTTGCTTATATCTGCTCACTGTCACTTAGAAACCCCCCCACCCCTGTCATTTATTAGGACAACTCCTAGGTCACACACCAGAGGAGGTATAAAGGCAGGCCAACCAAAGAAACAATAGAAAAGGGGGATAATAGAAAGGCAGAGGTCCATCCATGTAGGGGAGGGTAAAGGCCTCCTATTGAAGTTCATAACATCATATAACCATTCATCGTTTTGTGCTGGACATCATATATACTGTATCTCCATGCCCACTGGAGTATTTACACATGTTCAATACATTTTACTTCTACTCCACTACATATCAAAGGCATTACTTCTACTCCACTACATATCAAAGGCATTACTTCTACTCCACTACATATCAAAGGCATTACTTCTACTCCACTACATATCAAAGGCATTACTTCTACTCCACTACATATCAAAGGCAAATATTGTATATTTTACTTCACTACAATTATTTGACCACGTTGCTATTTATTGTATTATTATTAAAAGCCGCTAGATTAAAACTTGGTGATCAAAATGCGTGCTTTTTTCCCACCTCCATACAACAATCAATTCTGACAGATTGCTGTCAATGCAACACATCTGTGACACGCCACGCTCGTCGCCTGCGTGTCCGTACCGTTCTGGTGGAATTGATCTAACCCATGTAGACCTGAGGCCCATTCCACACAATGTCTTCCAAATCCTAACTGTTACCTGGAAAACGTATATGTTTCTATGTCAGTGGTACTCACTTCATGTGAAGGACCACCAAAATGATCTGTATTTGGCCGTGGACCCCCCACCTCAAAATATTTAGTTCCAGGGCCCGCCATAAGCAGAGATTAGAGTTAAAAATGTTCGCTCAATATTCAAGGATTTGCACACAACTCACGATGTTTTAAAAATAGCAGATCTACGTGCTTGTATATCTGCTATTTTTGAATAGCCAAAGTATAAAATAATGGTTAAAGTGGTTCAATATGATTGTGACACAGAAGCTCTCCCGGGTTGTACGGGCTAAGTAAGCAAAGCGTGCGAGCGTACCAGAACCGTGGAGAGATATGACGGATACGTGTAGGATGCGGTCTGCAGGGGATGTTTATAGCTCCGGGCCAATGTTAGTGTAATATCAGCCCTGTATCTAACATTGTATGATACACAGTCTATACAGTGGGGCCTCCCTGACCTTATCTATTGGCCCTACGTGGTGCGCTTCATAGCCAAAAAAAGTCTCCCTGCTTTAAACAAGGTCAGCTGGCCCGCACGGCCTCACACATAAATATGACACGCACGAGTAACGGCGTAGCACGCATAACCGACAGCCGTATATGCCGTTGAATTGACGCACACTTGAATTATGTTCGGAGTGTAATCGGAGTTGAACTCGAACTGCTATGTAGTTCACGCTCCCTCCGAGCACCGCTGGGACCTTTTTATAATGCAGTTTCTCAAACTTTTTTTGGCCTCAGTATACCCCTTTTTCCTGATTTCTGGGTCAAATTCACTTTACCCGACTACATGTTGCCTAGAAAAACACGAAACTATCTAGTATATCGTTGTTGTTGGGCAGAAACCTCATAATTCCATATTTTCAATTTTTAATAACAATATTTTTTGTAAATTAATAGCATACTTTGCCATTCTACAGTGTCATACAAAAGTAGCAAATATACAAGCTCAAAACGTGTTGCATTTTGATCTTGCATATCTACTATTTTTATCTACTTGATTTTTAATGCTGAAAAGTAGCCGTTTTGGACATCATGCAGGCATGATCCACCCGAATGAATGATAACCCTTGAAGGGAATAACATTACAGATTTGAAAAGAAGTGAAAGACTTGAAACTAGACCATGCTGATCTCATTTACTTTAAACTTTGTCCAGTTTTTTTTCCATTTTCCACTTTCTCTCCCATACCCGCCCGCTGTAGTACCTCTGTGTACCCCTAGGGGTATCCGTACCCCCATTTGAGATTCACTGCTCTAGTGAGTGATCTTCCGTAACCCTCCTACGAGCGAGCAAGCTGAGCTGAGCCGAGCTAGGCTGGTGTCTCTGTGTGAGACTGGATGAGCTGGGATAGTATCGGTTGTAAACATGTGGCGTTTGTTGTTTGCTGGCAAGTGTGAGAACGCAGCTGTTCCCCATAAAAACTCACCTCAGCGCTGGTGAGTTAGCAAAGCGGCTGCCGCTAGCTAACACCAAAAAAAAGATTAATTGCCTCCCTGGGTTGTCGCTGCCATGCCTGCGGCCTTTGGGCTTTTCTGTAATTTGCCTTATGTGGGAATATGTTTTGCCATAAAAAAAATGCCATTGATTTTTCCTGAATTGTGGGAGGGTGAATAAGTCACTTTCGGGTAGCCTGGAAAAATTTTACTCAACCAAATTGCTGGAATCCCCATGCTGAATTCTTTGTTGTGGGTTTCTGCAAAAGACACAATGCCCCTTAGAGATGTGTTTACGTATTGTATTTTCAGGAGACATGCTTGACGCTAGGAGGAACCTTATAGTGGTGGTATTCAATGTTTTTGAGGGGCGTCAACGTCTGGCTTTCAGACATGACGTCGTGTGGCAGCCAAGTCTATGAACTTGGTCACGCCTCGTGACATCACGTCTCCATATATGGTCATGCCTTGTGACATCATGTGACATCTTGAAGACCCTTAGATCTCCATATATGGTTGTCAGTCCATCACGCCTTGTGACATCACGCCTCGTGACATGCTGCATATGTCAATCTGACTCTACTGGATTGGATATCCATACGTGAAGAAGACTGGATCATCACCCAGATCTACATATATGGAGCAAACCAGCAACTCCTCTATGGCTGTGAATGCTGGACACTAACACAAGCCCTACAGAAATCCCTGGACGGGTGCTACATACACCAGAATGTTACATGTGGTACTGAACATCAACCAGGACGAGCACATCACATCTGTACGGAGCATTACCAAGTGTATTAGAGAAGATAGCAGTAAGGAGGATGAGACTAGCTGGCCACTGCCACCGACACCAAGAAAGCTTGTACTGTGGGAACCAACACACGGGCAACGATCGAGAGGACGTCCCACACCTACTGTACCTACTGTATGTGGACGTACTAAAGAAAGATGCTGGTGCAGAAAGCACAAATGAGCTGGCCAGATGTATGGAGAACCGAGATGACTGGAGAGGCCGATGGAGGGCTCGTCTGAGGACGACGTAGAGAGAGCAACTCCACATCTGACCTCGAACCTCAAACCCACTCAAGAATCTACGCTCCATATATGGCCAGTACAGAATTCATTCCATATGTTGATCTGACCTCATCAAACCCTGTACACTCAAGATACGCTCCATATATGGCCAGTACAGAATTCATTCCATATGTTGATCTGACCTCATCAAACCCTGTACACTCAAGATACGCTCCATATATGGCCAGTACAGAATTCATTCCATATGTTGATCTGACATGCCAAAGTGCCAGTGCTCGCCCAGCAGTCTGCCGTCTGCCATCACCCAGGCGGATGCGAGCACGCGACCACCTCACCCTTTAGGTGTCTTACTGCTCCCCCAAAAAACAGCAAGCCCCCAAAAATCAAGATGTGCCCCTGTGACGTCATGTGGCCGCCAGGCCAAGGACCGCTCATAGAGATGAAGCAGAGACCACATACATGAATTCTATACATTTGGTTTGCAGATCAAAGTTTTTCATTGATTGTGTAGATGGCCCATAGACTTGTTTGACAGCACTGTCTTCAGCACTGTCTTCAGCATTGTGTGAACATTTATTGTTTTACACATTATATTCTCTATCAATATGTTGTATTCATGGCAATGTACATTTTCAGACATTTAAACCACTTAAACCCTCAATACTTTGTAAACGTGATGGTTGCCTCTGTGCTTGGTCTGCTCTTTTTCGCTCTCTACACCAGGCCTCTTTGCCGAAAGTTGTGAGCTTGTAGATCTGCTGTTTTCGGGTAATGTTTCCCTCAGAATAGGGAGGCGAGGGCTGAAGCGCCTATCACACAAAGACACCCCCCAAATAACAACTCTGAGGACCCCCTATTGAAGACCCTTACAGTACACCAGTGACAATGTGGGCATGTGTATTGTAGCGTACATTAACATTAACTTACTAGACAGGTAAAGTGAAATCATTTTCAGATTTAGTAATTTTTTTCATGTGACCTCTGAACCTCTGTGTTTAATTTGCGCGGGCCGTGGTAGTGTTTAGCTGTGTTGTAGCGATGCAGGAGGGGGAAACAAACAGTTGCTAGTGCACATGTTTGTCTGGCGTCCTGCTCACTCAACTCTGCTTGCTAGCTGGAAAGTAACCGAGTACATTTGTTTTATATATATTTTTTTATAATTGCCCTATTTCCTATGCTCAATAACATTATTTATATTTAAACATAAAAATGATATGTACCTTTTAGTTTATAGTTCCTTTGCAAATTTAGATTATTACCAGTAAGATGCCTGAGGGCGAGAAGCGACCGAGGTCGCGTGCACGCATCCGCCTGGGTGACAGCAGACTGCTGGGCGAGCGCGCCAGCCACAAAACTGTTACTTTTCAGCATTAAAAATAGCACAAATAGCCAATCTACAAGCTCAAAATGCGCCACTTGGCGCTGCATTTTGCACTTGCAGATATGCTATACCTTTATGCTTTTTTATGCTATAGTGTGATCAAGTATAGGGCATTCATTTAAGAAGTATTTCTCTTAATAGTGCGGTATTGATACTTTTACTGAAGTAGAATGTGCATAGTACTTCTTTCCACTCCGGTGTGTGTACTTTACTGTATGTGTTTGTTAAAAGTGGTCAGGATTAAAGTGGTCGCTATTCAGGAGTTTACAGGCAAACAGCAGGTCCCCTAGAGGACAGATGCACACAGATGTGCATGGATGTCCACCTCTGCTGCAGATGTTGCACGGAGACTGCTGCCAGAGGTCAAAACTTTGTGTGTGTGTGTGCGTGCGCGCATGCATGCATGCAAATTTTGTGTGTGTGTGTGGGTGGGTGGGTGTGTGGGGGGTGGGTTTTGGCTCAGGTGTGTCCTTGCCTGGGCCAAGTATAAACGCTTGTCAGAGGCTGACGGAAGACACTCTGTGGAAACATCTTAAGTGGATCCGGACGGCAAGGTGCTCACGTTCCACACAGATTGGTGTGTGTGTGTGTGTGTGTGTGTGTGTGTGTGTGTGTGTGTGTGTTTGTTTACGTGCGTCTTGTCTCCACCCAATCAGGGAGGCTTGCCCTGAGAACCAGAGACGTTGCCCATTTTGATCGTTTAAATCAAACGATGTTTGGTTTCTGTTGTGAAAAGAGGGGAAAAAAATCAATTAGTAGAAATGACTGTTGGCAGATGTGTGTTCCGTTCTCTTTTGCAACACTCGAGGTGACATGCAGTACTTAAACCACGAGCAGTGGTGTAAAGTAACTAAGTACATTTGCTCAAGTACTGTACTTTTACTTAAATTGAGTATTTAAAACATTTGATACTTCTACTCCACACCAGTAGGCTATATCTCAGAGGCAAATAATGCACTTTTTATTCCACAACCATTTGAAAACCTGTTACAATTTACGCGCCATTTTAAAATGACCGTAACGTGTCACCATATCTGACATCGTTTCACAATACGCTTATACATTTTGAAAGCTTCGAGTGCTTCTACTTTTTCCAATTTTGATCATTTGATCATCAACATTTAGTTTCCTTTGTAAAAAGAGAAGAAGTCAATCAGACGACTGCCGTTGGCAGATGTTGACGTTCCATTCTCTATTATTTGCAACACTTGAGGCGACATAACACTTTAGATGTCGTCACCCACGAGGGCGGCCCATCTTTATCGGCCAAGGCCGGCTAGCAGACTTTTATTTTATTTTGAAATGAGCAGAACAATCGCCACCATAAACTGTAAATCCCCTTCTGTTGGACCCGGTCTTGTTTACGCACAAACCACTTCTGATGCGGACCGGGCCCATAACTCAGCTCTGATGAGGGGAGCGTTGGCGAGCAGACAGCAGACTGCTGCGGTCTGCGCAGGGTGTGTGTAATGTGTTTACAAGAGCGGAGTGTGTGCGTTGCTAATCACACACCCTGTCACAAACCTGCTCTCGGAGCCAGTCACTGCCCACAATGCTGTGGTTCTAATTAGCAGGGCCAGGCAGGGCACTGTGTGAGAGCAGCAACATGCTTCTTTTAGACCGCCTTTTCTATTTGTATGTGTGTGTGTGTGTGTGTGTGTGTGTGTGTGTGTGTGTGTGTGTGTGTGTGTGTGTGTGTGTGTGTGTGTGTGTGTGTGTGTGTGTGTGTGTGTGTGTGTGTGTGTGTGTGTGTGTGTGTGTGTGCGCGCGCGTGTGTATACATACACTCTAATGGTGTAAGAAGTACTCAGATTTTTTACCTAAGTAAAAGTAGCAATACCATAAAGATGACAATACTCTGTTACAAGTAAAATACCAAATATCAAAATCAAAATTTCATTCAGTAAAAGTACAAACGTATTGGCTAATTACAATACCAAAGTAAAAGGTACTGCAATTAAAAACATCTATTAAAATGTGTTTCTATTAAAATGTGTACTCTGTACTGTATAAAATAGGGCTGAAGTGATTAATGCATGTTTTGTAATAACAATCTACTGTAAATCTGCAAAGTAACTAAAATGTTTCAAAAAGTTGTACTGTAGAAGTATAAAGTAGGCCCAGGCCGTAGCGTAACGGTCTGGGCACCGGACTGGTGATCCAGTCGCGGTGTGCCGCGGGTTCGACTCCCGGACCCGACACGGCCTTTACCGCATGTCATCCCCCCATCTCTCTCCCGTTTCCTGTCAGCCTACTTTCTATCCCTTCAAAAATCAATAAAAGGCGTAAGCCGCAAAAAAATATCTTAAAAAAAAAAAAAAAGAAGTATAAAGTAAAATACTCAAGTAAAGTAAAAGCACCTCAAATTTGTATTTACTTTACACCACTGATATACACACACAGGTGTGTGCACATGCGTGCGTGCGTCCGTGCATGTGCGCTCGCTACTCCCTTATGGCTCATAGAGACATGTTTTATAATCACATCCTGGTCGCTCTCCCCAAACCCCAAACATCCTCTAAATATTTCATGGAAGGTGGAAAACACCCAACGCTTATTAGCGTGTGTGTGTGTGTGCGCGTGTGTGCGTGTGTGTGCGTGTGCGTGCGTGCGCGTTCAGCGGAGGCCCCGCTGTGCTTTGCACGGCCGCTAGCATGCGCGCGCCGTGCCAGCGCTAGTTAGCAGGGAGCACTTGTCCAATCGCCAGGGGCCCTGAAGCTGCCAATCAACGCACCGATGCCACATCGTAAAGCCGTGCTGCCAAGCCCCGTGCTCCACGCCTAAATAAACACCTGAATAAACACCTTGATAATCACTTCAGCGCTCACCTAGACTCACACACACACATGCGCGTACACACACATCTTTGTTGAACACGCACACCTAAACACATACAGTAGTCACACTTGCACGGCATGCAGTGCACGCACTCACACACACGCACGTGCACCTGAGACTCGCACTCCTCAGACACAAGCACATACTGTATACACACACACACGCACGCTCATTCCACAGTTCACCTCAATGCGTTTTACCGCATCCCTAATAAAACTGTACAGTCTCTCTCTCTCACACACACACGTGGACCTGAGACTCGCACTCCTCAGACACAAGCACATACTGTAAACACACACACACACACACGTCGGCAGGTTGAAAACACACCAAATATGTATACACTATTGTCTCTGTCGGGTGGAAACCTCCATATATGTCCATAACTTTTACTTAGCAGTTACTTTACAGATCTACAACCTCGATTCGTGCTTGTAGATCTGCTACCTTTGAGGCTTTTGTGTGACGCTGTAGTAGGACATTAATTGAAAAAAAAAAAAAACACACACAAAAAGTAAAAAGTCTGCCCCCGACAGAAACGATATGCACTATAGGGCCGGGACATCCAGGAGTTCCACTTGGAAGATTTGCTTTATTTTGTTTAAATTTGTGCTCCCGTGGTCAGCACTCCACTATTGGTGTGCACTCCTGCCTCTCTCAGGAATAAAAAAAAAATCAAGAAGTAGTGACAATCGCAGATACAAACCCACCTTCTGTGAGCTTCTGCTAACGTGTCTCGATACAACACGTTGTGAGCTTGTAGATCGGCTATTTTCACTAGTTTCCGGGAAGTTTCCACCCCCCCCCCCCCCAAAAAAAAACAAACAAAACATAGTTATATTTTACTGTCTCATTATTATTTTAGTGTTATTATTTTGTAAGTGTGTGGTTTCTTTTGCGGTGCTAGCTCCTCTAATGCATGGCCTTCTGGAATTACGTCATACTGGCAGCCGAGTCTATGGACTTTTAGTGTTTGTTTAGTTTAGAAAAAATGTTTGCCAGCCAAGTCTATGGACTGTTTGTTTAGTGCACTAAATGATGATGTGAGACGTCATATGGCCGATATAAATACAACCCAGTCATTTTGTTTTATACAATAACACATTGTATTCATGTCTCACGTAACACTCATCAACACGGAATGTGATGTATGATGATGTGTGACGATAAGAGCACCCCTCACTTCAGTGTGATTTTATTTATTTCTCAAATTTTCATGCCCCCCCCACCCCCCCCAAAAAAAAAAGAATCTGAAAGACCCCAAAACTCAGCAGTAGCCCCCACCTCGTGACGTCACGTGGCAGCCACAGTGGCCACCCATCACTACACACAAGTGTGATTATACTTGGTAGTCATGGCTGCCAGTTCCCACCGGATGTCATGTGGAATTTCCGACTGCTCCAGTCCGTACTCAATAACTGCTACCTTGCATAACGTCTTGAGACTAGGACTTAGGTCCAAGTTGTGCAGGTCATCAGGTGTGTTGTGTCCTTCAAAGAGGACGATACGATCTCCCACTCTGCAACGGCCATTCCAGTAATTTTGAAACTGGACACTGCCCTTGGGCTCAACCTTCTTCCAGGAGAAAGTATCTGGATTGAATGTCCACAGATCCGTGTAGATCCGCTCAGAGTTGCGGCGTCCAAATACGTACAGCTCTCCGTCGTGGGCGAAGGCTGAGTGACACCAGCATCCTTCTGGAAGAAGCTGTGCAGATGGTGGCGTGCTCAGCCAGGAGTTGGTGTCTGTGTCGAACACCCTGATGATAGTAGTCTTGTAGTATTTGTACCCAAATACAAAGATATTTTCCCGATGATGGTGGCAGAGGGATTTTCTGTAGCGAATGGTTCAATGCCATTGCCATGTTAATTAAAGACCAGACCATTTTTCTGACGAAATGGCCCCTAAATTCTGTCTCTCTCCCTTGCTCTCTCTGTTCCGTTTGGCCTGTCTTTCCTATACCATGTAGCCTGCTAGTATTTATGACGGTATTATTTATGCTGGGCTTTCATGAGTTTGTCTTTGACTTAGCAACATGGACAGCTAGCACAGACAACCCACTCCACTCTGCCAAACCCACAGCCTTGAAAAGAAATGAGAGCAAAGAGCAACTTGAAATGGAGCATCGTTTTGACAATTTTTGTGTTCTTGGACGGCAAATGAGGTGAAACAACAAGTTGATGTTGCCAAGACCCCCCCCCCCTATCAGGCTGTAGTGTATAGCCTATAGCCCCCCCCCCCCCCCCCCTATCAGGCTGTAATGTATAGCCTATAGCCCCCCCCCCCCTATCAGGCTGTAATGTATAGCCTATAGCCCCCCCCCCCCCTATCAGGCTGTAATGTATAGCCTATAGCCCCCCCCCCCTATCAGGCTGTAATGTATAGCCTATAGCCCCCCCCCCTATCAGGCTGTAATCTATAGCCTATAGCCCCCCCCCCCCTATCAGGCTGTAATGTATAGCCTATAGCCCCCCCCCCCCCTATCAGGCTGTAATGTATAGCCTATAGCCCCCCCCCCCTATCAGGCTGTAATGTATAGCCTATAGCCCCCCCCCCCTATCAGGCTGTAATGTATAGCCTATAGCCCCCCCCCCCCCCTATCAGGCTGTAATGTATAGCCTATAGCCCCCCCCCCCCCCCTATCAGGCTGTAATGTATAGCCTATAGCCCCCCCCCCCCCCTATCAGGCTGTAATGTATAGCCTATAGCCCCCCCCCCCCTATCAGGCTGTAATGTATAGCCTATAGCCCCCCCCCCCTATCAGGCTGTAATGTATAGCCTATAGCCCCCCCCCCCCCCTATCAGGCTGTAATGTATAGCCTATAGCCCCCCCCCCCCCCTATCAGGCTGTAATGTATAGCCTATAGCCCCCCCCCCCCTATCAGGCTGTAATGTATAGCCTATAGCCCCCCCCCCCCCTATCAGGCTGTAATGTATAGCCTATAGCCCCCCCCCCTATCAGGCTGTAATGTATAGCCTATAGCCCCCCCCCCCCCCCTATCAGGCTGTAATGTATAGCCTATAGCCCCCCCCCCCCCTATCAGGCTGTAATGTATAGCCTATAGCCCCCCCCCCCCCTATCAGGCTGTAATGTATAGCCTATAGCCCCCCCCCCCCTATCAGGCTGTAATGTATAGCCTATAGCCCCCCCCCTATCAGGCTGTAATGTATAGCCTATAGCCCCCCCCCCTATCAGGCTGTAATGTATAGCCTATAGCCCCCCCCCCCCCCCTATCAGGCTGTAATGTATAGCCTATAGCCCCCCCCCTATCAGGCTGTAATGTATAGCCTATAGCCCCCCCCCCTATCAGGCTGTAATGTATAGCCTATAGCCCCCCCCCCCCTATCAGGCTGTAATGTATAGCCTATAGCCCCCCCCCCCCCCTATCAGGCTGTAATGTATAGCCTATAGCCCCCCCCCCCTATCAGGCTGTAATGTATAGCCTATAGCCCCCCCCCCCCCTATCAGGCTGTAATCTATAGCCCCCCCCCCCCCCCCCCCCCCCTATCAGGCTGTAATGTATAGCCTATACCCCCCCCCCTATCAGGCTGTAATGTATAGCCTATACCCCCCCCCCCCTATCAGGCTGTAATCTATAGCCCCCCCCCCCCCCCTATCAGGCTGTAATGTATAGCCTATAGCCCCGCTAGCCAGAATGTGGTTACTTTTCAGGATTCAAATTCGAAAATAGCAAAAGTTGCAGATCTACAAGCTCAAAATGCGCCTCTGTGCGCTGCGTTTCGAGCTTGCATATCTGATACTTTTGATGCTTTTGTTTGACGCTGTTGTATGATCCAAAAACCACAAAAAGGTAGAATTATGGAGATGCTTGACTGCAACGATGTGGTCACAGTCCTGTGTCCAATAACCTCGGAAACCCAGACGTTTTTATTTCCAGGGAGGAAAAAAAAGTCTGGGTCCGAGTCCACTTCATTTTGGTAGCGCAAACGTTGATCACTCTCTGCTGATTTCTGATTGTCTGCACCTTTGTTAAATTGACGCACACCTGTACACACACACACACACACACACACACACACACACACACTCTCTCTCTCTGTCACTCTAATTAATTAGTCTCATGTCCAGCAGCTGCGCACAGATTCTCCCGGCGGATCCTGCGGGGAGCTGCCTATGCCATAGAAAGCATAGGTGAGTTCCAGGCTATGTATCCAGTGACCCTATCTCTCCCGTGCTTCCTGTCTTTGACCCTTAAACGGAAATTAAGCCTTTTAGAAAAATAAATAAATGCATAAACTATCAAACTCGCACGAATAACAAAACTGAAATGGAACTGAAAAGTTCCTCTTTTTCTCCTATTAATATAATCCTGTCGTCCATCCCCCCCCCCCCCCCTCTCTCTCTCTCTCAGGAGCGAGTGATCGAGAACCTGCGTGAGACGAGGGCGCGGGAAGAGCGTGCTCGCCTGGAGGAGCTGGAGCAGATGAGGAGGGAGAACCAGGAGATGAGGGAGCAGCTGTGCTCTCTGCAGCCCCAGAACCTGTCCCAGAGCCAGCCCCCCCCCGGGCCCAGGCCCGATGGAGAGGTAGAAACACAGTCACCATAATATATGAACCACGGGCACTGGTGTAAACAATGCCCATGTACACGAGTACTGTACTTAACCCATTCCCCGCCGTTGGCATAGATCTGCGTCGTTGGAATTAATCTGACCCATCGCCATTGGCGGAGATCTACGCCGAATGGTCTTGTATAATGCTTACGATCGATCAAGTCGTAATACTACTTTATACTACCCATTATCATGGGTTGCTATAGGTGATGGTGTAAACGGTAAACAGCTTGTTCCGCGCGTGCAGTCGCACCTACTGTATCTGTTTCTTTTGATCACCTTCATCT
The DNA here is from genome assembly GCF_964188405.1 of Protomyctophum parallelum. Classification (NCBI taxonomy): domain Eukaryota; kingdom Metazoa; phylum Chordata; class Actinopteri; order Myctophiformes; family Myctophidae; genus Protomyctophum; species Protomyctophum parallelum. The sequence continues at coordinate 15,471,974 of NC_139705.1, read as the reverse complement.
CTAATTCCTGGTCCCAGGTGGCATTTCTGGTCAAAACAAGCTTTATTCTACTGTCCTTAGTCAATGATGTAATGGCCACGGTCAGCCTTAGTAGTTACTCCTACTCCTACTGTATCTCAGAGGAAAATGGAGAAATTTGACTCCACTACAATTATCGTTGTTCACTCTCAGAGTTACAGACCCACAAGGGTCCACTTGACCATGTTGTACATTCTCTGACTAACAGATATGTCCAATTATAAACACTGAGTATTTCACGTGTACGTGAATTGTACAAATCTACAAAATGTGTTTAAAATAAACCGTGAACTAAAAATGGACCTTAACAGGTTCATTTGGTTCCACTTGATTTTACATGAACACTGAGTAGTGTTGTAGTGGTGCAAAGTAACAAAGTACATTTACTTTGTTTGAGTATTTTCAATTTCCAATACTTTTACTTCTACTCCACTAAAACTCAGAGGCAAATATTGTAACCTTTTACTCCACTACATTTATTTGACAACTCTAGCTACTATAGTTACTTTGTAGATTTTGTTTTTAAACACGCATTAGCTTCAGTGTGACACATTGTGAGCTTGTAGATCTGCTATTTTCAAAAGATTTGTATACATTTGACACCTTGAAATGGGACATTCTGCATAATGACTACTTTCACTTTTAGTACGTAACACTCATCAACATTTCATCGACATCCACGCTCACGCATACACACGCATACACACACACACACACACTGTACCCTCATCTTAACAACAAAACCCCCAGCACTAAAAACTTCAATTCACACACACATCATAAAACAAATAACAAAGCGCACCATTCACTAATCCACCTCTCTGTTTAGCCTTCTCTTTTTACAGTCGAATACCTCAAACCGAACATCGTCACGCTTTATAATTATTTTCCTTTTTATTGTGCGAAAAGAATTAAAAGAATTTAGCTTTTTACAGGCCTGCCCTTTGCAGCGCTTGTAATAGCGTAGCCGAGACCCTGTATTTACATTACCAACACGTACAGTAAAAAACATACCGCTGTCGGGCAGAATCTTTCGTATCTCTGTGTTTCAATTCTGTATGTATGTATGTGTGTATATATATATATATATATATATATATATATATACAGACAGACACACACATAAATGAATGTTCTCCTTACAAGAGACAAATGTACTTAGAAGTAATAACCAATTTTCACTGTTTTAATGGTAAAAATGGGAACGTTCTTCCCGACAGCAATGAAAAGTAATCTTCCAGTACAGTGTATGCATCTATACGACGGTGTAGCTTCCCAGCACACAGACAGACAGACGGACAGACAGGCCTGTCTGATGTGCTAAAGACATGATTTATGGTGGAGAAAAGATCCCTTCATCCCTGTCCGGGTGCCAAGTCATAGTCCTCTGTCTCTCTGTTTCTGTCTGTCTCTCTGACTCTGTCTCTCTGCTTCTGTCTGTCTCTCTGCTTCTGTCTGTCTCTCTGTATCTGTCTCTCTGTTTCTGTCTGTCTCTCACACTCTCTCTCTGTATGTATCTGTCTCTCTGTTTCTGTCTGTCTCTCTGTATCTGTCTCTCTGTATCTGTCTCTGTATCTGTCTCTCTGTTTCTGTCTGTCTCTCTCACTCTCTCTCTCTGTATCTGTCTCTGTATCTGTCTCTCTGTTTCTGTCTGTCTCTCTCACTCTCTCTCTCTGTATCTGTCTCTGTATCTGTCTCTCTGTTTCTGTCTGTCTGTCTGTCTGTCTGTCTGTCTGTCTGTCTGTCTGTCTGTCTGTCTGTCTGTCTGTCTGTCTGTCTGTCTGTCTGTCTGTCTGTCTGTCTGTCTGTCTGTCTGTCTGTCTGTCTGTCTGTCTGTCTGTCTGTCTGTCTGTCTGTCTGTCTGTCTGTCTGTCTGTCTGTCTGTCTGTCTGTCTGTCTGTCTGTCTGTCTGTCTCTCTCTCTCTCTCTCTCTCTCTCTCTCTCTCTCTCTCTCTCTCTCTCTCTCTCTCTCTCTCTCTCTCTCTCCCTCTCTCTCTCTCTTTTTTATGAGAGTGTTTTCTTTTATGCTGGTAAAGCAGCCGAACACACATCTCATTCCTGTGAAATGATATCTTGTAGTATGTTGACGCGGTGCCACATGAAAGCCAGAGCAGCTCAATGGCTCTTTGTAGCAGCTCCCTTCCTTTTACACGCTCCCATAGAAGTGTTCCCATAATTGGCTCATTTTGTGTCCTCGGCAGCAATCAGGCATGTAACGTAAACTTACAGAAGAGCAGATAATGTTTATTTGTTTGTTTGTTTATATAAAGTATTATGTTGGCCGATGCGTCTGTGTCTGTGCATGCATGTGCTCTATATATGCATGGCTATGTGTGTGTGTGTGCGTGCGCACAAGTCTCTGTGGATGTGTGTGGTACTATGTAAACTGTGTGTGTGTGTGTGTGTGTGTGTTGTGTGTGTGTGTGTGTGTGTGTGTGTGTGTGTGTGTGTGTGTGTGTGTGTGTGTGTGTGTGTGTGTGTGTGTGTGTGTGTGTGTGTGTGTGTGTGTGTGTGTGTGTGTGTGTGTGTGTGTGTGCGTGCGTGCGTGCGTGCCCCCCCCCCCCCCCACTGGGCCAAATGCGGCTTTAGATCAGTCTCTGAACTCTCTGACTTACCGCAAACATGCGCCCACACACACACACACACACACATACCATGTGACCAGCATATACTGTATGGTGTCATCTATGACATCACTGATGTATGACATCAGTCGTAATGATGTATACGTACAGACGTGACATTCCAAAGTTTCAAAGAGTTTCAAAGAGTTTCAGATTGGCACTTCAGTGGAACATCCAGATGGACAGGCCAGGCCTTGTCACGGGGAGAGGGGAGACATTTGCCAGGTGTGAGAAAAAACGTCTGCGACCTACTGGCAGTGTGCATACAAAGTTTGCCGTTGATCGGTCCTGCGCACACACACACACACACACACACACACACACAGATAGCTTGTGTAGCCACGCTGTAAAAAAGAAAAGAAAAACACCAGTACCGCACCTGGACTGACCGGAATTAGCAAAACGTGGGAAGTATTTCTAGATAAATCTAAAGCTTTCCTTCCAGTCAGACAGTACAGTACAGTACAGTCATCCAGTGTGTTTGTATTTGTCACCACTGTACATCTGCACATGTTTGTAGTGCTGTGTATACTCAGGCCACTCATCCTGGTCCTTTAAGAGGCAGTATTACACCTTGCGGTGGACTCATCCTCCTGTCCTGTGCTGAGTCAGGCTGTGTTTGTTGATTCTCTGAGTCAATAAAGGACTTCCTCCTCCCGGGCTGGGCTGGGGCGAGGCAGAGCCCTCACATACTGTATGCAGGCTCTTCAAAGGAAGGAGACACTTCTAAAGAACGGAACTCCCTGACCTCTCCTTCCCCATACGGGACGTAGGGTTGAGAACTCCCTGACCTCTCCTTCCCCATACGGGACGTAGGGTTGAGAACTCCCTGACCTCTCCTTCCCCATAGGGGGGACGTAGGGTTGAGAACTCCCTGACCTCTCCTTCCCCATAGGGGGGACGTAGGGTTGAGAACTCCCTGACCTCTCCTTCCCCATAGGGGGGACGTAGGGTTGAGAACTCCCTGACCTCTCCTTCCCCATAGGGGGGACGTAGGGTTGAGAACTCCCTGACCTCTCCATCCCCATAGGGGGGACATAGGGTTGAGAACTCCCTGACCTCTCCTTCCCCATAGGGGGGACGTAGGGTTGAGAGGGTTGAATCACACCCTGCATGACTGGCGGGTGAACGTGCTACAGGTAGCGCTCAAAAGTGAACTTGGAGATTTTTGGAGCGGATGATCAGTCGACTCTGCAAAGAACTGCCATGGGAACGCCATTGGTCCTTCAGGCGTCCCAAGCTAAATGTTATACTTTGGCTATTAAAAAAATACAAGCACGTCATTTCCCAGGGCATCCCTGTCTGACACAACACTTTTCAGATGGGGGTCCGCGGCCAAATATTTAATCAAATTTTCCGGCCTTGACATGAAAACAACTGCTGCATGTAGGCTTGTCACGGTTATCAACTGATCTAAGTTATTTGAGCTCATCGCAACTATTTTTGCAAAATCGGTCAGAATCGTTTCAATTCTGAAAATTTCAAAATGTTGAAAAGACCTTTTTTGAATTTTCAATGCAATCACAATAAGTACATAGCCGATCTACAAGCTCACGATGCATCGTGAGCTATGCGCAAAATTTCACGTATATACGACAGGACCGACTTAACTTGGCACGCATGTCTACACATGTTGTAATGTGTCCCTTGCATGACCCCCCTAGGGGTCCTTGAGGGTGTTCCAGGGGGTCCTCAGCTAAATGATAGTTTGGAATCAAATGGACCCTTATGGGTCTGTAACTCTGAGACTGTACAATTGGAACCAAATGGACCCTAACAGGTCCATTTGGTTCCATTTTGTACACACTCTCAGTTCAATTAACAATGATTTTACAATATAAATTTGGGGGTCCCAGAGATAGAAATGCCATTAAATGGGGCTCCGTAGACTAATGCATGTCAAACTGGGGGGTCCTTGAACGGGTTGAGAATCACTGCTAGAGCGGCAAAAATATTCTCTTATGGGGGTCCCTGGCATATCTTTTCAAATGGGGGTCCGCAGGGTAATTAGTGTCAATTTGGGGGTTCTTGACATGAAACAGTTTGGGAACCCCTGGTTCAGGTTCAGGTAAGCAGGGAACAGAGAGAGAAGGAAGGAGAGTGTGCATGTGAGGGTACTACGAGGTAGGAGACCAGACCCAGATCAGCCAACACAGGGAAGCTGGCAGAACATTCTGTGAAAATGCCGGGACAACGCACCACATGTCCCAAACTCTTATAACTTCTAGCTCTAAAACTATGAAATGCACTTCCCATAGCAATCGGATTCAGAACTGCAGACTCACTCCCAGCAATATTCTATTTGATGTATTGCCATGTGTTGTTCTTAGTCCAGTACCTGCCTGTAGACCCTATCGCAATTTGGTGTTGGGGGAATTTCTCACTTGAACTAAGTCAATGGGTCCCTAGACATGAAAGATCAATGAGGTGCTTGTCCGCCATAGTGCCACGAATGGCGCAATGGCCACATCAAAAATGGCCGCCATCGGCTATGATGAAAATCCAACCTTTTTGTTTTTTAGTGTTTAAGCACATGTAATACATTCATTTTGACTAATTGTGGTGTGTGGAATTCATTTCTGATATTGTTTTGATGATTTGGGGTGATTTTGACCTTGAAAGGTCATAGTCAAGGTCATTTTGCTATTCCACAGACCTTGGCCATAACTTGTCCATTTTTAGGAGTAAGAACAGGAACAATAAGTCTATTTCAACTAAATCTGACTCTTAAAATTAATTTCTGATATTGTTTTGACCATTAGGGATCATCCTGTCATTGAATTATTGATGTTAATGTCATTTTTCAATAATTCGATTATGATTCTTTAGTCGCTTTTACTATATATTTTCATGATTTGTTTTCTTTACATAAACAAAATACATGGGCATGAGAAAAACAACAACAGCACCATATGTGCTGTGTGAATAAGCCCATTGTACAAAATACTCTGTCCATGGCCCAAATGAGCCAATTCATTGCTATGGCAACCCCATAGTGGAGGTAAGTCAATATATCATAAGAATCGTTCACTTGATGGTACAAGCACCAAATTTGGTACACAAGTGCTTCAGAACCTACTCTCTCAGAAAAGTACGTTGTCCACTTGAAAAAACTAAATGGCCACCATTTTTCAAGATGGCCGCCAAATGAAAAGGGCCTTTTGTGGCAGTTCTGGACAACCGTGGGTCCGACCAACTCGAGACCGGGCACTGCACTCCCTGTGTGTGTGTGGAACGTGTGCGTCGAATTCGGTGAAGTCGGTGGGGCAAACGGTTCTCGGGTTACATGGATTACAGATGTACAGACACACACAGACTTGAATATATGTCAATGGGCAATGCCCATTGGGGTTTTTTTTAGATGATGGGTAAGAAGAGAGAGATGTGATGTCAGGTGGTGTGGGCTAAGAAGTGGTCAGGGCTAAGATAAAGTATATGAGATGTACAGTAAGTACAAAGAGAGATGGTGAGGGAGGGAGAAAATGATTTGTACCAATTGACCAAACAGTAGACAGTAGTGTATCACGTTAAGGTGAGTATAGAGATGGAAATGTTCTAGCAAGTGAAGCCAGTGTATTGAGAATATGGGACATATGTGTCAGGAGTTATTTGTGACAGAAGGCTACCAGTGAGAGGGAAGATGTATACGATGGTAGTGAGACCAGCCATGCCGTACGGTTGGAAACGGTGGCACTGATGAAAAGGAGGCACAGCTGGAGGTGGCAGAATTAAGGATGCTATGGTTCTCATTAGGAGTGAAAAGGAAGGACATTATCAGAAATTACTGAATTAGAGGATCAGCCCAGGTTAGAAGGTTTGGGGATAAAGCAAGAGAGGTGAGGTTGAGATGGTTTAGACATGTGAAAAGGAGGGATGAGGGTACATTGGGAGAAGGATGCTGAAGATGTAGCTGCCAGGTAAGAGGATGGCCAAAGACAAGGTTTAAGGATGCTGTGAGAGATGACATGAAGGTGGCAGGTCACAGAGGAAGATGTAGAAAACAAAACCAAAAGGGGTCCTCCCCTTTTCCCTGTGCGTGCACACACACACACACACACACACACACACACACACACACACACACACACACACACACACACACACACACACACACACACACACACACACACACACAGTACTCTACAGTACACTACAGTATGTTACAGTACAGTATGGTAAAGTACAGTAACGTGCGGTACGGCATGGTACAGTATGATACCATAAGGTATGGTACAGTACAGTATGATGCCGTACAGTACAGTAAGGTACAGTATGATACCATACAGTAAGGTACAGTATGGTACCATGCAGTACGGTACAGTACAGTACAGTACAGTACAGTATTGTACAGTATGATACCATACAGTAAGGTACAGTATGGTACAGTATGGTACCATGCAGTACGGTACAGTACAGTACAGTACAGTATTGTACAGTATGATACCATACAGTAAGGTACGGTACGGTATGGTATCATACTGTACCTTACTGTACTGTACGGCATCATACTGTAATGTACCATACCTTATGGTATCATACTGTACCATGCCGTACCGCACGTTACTGTACTTTACAATACTGTACTGTAACATACTGTAGTGTACTGTACAGTACCGTGTGTGTGTGTGTGCACGCACAGGGAAAAGGGGAGGACCCCTTTTGGTTTTGTTTTCTACATCTTCCTCTGTGACCTGCCACCTTCATGTCATCTCTCACAGCATCCTTAAACCTCGTCTTTGGCCATCCTCTTACCTGGCAGCTACATCTTCAGCATCCTTCTCCTAATGTACCCTCATCCCTCCTTTTCACATGTCTAAACCATCTCAACCTCACCTCTCTTGCTTTATCCCCAAACCTTCTAACCTGGGCTGATCCTCTAATTTAGTCATTTCTGATCAAGTCCTTCCTTTTCACTCCTAATGAGAAGCATAGCATCCTTAATTCTGCCACCTCCAACTGTGCCTCCTTTTCATCAGTGCCACCGTTTCCAACCGTACGGCAAATAACTCCTGACACATATGTCCCATATTCTCAATACACTGGCTTCACTTGCTAGAACATTTCCATCTCTATACTCACCTTAACCTGTTACACTACTGTCTACTGTTTGGTCAATTGGTACAAATAATTTTCTCCCTCCCTCACCATCTCTCTTTGCACTTACTGTACATCTCATATACTTTATCTTAGCCCTGACCACTTCTTAGCCCACACCACCTGACATCACATCTCTCTCTTCTTACCCATCATCTAAAAAAAACCCCAATGGGCATTGCCCATTGACATATATTCAAGTCTGTGTGTGTCTGTACATCTGTAATCCATGTAACCCGAGAACCGTTTGCCCCACTGACTTCACCGAATTCGACACACACGTTCCACACACACACAGGGAGTGCAGTGCCCGGTCTCGAGTTGGTCGGACCCATGGTTGTCCAGAACTGCCACAAAAGGCCCTTTTCATTTGGCGGCCATCTTGAAAAATGGTGGCCATTTAGTTTTTTCAAGTGGACAACGTACTTTTCTGAGAGAGTAGGTTCTGAAGCACTTGTGTACCAAATTTGGTGCTTGTACCATCAAGTGAACGATTCTTATGATATATTGACTTACCTCCACTATGGGGTTGCCATAGCAATGAATTGGCTCATTTGGGCCATGGACAGAGTCTTTTGTACAATGGGCTTATTCACACAGCACATATGGTGCTGTTGTTGTTTTGCTCATGCCCATGTATTTTGTTTATGTAAAGAAAACAAATCATGAAAATATATAGTAAAAGCGACTAAAGAATCATAATCGAATTATTGAAAAATGACATTAACATCAATAATTCAATGACAGGATGATCCCTAATGGTCAAAACAATATCAGAAATTAATTTTAAGAGTCAGATTTAGTTGAAATAGACTTATTGTTCCTGTTCTTACTCCTAAAAATGGACAAGTTATGGCCAAGGTCTGTGGAATAGCAAAATGACCTTGACTATGACCTTTCAAGGTCAAAATCACCCCAAATCATCAAAACAATATCAGAAATGAATTCCACACACCACAATTAGTCAAAATGAATGTATTACATGTGCTTAAACACTAAAAAACAAAAAGGTTGGATTTTCATCATAGCCGATGGCGGCCATTTTTGATGTGGCCATTGCGCCATTCGTGGCACTATGGCGGACAAGCACCTCATTGATCTTTCATGTCTAGGGACCCATTGACTTAGTTCAAGTGAGAAATTCCCCAACACCAAATTGCGATAGGGTCTACAGGCAGGTACTGGACTATCTTGCTTACTGTGAGTTATAGTGTCTGCTAAATTCCTAAATTGTAGGAGGAGATGGAGCAACGATTTCTAGGTTTACTCAACAGGCTCTGTGCATGAGTTCTGATTCAGCCAGTCCACAGTCCCAGGTGTTCAGAGGGTGGCACATGCATTCCTGTTCCCCGTTCCACTCCATTTCTCCAGAGCCTCCTTTGATTGACTGGGCAGCAGATGTTGAACTGTAAACACATGCTGAGGTGTCCTATGTGTTTCTGCTTAAGACCTGCCATGCTGCCCGAGCCAATCAAACTAAGCTATGGAAAAAAACTGAACTGGAACGGGAAACCGGTATGCCACCTCCTGAAAACCTGGAACTGCACTTATGCACACGCAGAGCCCATTCTGCCTCGCCAGCAATTTGATCCATTCAATCTGCCTCTGTGATGTCAGTCCGTCAATCTCTCTCTCTCTCTCTCTCTCTCTCTCTCTCTCTCTCTCTCTCTCTCTCTGCCTTGGACCTAACCTCTCTAACACCCAATTATCTCCGGTGTTGCCGGGTAAAGCCTCTGACCAGAGATTGGATATCCCAAAGTGGTGGGTCTGGTCTGGCCTGTAGCGGTGGCGCGGCGGCCCACACATATTTAACTCATTTGTGATATTTACACTTCGGGGAGAATTTTTCCCGGAATGATAACAGCAATTTCTGCGACCCCATACATGTAACCGTATCTTTAGAGAGTAGAGCCCCCCACCTCCCCCCCTGTCATAATATCACAGAGTCTTGTCGGACTTACAGCGTCCCCTTTGGCCCGCGCTGCTCTCATCCTGATCTGGAAGGCCATAACAAACTCCACTCCACTTAGTCCTAATGTGTTCGGCACTGACCAGGATTGGTCTTGACGTGTGTGTGTGTGTGTGTGTGTGTGTGTGTGTGTGTGTGTGTGTGTGTGTGTGTGTGTGTGTGTGTGTGTGTGTGTGTGTGTGTGTGTGTGTGTGTGTGTGTGTGTGTGTGTGTGTGTGTGTGTGTGTGTGTGTGTGTGTGTGTGTCGAGGGGGTTACAGGTGAGGAGGTAATGTGGTCCTAGGACAAGGTAAACATGGGCTCCTCTTGCCCTCACACAAAGTACTCAAATGTTTTTACTTAAAGGTAGGGTAAGTGGTTTTCTTTGGTTAAAATAAGTGTTAAAACAGAGTGTTTGTTCAGTAAGCACGGCTTCTGACATACCGTAAAAGTCCGGAATTAAAAATGTACTTTTGTACCAACAAATTGGTATCAAAAGTACTAAAGAGTACAGTATGCAGAATGGACCATTTAAAGTCTTCAGATGTGTACAGATCTTTTGAAAATAGACGATCTGGAAGCCAACCCATGGACCACCTATTCCGTGGCACACTGGTGGCCCGCGGACCACTGGTTGAGAACCCCTGCTTGGTGCCGTATAAAACCATATTTGGTGTGGTGTATTGGAAAAGGATGTGTTATAGCTCTCCAAGCAAGTTTTCAAATGAAAACATAACTCGGAGCGTCTAAAATAAAGTACAAACCAAAAGACGACGCATGAATTATAGCTATTATCAAAATGTTGAGCGATTTGTATTACATTTTATTTGTTTAGTTTTTTTGTGCCCGTGAGACGGTGTGTGTAACCGTCAGACTATAAAGGAGTTCTGTTATTGTAATCGTACTCTTTCACAATAAACACGGTAGATTTATATCCCACTTTGACAGACAGAGACAGGAGTACACTGCGTGTAGATTTCAGAGTTAAGCCATTTTGACCTGAGGCCGGTAATAAAAAAAATGTCTTCTCAATCCTAAGAGTTTTCTGAAAAGCTTGCGTTGAGCATTTTTGTGTCAAGGACCCCCATTATTATGTACTTGGCCGTGGACACCCCCCCCCCCCCCCCCCCCCATCTCAAAATAATTTGTGGATCCGCAGAAGCAAAGATTTGAGTTAAATATGTTCGCTGTAAAATATATTTATGTATATTCAAAGAATTACAAAACATTTTCAAGATAAAAACAAAACAAAAAAGGCAGATCTACAAGCAAATAAAGCGGCACGAAGTTACACGCTATGAGCTTGTAGATCTGCTATTTCTTTTTGGAATAACCAAAGTAGGCCTATAAAATAAAATCGAAAATGACTCGGATGCTTTACCGGTTTTAAACAGTTAACAGACATAAACAAAATGATGCGCGTGTCATGATTCTGAACACAATATTTCTGTTGTTGTTGTTGAGCGACTGAGAGATTTATTTGGGAAAAAAGTCATTGGGGTGAATACTTTTTTTAATGGCCTCCTCACTATCTTTGGAACAAGGAGAATGATTCATAAATCATTTTGTGTGTGTGTGCGTGTGTGCGTGTGCGCGTGCGTGCGTGCGTGTGTGTGCGTTCTGGGTTCTTGCTGTGCCCTTGGCTGTATGTCCCCGCCGTGCTAGCAGGGCCTCCTCCTCCTCCACAGTACTTTGTGTGCATTTTGTTTATCTGGTGGGTCTGTTATGATTGGCAAGCCCGACGCTTTTCAGATTGGCTGACGGTAATCGTTAACAGACGTCTGAACACTTTGCTTTTTTTCCTTCTAATGACAGACTGAAATACCCCCCCCCCTCTCTCTCTTATCCCCCCCCACGCATCCCCCCAGACTGATCTAGACATGACTCCCTGTCTGCCTTCGCTGTGTGTGTGTGTGTGTGTGTGTGTGTGTGTGTGTTTGTCTTGCATTACTATACTTTTCAGGACCAAATGTCGCCCACACACGTACAGTATAGCGTTTACTGTACGGTGGCAGAAACCTCTTACCTTCCATCATATTGTATCCTTGTTTTGTTTTGTTTTGTAAAAACGGCCCTACTTGATTGTACTGTATGCAGCGTCACATGAAAGCATCACAAGTAGCAGTTCCGCAAGCTTGTGGATCTGCTCGAAAACCGGATCTGAGCAGTAAATAGAAACAGTTCCCCCCGCAAATCAACCATTAGGTCGCCTGGTCGGGATTTGCGGGAGATACATGACCGCTCGCGGGTGTCCGGGAGCGGACGCTAATTCCCGGGAGACTTGTGGGATGTCTGGGTAAATGTATATAGCACTTTAATCCGAAGGGCCTTAGATACAGATTGTGCAATACATTCAGCCATTCACACACACATTCATACACCGATGGTGGAGGAAACCATGCAAGGCACATCGGGAGCAATTAGGGGTTCAGAGTCTGGCATTCATGAAATTGTGTAAAACGTTGATGGCCTCACAAGTACCATATAGTAATATGTGTGCGTGAGTGTGTCTGCGTGTGTGTGTCTGCGTGTTTGCATGTGTGTGGTGGGCGGGTGGGTGCGTGTTTGCATTTAGCGCTCACTTGATGATGTTTAAACAAATCTCCTCAGCTGTCTCAACAAGCTAAACAATCCTCACAAACACAGTGATAGAGAGAGAGAGAGAGAGAGGGAAAATTCTAGGTTTCAAACTTCCTCTGGGATATTTTTCACAGAGAAGAAAAAAGAAGCAAATCCATCACTGTGGCCCTGTCAGCGTGTGTGTGTGTGTGTGTGTGTGTGTGTGTGTGTGTGTGTGTGTGTGTGTGTGTGTGTGTGTGTGTGTGTGTGTGTGTGTGTGTGTGTGTGTGTGTGTGTGTGTGTGTGTGTGTGTGTGTGTGTGTGTGTGTGTGTGTGTGTGTGTGTGTGTGTGGTTTTGAGAGGGGGGAGGGGGATAGAGATGTTTGATGGTCTCATAAAATCACATGCAAAACAGAGAGAGAGAGAGACGGTAATTTCGTAATGATAATGACTTTGAAAAACTCTGGAGCGAGGGATGCCCCTGGGGGGGTTGGGGGGAGGTGGGGTTTGGGGGGAGGGGGGGGCACATGATGGCAGGGAACAAACCACAGGAAAGAAGGAAAGGCACCCGGGGGAAGGAGAGAAAAGCGGATGATGAAGGGATGAGAGGGAAGAGGAGAGGAGGGGGTTCTGCTTGAGCTGTACGCTGTGACCCCCCACCTTCCTAACCACAGATTGAGACATGCACAGGGTTGGTTTACCGTTGACCCCCCCCCCCACCCCCCCACGCACCCGCACGCACTCACACACACACACACACACACACCTTAGGGGTGGGACGGCTCACATACATCCCGATTCAATATCGGTGCCTATAGGATAGAAATTGTGATTCTGTGATTCAACGATTGTTATAAACAATATAGACCATTGATGAAAAGTTTCAATGCCAGATAACGTCATTCAGTCTTTCTGGGATCAAAAATAATATTAATAAAATAAAATAAAAGTTAGCCTGGCCTGCCAGACTAATATCACTGCAATCTCCCCAGGGATAATCTTTTCCTGTGGCAGATTTGTCTGGTTTCCAGGCTAGGATGACCTGAGCCAAAACAAAATTGAGAACCACTGCTTTGCTTGTACAGCACTTTTGTCTGCCTTTTTTCTTTTTTTTAAGGACATCAATAATGTACGGTATACAGCATTTTTCAAATAACATTTCTTCGTCCAAGGGTTTTTCAAACAAAGACAAAAAAACTAAGAATCTTATGGGAGACATATGTGTAGTTGTGTACATAAAAAGTACCATACAGTATAATACTTGAAGTTGTTAGCAAAAAAGATACATGAGTAAGACAGTAAGGTAACAACCCTGCAAAAGACCTGACCATAACTCATAGCTCTCTTGGTGTGGCTTGTTGCTTGCCTTGTCTACTGAGTTGGAGATCGGGGTTCGACTCCAGCTCAGGGTGCTAAACGTTACATTGGTGTCAGAAGTGGTCGAGGACCGCTGGATCGTGCCCCTGCGCGAGGGACGTGAGGGACGTGAGGGACTGGAGGAGTGAAGCGAGAAGCGCGGGGGCATGCTGCAGACAGGAGGGGGTAGAATGTAACGTTTAGCACCCTGAGCTGGAGTCGAACCCCGATCTCCAACTCAGTAGACAAGGCAAGCAACAAGCCACACCAAGAGAGCTAGCTCCCTTGGAGGAGCAAGTTACGGCCGGGTCTTTTGCAGGGTCGTTACAGTATTTTCATTCAAAGCTTGCCACTACAAAATCTGGTCCCAAAGGTATTACATGTTTCACCCAATTAGGCCAAACCTTTTAAACTTCTCCTTTTGCAGTTTGAGAGAGAAAGTGATCTGTTCCATATTGTAGATATCATTCACTATATCTATCCATTATTTTATGGTGGGGGCCTCGGGAAGCAACCAGCTGTCGTGTAATTAAATCTCTTGACCTCTCCGTTGACCTCTCCGCTGACCTCTGTTGATTGACAGGCGCTGCAGCTGCACGGTGGCGCCGAGGACGCCAACAGGAAGTGTCCCGGTGGCGGCGGCGGTGACATCACGGAGCGCCTGCGTCTCCTGGAGCAGGAGGTGTCCCGCTCCAGAGAGGAGTCCAGGAGGTCCCAGGCCGAGGTGGACCGCCTGATGGCCGCGCTGCGCGACGCGGAGGCCGACCGCTGCAGCAAGGACAAGAAGATCGCCGACCTGGAGAGGTGAGCGACACGACGTCTTCTCACCCACAAAATCAACTGTAGTTTTAGTTGACTAAAATCTTGTGATATTTCGTTGACTAAAACTAGACTCAAATGATTGTACTATTGTGATATGGCAAAAACGTGTTCTATAAAAAAAAATACGGATCTGGAAAAATTGGGATTCGGCAGATCAGGCAAAAAACTATTATTTTATTTTATTATTTTCAAAAGACTATGACTACTTGCTGTCAAGATTCAAGATTCAATAATGTATTTGCCATGTCAACAAGTGATAGGAATTTGTCTTGGTTCATACTCAACATATACAGACAACCATAGATACACAAACAAGAAGGACAGTACAATACAAAAACAAAAACCAGCAGCATAGGAAATTACATTCAGTTTCTTTTAAAGTGCTATATGTATGTACTATGAGTTCAGATGTCTAATGGCTACAGGGTAAGTGCTATCCCTGAAGCGACATGTTGAGCTCTGGATACTTCTATATCTCCTGCCTGATGGGAGGAGATTGAAGAGGTGATGTGCAGGATGGGAGTTGTCTGCAATGATTTTATTTGCCTTCCTAATTATTCTGGTGGAATAGAGTGAGGAAAGTGTAGGGAGGCTGCATCCAATGTTTTTTGATGCGCAACGTACTACTCTTTCAAGCTTTAATTTGTCTTGAGAGGTTGTGTGACCAAACCAGACAAGCATGGAGAAGGTGAGAACACTTTCAATAGTGGCCCTATAGAAGTGAGTCATGGCTGCTTGGCTGACTTTGAACTTCTTAAGCTGCCGCAGGAAATAGAGACGCTGGTGTGATTTACTTATTATGAGACTGGTGTTAAGATCCCATGATAAGGATTCATGGATGGTGGTCCCTAGGAACCGGAAGGAGGAAACTCTTTCTACCTCTTCCCCATTGATGAAGATCGGGGGGAGGGGACTCGATTTCTTTTTCCTAAAATCTATAAACATCTCTTTGGTTTTAGAGATGTTTAGAATCAAGTTGTAACTCTTACACCATCTCACCAGCTCCTCTACTGCTCTGCGGTATAATAAGACCTACTAAGGATGTGTCATCAGCAAACTTATACATCATAACTGTACTAAAGTGAGATTGACAGAAATGAGTGTATAATGAGTAGAGAAGTGGAGAAAGGACGCACCCCTGGGGGGCCCCAGTGTTTAGGAGCCTCGACAGCGAGACGAGATCACCTATTTTGACCACCTGTTTCCTGTTACATAGAAAATTAAAGATCCATTTACATAGATGTGTACTGACGCCTAGCTCCTGTAGGGTTGAGATCAGCTTCCCAGGCACTATTGTATTAAATGCGGAGCTGAAGTCAACAAAAAGTACACGAGCATAGGTGGATCTGGATTCTAGGTGTTGGGTGATAGTGTGCAGACAGAGGGATACTGCATCATCTACACTCCTATTTGGACAGGTGTTTACAGACCAGTCGCTCAAAGACTTTCATAATGACAGATGTTAGGGCAACAGGCCTATAGTCATTAAGACAGGTGATATTATTTTTCTTTGGGACAGGAATGATAACCGCAGATTTAAAGCAAGCAGGCACAGTACAGAGTTCAAGTGACCAGTTGAAAATGGAAGTGAGGATAGGTGCAAGTTGGTCAGCACAGTGTTTTAGTGTGGCAGACGACACGCCATCAGGCCCTGCCGCCTTTCTGGGGTTTTGCTGACGGAGCAACAGTCTGACATCATGTTCATGTATGTGGGTACTGTGCCTGTGAGCTTGGGAACGTGAATGATTTCCGGGTCGTGCTGGAAGAGGCAAGGAGGCAGACATTTGAGTATTGGGATAGAGAGAGAGAGAGAGAGAGAGAGAGAGAGAGAGAGAGAGAGCGAGAGAGACAAAGAGACAACAGTACGGTGTCCTGACAAAGTGTGGCGTCCTTCTCTTATAGCGAGTGACACGTGCTTGACCCGCACATGAACTGTTGTGCAGCAGATCTGCAAGCATTTCAGTAAGTGCTCTATTTATAAAAAAGTAATCCACAAGACGTAAACTTGTCCAGATTGTGTCCTCTCAGCACTTGAGACCACTTCCACCCTGTCATGCTTTTTGCCTGATGTAATCTGCGCTGTACAAGTGCACACACTGTACTCTATATACTATAGAGTGTATACCAGGGGTTGCTGGTTGTTTCTAATGATTATTTCCTGGTCATTTGTTTTGGTGCGTGGATGTCTCCACTACAGACCTGGGTGAGTAGCCACTAAGTGTGCTTGTTAAACATCCATCCATCTGTGACTGCTTCCTCATTCACTCTCTCAGCGTCATGGTGTAGCGCTCAGCCTGCTCGCTTTCCAACTTTCCCAGGTATAAAGTTGGTAACCAGCGGGCATTTTGGCTCCGAGCTGGTCTTAGTGAGCTCAGAGCCTTTTCCTCCTTTACTGTATACTGCATGTCCATCCATTCATCCGTCCGTCTGTCTGTCTGTCCGTCCGTCCATCCATCCAGCCATCCATCCATCCATCCATCCATCCATCCATCCATCTTCAACCGTTTATCCGGAATTGGTTTACACACTTCCCTTTCCCGAGCAATATTAGCAACTTCCTCCCGGGATATCCCGAATCGTTCCCAGTCCAGTGTGGAGGTACAGGGCCCTCTTTTCGTCAGTGCCTACATTTATTTTCTTTCTATTAACCCAGAGCCAGACTCGCGCAGAGCGCCTCACAACTCGGCTAATTGGAGCTACACAACAAAACACAGTGATTGAACCAACAAAAGAACTAAAAAAAAATAAGCGGGGGCCAGACTCTCGAGAGCGCTTCTTTCACCTTGAAGTTAATGATACGCATGCCATTCTTGTTTTATTTGTGTCCTACTTTTTTATTTTTTATTATTCTTATTCAGAAGTTATAATTTTTTTCAGATTTTGTTTTAATTCATCTCAGAAATGGTCAAAACGAATAAAGCTGCACTATGTAACTTTTCTCGTCTACCCCGGATTTGAGCCTGGTTAACTGTGCAAGTGCTGACATTTGTTCCAGTTGAACTATTAGAGCCTGCTTGCTCAGGGGATAAATTGAATCTTGACAGGTCAGGTCAAAAAAGGCATGAGCTTTGAACGATCTAAAATGTCTCAATAGAAGAGCAGGGAGAAGAAACCCCACCACCCCAATTGTATAAGTTATATTGTATATACAGTATATATATACTCTACCATATACAGATTGAATAAGTTATATTGAATTAACATATACTCCACCATACAGATTGTATAAATTATATTGAATTAACATATACTCCACCATACAGATTGGACAACATTACATTTTGAAAAAGTTACATAGTTTCTCTTTAAATAATTCCGTAAATTTAAAAAGCTCAAGGAATAGTGAAAACACGCGAGATTGTCTATTTTCACGATTGGGCTTAATTGGCTAAGTCCATGTTAATTTAGGTAAGTTTGTGTCCTGGGTATTATACACCCAAACGTTTCTGTTTTGGGTCTGTTTGGGGAAACACTGACTCGAAAACGTCACGTCAGCCCCAAAGCGTGCCGGGTTTCCAACTTTCCCAGGTATATAAAGTCAGTAAGCGACCAGGGGGCATTTTGGCTCCGGGCTGATTCTCAGGGAGCTCGGATTGGAGCGGCCCCGCAGGGACGGTATAAAACGCACGGACAGTATACGGCCCAGCGTTCAGCGTTTAACTGGCCAACGCACCAGGAACAATCCCAGCGCCCCCGCTCTGCTGGCGGAGCCACGTAACAATGAGGCAGTTTATACGTTTCCTGACTGATGTCACTGGAGACGTATAGAGTGTTGTGTTGAGGGGAGTGAGACTGACCGCCGAGCTACTTCATCTACAGTACACTACACACACACACATACAACCCTATCGTGCGTGCGTGTGCAGCACACATAAAATCCTTGGTGATAATCTGACTACAACCGTGTTCATTTGGTTCCATTTCAGTAAAACTATCACTAACGATTTTAGTGCGTACACGTGTGCGTGTGTGCGTACGACCCATAGGTGCATGCGTGAGTGTGTGTGTGCGTCAGCCAGGCAGCCAGCCAGTGGTGTTGTACATCCAGCCTAGAGAGAGAGAGAGAGCTGCTCTGACTGTTTATACTGCTCTGTTTATTACTGGCATTCTGCTACTCAATTATCATCTGATTTATGGATTGGCATGCTGTGTGTGTGTGTCTGTGTGTACACACCCAAATGAGTGGTTGTGCAGTGCCAAGGCAGAGGTGTGTGTTTGTGTGTGTGTGTGTGTGTGTGTGTGTGTGTGTGTGTGTGTGTGTGTGTGTGTGTGTGTGTGTGTGTGTGTGTGTGTGTGTGTGTGTGTGTGTGTGTGTGTGTGTGTGTGTGTGTGTGTGTGTGTGTGTGTGTGTGTGTGTGTGTGTGTGTGTGTGTGTGTGTGTGTGTGTGATGCATGTGTTTGTGATGCATGTGCACGTGTATGCAAGAATGTGTGCGTGTACAACATCTGTGTATGCTGCTGAGAAGAGAGCCGTCATTTGAAGAGAAAGGACTGGTATTCTCTAAAAGCACACAGTCAGTCAGGTGTTTGAAAGCTGGCGCTGTGTGGTTCTGAACAGATCACAAATGGATCTGGATGCGTCATCAGCGCCCATATACCCTGGGTGGTGTTGGCAAAAGGGCCTTTCTGTGTGGAGTGTGTTCTCCCCGGGTCCCCTAGGGTAGGTAGGTAGTGGTACCCTCTCTAAACTGTCTCCCCCTAGTCGGCCAGGGTGCCTTATGGAGGGGGAAAGGAACTGGTTGGAATAACATGTTCCTTCAACACGCAACCATGTCCAACCGGGGAAACTTTCACCTGTCAGGTGAAAAGAAGCGGCCTGGACTCCTCATGCATGGAAGGAAGCATGAGGTAAATCCGTTGCTCTCCCCAGGTTGGCAGGAGTCAGTGTATAGCGCGCAGGATTAGATAATGGGTGAAAAAATGGGTGACAAAATTTGTTGGACTTGGATACAATTAAACAAAATAATAATAATGGATCTGCATGTGCTCCGAACAGCACTGCCATCATCCAGCCGTGTTTCCTGCCTCGTTCATTAGCCGTTTTACACACTCTGTCTCTGTGACTCTGGCAGCGTGACGTGGCTGTTGGCTCCTTCTCATGACATCCAGCAGTCACCCAGCACTCACAGCCGGCGCTGCATGCACTTAGTTGCTCCCACTGAGTTTGTTGTTAAAAAAGTCCAATTTAACTACATGAATAGGGCATTAGGGCTGCACAGAACCTTTTGGGGGGCTAATTATCAGGCGAGCATCTGGATATGTTTCTTGGTACGCACTGCAGGCTGACATCTCTACTCCATACCACAACGTTACTTTAGCTTGCATGAGACAGATAAAATGAACTGTTCACCTAATGCCGCAGCTGATGTTCCATGTTTAACGTATTTCCAAAGTGTGTACATCGTTTAAGTCACTGATGCATGGTTTTCATATCGTATATGAACTTTGGCTAAAATCTTGCGTTTAATCTTGTTTACTTGGTTAGATTGCGCTCCGAACGGCATCATAACAACTTGTCATTGCAGCTTGGCTACAACAGAAATGGACTTCCTCTTCCGCTTCAAAATAAGAGTGACTTGTAATGATTCAAGTCAACAATAGTTTAATTTCTAAGTCTAGTTAGTAGATAGACAGTTGAAGTATGACACCAGAGCTACTGTATAGTAAAGGCCGGTATTGGCGGGAGTGCTTCAAAATTAATTACTAGCTGTGTCAGTCACTCCCCGTCTGAAAAGGCAAAGACTTGTAGAGCTGCTGTTGGGGTCGGGGTCAGGCTCAGGATGAAGCATTTAGGGGTTACACAGGGTTAGGAGTTGTTTGTAGCACGGTGGCATTTGTTTATCTTCATCTGTGAGTCTGTTTCATGCCACTTGTCTACTGTCTTGTCTAATGTGCGTGTGTGCGTGCGTGTGGTGCGTGCTTCTGCATGGACAGGATGGTGCGCTAGGTTTAAGCATGCGTTCTTGCGTACACGATAGAGACCAGCGGCTGGCGGATTTAGCCACAGTTGCCGCGGGTGAACCGCAGTTTAGGGTGGATTTGAGTCAATTCAATATATTATACATTAATATTGGATAAACCACGGGTGAAATAATGCGGGAAATAAATTAATGGCATCTATATATCTATATGCTTATTATAGCTTTTAAAACGCACAAAATCTTGGCGTGCATTATTTTAAATACATCATTTCCCTTGATCTGGCACAAATTAGCCGCCTATGAAGTTGGCGGCTAATGAACAACACAGTGGTCTCCTACAGGCAGCTACGCTAGGGTTGGTAACAGGCAGCTAGTGAGTCTGAGAGAAACTTAAAACTAAGTAAAACAGAAGGGAGGAATATACGTTTGGCGTGGGACTGGGAGTGATTCAGTTCTTTACCCTGCCGATGACCGCTGGATATACTGTATGAAAATACGTTGCAATGTGAGAATGTGCAGGATGGCGTGTTACCATGGAAATAGATATATACAACCACTACGTAGCATTGATATAGAACAAAGCGGAGATCCGGGCACACTTGATGTTAAAAGGAGGAAAACTTTATTGAACTACGTAACATTGGTGAACTGTCGAGAGAAGTGGTGAGTGACATTGTTTGTACAAGTAGTATAAATAGAGGTTGCAGTATAACAAGCTCACAACACGTCGCAGCGACAAAAAAGGGTGACTAAAAAAGCTCATCCGCTGATCTCTAGTGCACGAGGTGTATGCAAGAATGTGAGCATGTACAATATATGTGTATGTATATGCAGGTTCTTTTGGGTGCGTGTGTGTGGATAACACTGTACTATAGCGTACAGTCGTGTGTGTGTTTGTGTGTACGCGCATGTGTGTGTTTGCGTGTGTGTGTGTGTGTGTTTAGAGAAGCGTTTGGAGCATTTCTCTCTCTCTCTCTCCATCTATCTCTCTCGCCCTCTCTCTCGTCCATCATGTGGCTAGAGGTTGTTGTCTCATTAGTGTCAGACAGTGCCTGAACACAGCGCTCAGGTCAGCACACACAGGTCAGAGGTCAAGCAGCCTAGTTAGCAGGTCACACTGTAGCCACGCGCATGCACACGCACACACACACACACACACACACACACACACACACACATTCCTGGGGGTTTTATGTGTAATATGTGTGTTTAGATATTTTTGCGACCACAAATCGCATCTATGGAATTGTGCATTTCCTGTCAGTGTGTTGTCACCCCAGGCAAGGCCCCATATATGGCGCTCAGGTCTCGTGACATCATCAGGGATGGCGATGTGGAGACCCTGATGTCATAGTAAATGTGACTTGCTCAGCCCATAAATTGATGACATCCCTGATGTCATCAATATATGGGCTGAGCAGCAACACTACATCTGACCTCAAACCCTTAGCTCTCCATATATGGATATATGTCAGAACCTGTTCTGACATTCCATGTTGATCTATCCCCATCCATCCTTCCTCTTCGATGTCTGCCTTTGGACTTATACCTGTCCATTCAAATTTTAAACTCTAGACAGGCCTGCCCCAAAAATTTGGTGCAGGCCCAAAAATGTAGGCCTGGCCCTACCTGGGCCCTCATCAAACCCTGTACAGTCAAAAGAATGTCCCCTCTACCACCCTTAGATCTCCATATACTGTATGGAGCTGGACCTCATCAAACCCTGTACACTCAAGACATGCTCCTTATATGGCCAGTACATAATTCATTCCATGTTGATCTGACCCCCCATGCCAAAGCGCCAGCGCTCGCCCAGCAGTCTGCCGTCAACGAGGCGGATGCGTGCATACGTCCTCGCCCTTCAGGCTGTCCTCAGTCAGGGTGTCCTCAGTCACTGTGTCCTCAGTCACTGTGTCCTCAGTCACTGTGTCCTCAGTCACTGTGTCCTCAGTCAGGGTGTCCTCAGTCACTGTGTCCTCAGTCACTGTGTCCTCAGTCAGGGTGTCCTCAGTCACTGTGTCCTCAGTCAGGGTGTCCTCAGTCACTGTGTCCTCAGTCACTGTGTCCTCAGTCAGGGTGTCCTCAGTCAGGGTGTCCTCAGTCACTGTGTCCTCAGTCACTGTGTCCTCAGTCACTGTGTCCTCAGTCACTGTGTCCTCAGTCACTGTGTCCTCAGTCACTGTGTCCTCAGTCACTGTGTCCTCAGTCACTGTGTCCTCAGTCACTGTGTCCTCAGTCACTGTGTCCTCAGTCACTGTGTCCTCAGTCACTGTGTCCTCAGTCACTGTGTCCTCAGTCACTGTGTCCTCAGTCAGGGTGTCCTCAGTCAGGGTGTCCTCAGTCAGGGTGTCCTCAGTCAGGGTGTCCTCAGTCACTGTGTCCTCAGTCACTGTGTCCTCAGTCACTGTGTCCTCAGTCAGGGTGTCCTCAGTCACTGTGTCCTCAGTCACTGTGTCCTCAGTCACTGTGTCCTCAGTCAGGGTGTCCTCAGTCACTGTGTCCTCAGTCACTGTGTCCTCAGTCAGGGTGTCCTCAGTCACTGTGTCCTCAGTCACTGTGTCCTCAGTCACTGTGTCCTCAGTCACTGTGTCCTCAGTCAGGGTGTCCTCAGTCACTGTGTCCTCAGTCACTGTGTCCTCAGTCACTGTGTCCTCAGTCAGGGTGTCCTCAGTCACTGTGTCCTCAGTCACTGTGTCCTCAGTCAGGGTGTCCTCAGTCACTGTGTCCTCAGTCACTGTGTCCTCAGTCACTGTGTCCTCAGTCACTGTGTCCTCAGTCACTGTGTCCTCAGTCAGGGTGTCCTCAGTCACTGTGTCCTCAGTCACTGTGTCCTCAGTCAGGGTGTCCTCAGTCACTGTGTCCTCAGTCAGGGTGTCCTCAGTCAGGGTGTCCTCAGTCACTGTGTCCTCAGTCAGGGTGTCCTCAGTCAGGGTGTCCTCAGTCACTGTGTCCTCAGTCAGGGTGTCCTCAGTCACTGTGTCCTCAGTCAGGGTGTCCTCAGTCACTGTGTCCTCAGTCACTGTGTCCTCAGTCACTGTGTCCTCAGTCAGGGTGTCCTCAGTCAGGGTGTCCTCAGTCACTGTGTCCTCAGTCAGGGTGTCCTCAGTCACTGTGTCCTCAGTCACTGTGTCCTCAGTCACTGTGTCCTCAGTCAGGGTGTCCTCAGTCACTGTGTCCTCAGTCACTGTGTCCTCAGTCACTGTGTCCTCAGTCAGGGTGTCCTCAGTCACTGTGTCCTCAGTCACTGTGTCCTCAGTCACTGTGTCCTCAGTCAGGGTGTCCTCAGTCACTGTGTCCTCAGTCACTGTGTCCTCAGTCAGGGTGTCCTCAGTCACTGTGTCCTCAGTCACTGTGTCCTCAGTCACTGTGTCCTCAGTCAGGGTGTCCTCAGTCACTGTGTCCTCAGTCACTGTGTCCTCAGTCAGGGTGTCCTCAGTCAGGGTGTCCTCAGTCAGGGTGTCCTCAGTCACTGTGTCCTCAGTCACTGTGTCCTCAGTCACTGTGTCCTCAGTCAGGGTGTCCTCAGTCACTGTGTCCTCAGTCACTGTGTCCTCAGTCACTGTGTCCTCAGTCAGGGTGTCCTCAGTCACTGTGTCCTCAGTCACTGTGTCCTCAGTCAGGGTGTCCTCAGTCAGGGTGTCCTCAGTCACTGTGTCCTCAGTCAGGGTGTCCTCAGTCACTGTGTCCTCAGTCACTGTGTCCTCAGTCAGGGTGTCCTCAGTCACTGTGTCCTCAGTCACTGTGTCCTCAGTCAGGGTGTCCTCAGTCACTGTGTCCTCAGTCACTGTGTCCTCAGTCAGGGTGTCCTCAGTCACTGTGTCCTCAGTCAGGGTGTCCTCAGTCACTGTGTCCTCAGTCACTGTGTCCTCAGTCACTGTGTCCTCAGTCACTGTGTCCTCAGTCACTGTGTCCTCAGTCAGGGTGTCCTCAGTCAGGGTGTCCTCAGTCAGGGTGTCCTCAGTCACTGTGTCCTCAGTCACTGTGTCCTCAGTCACTGTGTCCTCAGTCACTGTGTCCTCAGTCAGGGTGTCCTCAGTCACTGTGTCCTCAGTCACTGTGTCCTCAGTCAGGGTGTCCTCAGTCACTGTGTCCTCAGTCACTGTGTCCTCAGTCACTGTGTCCTCAGTCAGGGTGTCCTCAGTCACTGTGTCCTCAGTCACTGTGTCCTCAGTCAGGGTGTCCTCAGTCACTGTGTCCTCAGTCAGGGTGTCCTCAGTCACTGTGTCCTCAGTCAGGGTGTCCTCAGTCAGGGTGTCCTCAGTCACTGTGTCCTCAGTCACTGTGTCCTCAGTCACTGTGTCCTCAGTCACTGTGTCCTCAGTCACTGTGTCCTCAGTCAGGGTGTCCTCAGTCACTGTGTCCTCAGTCACTGTGTCCTCAGTCAGGGTGTCCTCAGTCAGGGTGTCCTCAGTCACTGTGTCCTCAGTCAGGGTGTCCTCAGTCACTGTGTCCTCAGTCACTGTGTCCTCAGTCAGGGTGTCCTCAGTCACTGTGTCCTCAGTCACTGTGTCCTCAGTCAGGGTGTCCTCAGTCACTGTGTCCTCAGTCACTGTGTCCTCAGTCAGGGTGTCCTCAGTCACTGTGTCCTCAGTCAGGGTGTCCTCAGTCACTGTGTCCTCAGTCACTGTGTCCTCAGTCACTGTGTCCTCAGTCACTGTGTCCTCAGTCACTGTGTCCTCAGTCAGGGTGTCCTCAGTCAGGGTGTCCTCAGTCAGGGTGTCCTCAGTCACTGTGTCCTCAGTCACTGTGTCCTCAGTCACTGTGTCCTCAGTCACTGTGTCCTCAGTCAGGGTGTCCTCAGTCACTGTGTCCTCAGTCACTGTGTCCTCAGTCAGGGTGTCCTCAGTCACTGTGTCCTCAGTCACTGTGTCCTCAGTCACTGTGTCCTCAGTCAGGGTGTCCTCAGTCACTGTGTCCTCAGTCACTGTGTCCTCAGTCAGGGTGTCCTCAGTCACTGTGTCCTCAGTCAGGGTGTCCTCAGTCAGGGTGTCCTCAGTCACTGTGTCCTCAGTCACTGTGTCCTCAGTCACTGTGTCCTCAGTCAGGGTGTCCTCAGTCAGGGTGTCCTCAGTCAGGGTGTCCTCAGTCAGGGTGTCCTCAGTCACTGTGTCCTCAGTCACTGTGTCCTCAGTCACTGTGTCCTCAGTCAGGGTGTCCTCAGTCACTGTGTCCTCAGTCACTGTGTCCTCAGTCAGGGTGTCCTCAGTCAGGGTGTCCTCAGTCAGGGTGTCCTCTGTCACTGTGTCCTCAGTCAGGGTGTCCTCAGTCACTGTGTCCTCAGTCACTGTGTCCTCAGTCACTGTGTCCTCAGTCACTGTGTCCTCAGTCAGGGTGTCCTCAGTCAGGGTGTCCTCAGTCACTGTGTCCTCAGTCACTGTGTCCTCAGTCACTGTGTCCTCAGTCACTGTGTCCTCAGTCACTGTGTCCTCAGTCACTGTGTCCTCAGTCAGGGTGTCCTCAGTCAGGGTGTCCTCAGTCAGGGTGTCCTCAGTCACTGTGTCCTCAGTCAGGGTGTCCTCAGTCACTGTGTCCTCAGTCACTGTGTCCTCAGTCACTGTGTCCTCAGTCACTGTGTCCTCAGTCAGGGTGTCCTCAGTCAGGGTGTCCTCAGTCAGGGTGTCCTCAGTCACTGTGTCCTCAGTCAGGGTGTCCTCAGTCACTGTGTCCTCAGTCACTGTGTCCTCAGTCACTGTGTCCTCAGTCACTGTGTCCTCAGTCACTGTGTCCTCAGTCAGGGTGTCCTCAGTCAGGGTGTCCTCAGTCAGGGTGTCCTCAGTCACTGTGTCCTCAGTCAGGGTGTCCTCAGTCAGGGTGTCCTCAGTCACTGTGTCCTCAGTCACTGTGTCCTCAGTCACTGTGTCCTCAGTCAGGGTGTCCTCAGTCAGGGTGTCCTCAGTCAGGGTGTCCTCAGTCACTGTGTCCTCAGTCACTGTGTCCTCAGTCAGGGTGTCCTCAGTCAGGGTGTCCTCAGTCAGGGTGTCCTCAGTCACTGTGTCCTCAGTCAGGGTGTCCTCAGTCAGGGTGTCCTCAGTCAGGGTGTCCTCAGTCACTGTGTCCTCAGTCACTGTGTCCTCAGTCAGGGTGTCCTCAGTCACTGTGTCCTCAGTCACTGTGTCCTCAGTCACTGTGTCCTCAGTCAGGGTGTCCTCAGTCAGGGTGTCCTCAGTCACTGTGTCCTCAGTCACTGTGTCCTCAGTCAGGGTGTCCTCAGTCAGGGTGTCCTCTGTCACTGTGTCCTCAGTCACTGTGTCCTCAGTCACTGTGTCCTCAGTCACTGTGTCCTCAGTCACTGTGTCCTCAGTCACTGTGTCCTCAGTCACTGTGTCCTCAGTCACTGTGTCCTCAGTCACTGTGTCCTCAGTCAGGGTGTCCTCAGTCAGGGTGTCCTCAGTCAGGGTGTCCTCAGTCAGGGTGTCCTCAGTCACTGTGTCCTCAGTCACTGTGTCCTCAGTCAGGGTGTCCTCAGTCAGGGTGTCCTCAGTCACTGTGTCCTCAGTCAGGGTGTCCTCAGTCACTGTGTCCTCAGTCACTGTGTCCTCAGTCACTGTGTCCTCAGTCACTGTGTCCTCAGTCACTGTGTCCTCAGTCACTGTGTCCTCAGTCACTGTGTCCTCAGTCAGGGTGTCCTCAGTCAGGGTGTCCTCAGTCAGGGTGTCCTCTGTCACTGTGTCCTCAGTCAGGGTGTCCTCAGTCACTGTGTCCTCAGTCACTGTGTCCTCAGTCACTGTGTCCTCAGTCACTGTGTCCTCAGTCACTGTGTCCTCAGTCACTGTGTCCTCAGTCAGGGTGTCCTCAGTCAGGGTGTCCTCAGTCAGGGTGTCCTCTGTCACTGTGTCCTCAGTCAGGGTGTCCTCAGTCACTGTGTCCTCAGTCACTGTGTCCTCAGTCACTGTGTCCTCAGTCACTGTGTCCTCAGTCACTGTGTCCTCAGTCACTGTGTCCTCAGTCACTGTGTCCTCAGTCACTGTGTCCTCAGTCACTGTGTCCTCAGTCACTGTGTCCTCAGTCACTGTGTCCTCAGTCAGGGTGTCCTCTGTCAGGGTGTCCTCAGTCAGGGTGTCCTCAGTCACTGTGTCCTCAGTCACTGTGTCCTCAGTCACTGTGTCCTCAGTCACTGTGTCCTCAGTCACTGTGTCCTCAGTCACTGTGTCCTCAGTCACTGTGTCCTCAGTCAGGGTGTCCTCAGTCAGGGTGTCCTCAGTCACTGTGTCCTCAGTCACTGTGTCCTCAGTCACTGTGTCCTCAGTCACTGTGTCCTCAGTCAGGGTGTCCTCAGTCAGGGTGTCCTCAGTCACTGTGTCCTCAGTCACTGTGTCCTCAGTCACTGTGTCCTCAGTCACTGTGTCCTCAGTCACTGTGTCCTCAGTCACTGTGTCCTCAGTCAGGGTGTCCTCAGTCAGGGTGTCCTCAGTCAGGGTGTCCTCAGTCAGGGTGTCCTCAGTCACTGTGTCCTCAGTCACTGTGTCCTCAGTCAGGGTGTCCTCAGTCAGGGTGTCCTCAGTCAGGGTGTCCTCAGTCAGGGTGTCCTCAGTCACTGTGTCCTCAGTCACTGTGTCCTCAGTCACTGTGTCCTCAGTCACTGTGTCCTCAGTCACTGTGTCCTCAGTCACTGTGTCCTCAGTCACTGTGTCCTCAGTCAGGGTGTCCTCAGTCAGGGTGTCCTCAGTCACTGTGTCCTCAGTCACTGTGTCCTCAGTCACTGTGTCCTCAGTCACTGTGTCCTCAGTCAGGGTGTCCTCAGTCAGGGTGTCCTCAGTCACTGTGTCCTCAGTCACTGTGTCCTCAGTCAGGGTGTCCTCAGTCAGGGTGTCCTCAGTCAGGGTGTCCTCAGTCAGGGTGTCCTCAGTCACTGTGTCCTCAGTCAGGGTGTCCTCAGTCACTGTGTCCTCAGTCAGGGTGTCCTCAGTCAGGGTGTCCTCTGTCAGGGTCCACACAATGAGAGTCGCTGTTCTCAATCAAAATGAGCGTCAGTGTGAAAATATGAGGGAAACGTGCCGCTGTCTGCGTGCATGCTGAACATACAGCATGGTGTCTGTAGCATCTGTGGAGGAGGAGAATGGATGTCTTTTTAATCAGACTGTTTGTGTTGGAACGCCATCAGATGGCCTATTAACCACTATCTGAGAGAGAGAGAGAGAGAGAGAGGGAGAGAGTAGACAAGCAGATGATGAAATCATACTCTCGTCCAAGTTGGCCGTGCAGCAACACTCCATGATGGATGTTAGTCGGCTGGTCATATAGCAGTACATACTGTGGGCCAGAGGGGGGGGGGGGCACTGACAGTTACTTCATGGCTTACATCTCATAATGGTGTTTGGCGCTCCTCACTAACCGGCCGATCGTTACCGGCACCTTTTTATTAATCTGGTTATTATTTCATGTATTAGTTTCGTGCGTGTGAATAGCAGCCTGCAGTGATGGAACACACCAGCATGTACTAGCTGAAGACTATATTTACAAAGCATTTTGATAGTAAGCTCACGTCCAAAATGCCAGGTTAAACGTGGTTAAACCCACACAATAATCTTTGTCTTCTTGCCTTCCAGACGGCAGGACATCATTAACTGAGCACTGGAAGTGTCATGGATGGTCACACGTGAAAGTGAAAGACACATTTTAAGAAGAGGCCATGCCGTCATTGTGGGAGGGAGTCTGGGAGCGAGCGGGGAGTATGTACGGTAACAGTAACAGGGGGAATTCCAGGCCGCTCGTCGTTGCTATGTATCCACGGCTCCCGCTGACTAAACACAGCCCGCAGTGTGTGTGTGTGTGTGTGTGTGTGTGTGTGTGTGTGCGTGTGTGTGTGTTTTCCCTCCGCCGGCATCATAATTTCTAATAATAAGGTGCGCGGGCTGGGTTAACATGCTAATGATAGTGTCAGACCGCATACCGCCGCCGTTATGTGTGGATGTGAACCCCGCGTGGATGCGCTCCATCTGGAACCTAGCCGCTCGGCGCTAATGAGCCTTCAGAAGCACATGTGAAGAGTTCCACTCCCCGAAAAAAAAAACCAAAAGCACACCATACCGCCGCTTCAATAATGAAGAGGCTAAATTTATGCTCCCGTCGTACGACGGTGGTGTCGCGCTATAGCCAGCTGCGAAGCTTGTGGGTCGGCTGCACAGCACAGCAAGCTAGCGGCGACACCACCCTCGTACGACGACGTACACATGGGAGGGGGCCTAATAATAACACACTGACTAACACGAGACGCAGTCAAGTTGTAACATAATGGTTTCTGGCTCGCAGGGACATTATACTTATCCCTCACTTTAATTTATTGAAAGATATTCAAAGGGGAAATGGTACCGAAAATAATAAAGAAAAAATAAATTGGATATGCAGTCATCTGGATTTTTCATCTAACCCAAGTGAATAGACAAAAAAAAAGGTTTTTTTGTGTTCTGGTTCCCAAACTGAATTATTATATTGTTATGTCTTTGGCCACTTCTCATATACCATATAGTTCCACAGCTCCTTCAATGTTGTCCTCGAGGAGGTTGAAGCGACGGCAAAACCTATGTTAACTATACAGTATATCAACCTCCCATATGTCCCACCATATCACTGCTAGGGACTGGCTAAGCACTCTGGTATGTAAAGGGAGGCTTTCAGGAAAGATGGGGGGGGTGTGTGTCCGTGTGTGTGTGTGTGTGTGTGTGTGTGTGTGTGTGTGTGTGTGTGTGTGTGTGTGTGTGTGTGTGTGTGTGTGTGTGTGTGTGTGTGTGTGTGTGTGTGTGTGTGTGTGTGTGTGTGTGTGTGTGTGTGTGTGTGTGTGTGTGTGTGTGTGTGTGTGTGGCGTGCGTGCGTGCGTGCGCAGCGTGTGTCAAGGGGAGTCTTGAGGAGAATGGGAGCTTGGTGTTGGGCTTGGCAAGAACCTGCTGGCTAGAAGGAACTGCTTGGTCCTTGGCTGACACACATGCACGCGCACACGCACACACATACTGTATGGACACATGCACACACATCATTTGCAGTCTTGCTCTTATAAGCGTACGAAATTCCAGATGTTCAATATAATGACCTATAGAGCATCATTCGTTTGAGCACAAGCACTGTGACTCTCTCTCTCTCTCTCTCTCTCTCTCTCTCTCTCTCACGCACCTCACACTCATCATCCTGACAGCCAGGCCAGCGCCCCCTGTGGTTCTCACAGGGGCGGCGAAGGTCAGCGTGTTTGTAAACAGCATGCGTGGCTGTGTGCGTGTGTGCATGTGTCAGGTTGCATGTGTTCTCGATAGCATGAATGAATGAATGGCCATGTGAGGTCACAGAGCTGCATGCGTGAGACCGCATGCACACACACACACTCGCGCGTGAGACTGCATGCAGTCCAACAGATATACTGTATACTAGATGGTACCTGGGAACAGACCCGGCCCACATCACGCGGTAGGGAGTCACACTGCCATTCATAACACACTGACAATAGAATGCACCCGCTTCCCTCTCACGCACGCACGCACGCACACATGCACGCACGCACACACACACATCTGCTTTCTCAGTGGAGTGCTCATTCTTGATTTTCTGATACTCACACACACAGACAAGTATATACTGTATACTCGCGCACACACACACACACACACACACACACACACACACACACACACACACACACACACACACACACACACACACACATACATACACCACACACACACATACACACACACACCACACACACACACACGCAGGGCACGTGCACACACATGAACACAACAGGCCCAAGCCGCAGTATTTGCGTAGCGATAAGAGACGTCTCAGGGCCATGAAGCATCTATCAGCGATATAAACAGACGTGGTCTGTTTGGATCTCTCAGCGCTCCGTCCAGCCCAGTTCCTCTGATAAGGCTCTCCGAGGCTCCCACTGTTGACCTGACTGCCTCACGCTATACTTTCATATTTCAATATTTCCCCCCTGCCCCCAACCTCTGTCTTTAGACAGAGGGGGGGAGGGGTGTAGGAGAGTGAAGTAAGGTACCAAAACCTCACCTCCTCATTACAATCATGGACATTGTTTCGCCTATAAGTCAGCTCTGGTCAAACGGCCTAATTGAAAAGGATCCTGCTGTTCCCGCCCCCTGGCCTATCACACGAGTGTGATTAAAGGTCCTTGAACACTGCTGCGTTTTTCAGATTTTATCAGCATTTTCCCGCTGCTTTTCCGTCTCCAAGGACCTCTAGGCCATTGTTTTGGCCTAAGTCACACATTGGTCACATTGGCCCCAAAACTTGCCTAAGTATGGGGTAATTGTCCAAGTCAAAATATAAATTAGCCCAACCCATTTTATCCTCTTATGTTACGTAACTGGCAGTGTTATTTTTGTATGTCAATAGTCACATATTGTTATGAACCTTTTGATTAAGAAATATCATATACGGTAGTTTGTTTTGTATGAGTTTGTTTGAGTTTGTTTGTGTTTTCTAAATAACGAAAAGTTAGAGAGACAGACAGGGAGACAGACAGACAGACAGACAGACAGACAGACAGACAGGGAGACTAAAGTACATAGTAATAAAAGGTGATGGTACAGTAGAGGCGCAGAGCGGTGCTCTTCACGGCCAGGACTAAAGCAGAGCTGCTTGTGTTGGACGGCTGGGCCGGTGGAGAGCTCCAAATGGACAGAGTATAGAGCCAGAGAGGTGGAGCGCTCCAAATGGACAGAGTATAGAGCCAGAGAGGTGGAGCGCTCCAAATGGACAGAGTATAGAGCCAGAGAGGTGGAGCGCTCCAAATGGACAGAGTATAGAGCCAGAGAGGAAATGTGAAGAAGGAAGAATAAAAAATGACTTATTACGCTCCATTTAGGAACCTGCTGGCCTCGTGCACACAGTGCTCTCTCTCTCTCTCTTTATTTCACTTTGGCTCTCTCGTCCTCCCTTAGCCCGCTGCCAGAGCCCAGCTGTTATACGTAGCTGCAGTGTGTGTGTGTGTGTGTGTGTGTGTGTGTGTGTGTTGTCACATCGAACACTGCCCATTTACAAGGGCTTGTAGATCTTCTGAGCTTGTACATCTTCTATTTACGACGCAGCGACACCGTGGGAAAAACTCAGCCTCAACCCCTCCCCCCTACCCCACATCTCTCTCTCTCTCTCTCTCTCTCTCTATGCTATGGAAAGAAGACTATTTTCTGTCTCACTCAGATGGAAATACTAATACATAATAATGAATACATAATTCCGTTCACATGTGCGCTCCACACTCATTTGCACGGCAGTCACACATATCTTTGCGGTTATACATGCCATAGCGGTCTTATGAAGCCCTGATTTATACTTCATCATTTATACAGTCATAACACGTGGTACAGTAGGCTATATCCCGTGGTGAAAATGAGACGACTGCAACACGTACACTGTGAGCTTGTAGATCAGCTTTTTTTGGCTGCAGCACCCCACCGTATGGACTATAGTAAACTGTAAATTGACTGAAACGTGACGCTTGATTGATGGCGTTATCGTTCATAATCATAAAGTGTGGGTCTGGGAAGGCCAATGGTGTTGTGTTGGCACACTGCGGTGGAACATGTCACACCGACATTTGACTACTTGTGTGAGTGACTTGATGCTTGAACAGATAACCTCGCGTTCTAAATCGTCTCTGTCGGGTGAAACCTCATATGTCCAAAACTGCTACTTCTCAGCATTCACATCCAAAAATAGCGGTGGCAGAAAGTGGCAGATCTACAAGCTCAAAATGTGTCGCTCTGCACCGTGTTTCAAGCTTGCAGATCTGCTGTTTTTGATTATTTTTGTGTGAAGCTGTAGTATATGATCAAGTAGGGCGTTATTATTAAAGTTTAAATATGAAGTCACAGTAAGAGGTTTCTTACCGACAGAAATGAAATGTAACTGGGCAGAAGCCGAAGTGAACAGCAGTTGACATTGTAGAAAGAAACACAAATATATCTTGCATTGTTGTTGTTTTCATTGCTTTTGGGAAACAGCTGACTGAGGTTATGCAAATATATCAATAACAGCTGAACACTGCCCTGGGGGTGGATAAGGCATGCCAAATTGTTCTTCCCAAGGTGCCTTGTCAGAGAAGATAATTGTGACTGGAGCCAGAAAGAAAGTGCCTCAAGTCGGTGGTTCAGAAATTGCGCGAAATTAAGAAAATAGGTTTGCTGGAAGCTGAAAACTGAGCAAAGCCTGCATGAGGAACAAAGTGCTGAACCTGGTCACAGATTATGATGTGATCTCTTAAGACAGATTCTGCCGTTAGCGAAATCAGCACCACTGCCGTAAACAACTTAAACAAGTCATGTTGTTGTTGTTGGTGGGAATAAACAGTCACAGCAACCCGGGAGGGAGTGCACTAAGACATGGCCTGCTATATTGGGTGCGATGTGGATACGAATATGTGGCCAAAATGCAGAAGACCAGGCAGTTTAGCTAGCCTCTTTAGAGACCCTCGGTTACCTTTTCTGAATTTTGGACGGCGGTACCCTAGGGTCCCTTCCTAGTTATTCCACTCTCCACAGGACGCAGCTTTACCACTGTCTGTTCACAGAGACCTGCGTGGTCGCTTGAGTGTTGATGCGATGTTTCAAAGATGCATAAAGTTGCAGTAGGAGACCGTGGAAACGGGTTAATCGGCATTGCCGTTAAGTCTTTTTTTAAATCTTTTTTTTTTTAAGTTTTGGCTTCTCTGTAGTACTCTCTTCCTCACTTCCCATGTCCCACCTCCCGCACCGAGACTGGCTAGCTGCACATCCTACTTACTGCTTCTGATTGGCCAACCGCGTACATGCTGGATGTTTTTAATGCTGTTGTGTCGTGGGAGGCGGGACATGGGACATGAGGAAGAGAGAATTTCAGAGAAGCCAAAACTTAAAAGAAAAAGATAAAAAATACTTAACGACAACGCAGATTAATGCCGCTTCACACGGGTCTCTGTGAACAGACAGTGGTAAAGCTGCGTCCTATGGAGAGTGGAATAACTAGGAAGGGACCCTAGGGTACCGCTGTCGAAAATACTGAAAAGTTCTTCTGTACCTTTTTTGGTTTGTAAAGTTCAGACAATGATGATCAAGCTAATGTTGTGCTAGCCCCTGTAATGTTTGGGCAATAACCTCATGGCCCGGAAATGGGGCCCAACCCACAGGTTGAAAACCACTGGTATAGAGAACAGAAAAACAATGTAACACACTGTCGACTGGCCTGCGCCTCGGTTTTGTTGTGTGCGTGTGTGTGTGGATGTGTGCGTGTGCGTGTGTTTGTGCGTGTGTGTGTGTGTCATCTGTCACACAGATGTCACACCAGCATTGGTAGCAGTCCGTTGGTTTGTACACCTGCACTGTTATAGCGCCTCAGCCTGTCTGATAGCTGATATGCCCTCATTGCAAGACTGTACTCCACGGGCATGCCTCTTAGCTTAGACAAACACACACACACACACACACACACACACACAGGTGTGTGTGTGTGTGTGTGTGTGTGTGTGTGTGTGTGTGCTGCCTTCATGCGCTGTCTCCTTCCATCATAACATTGGTTTTCTCAGAGGATGTGAAAGCTAGCGCTATTTATTTGATGGTGTGCGCGTCGCGTCCGTCCGCACACGCACACACGCATGTGTGTCTGAGCACCCGTGCGCGGCTGTGTAAGAACGTGTCGAGTGCGTTCCTAACATAAATTACCCACCAACATAGATCGTAACGGCTCTCACACGCACGGACGCACGCTCACACAGAGGCGCACACACACACACACACACACACACACACTCACATTGTAAGGGCTGTGGCAGCAAATATTTGCCTGTGCGTGGGGGGGCAGCTCTGCCCAGTGTAAACAGGGCAGTGTGGACTGTCAGGACAGAGACCTCGTATCTCCGTAGTCCATACTGTACATTCACGTCCTTTAATCACACAGGAGTGTTGCAAAGATTTTTGGTCGGCTACTGTCACTATATGATATAGTAGCTTAATCGGTTGAAGCGTCACTATTGTAACTTATCTTTAATGAATAAAATGTAATGTTGTCGAATCTGTATGTTAATACAGTATAACTTATACAATATGTATGCTAGAGTACAGTATGTTAATACAACATATACAATTATACAATCTGAAAGAAAAAAATCCTGATGATGTCACGAGACCTGGGCGCCATATATGGGGGCTTTCCCATGTATGGGGTTTTGAGTGATACACTGACGGACTGACAATAATGTACGGTTTCATAGTCTCCCTTCTCTTCTGTTGACACATTTAGATTGTGTCAAAGTTCGTGTCTCTGTAGACACACCATCTGACAGAGATTTTGACCTGATGGTCAAGATTCAATTTATCCCCTGAGCAAGCAGACAGACTCTTTAGTTCAACGGTAAAAAAAGACAAATAAGAAAAATCTGCACACATGGGGTTCAAATCGGGGGAGAAGAGGATAGTTACCGTACATAGTGCAGCTTTAATTCATAATGTATTTTTGGGTCCCAAGAGTGCCTTCCTAGAAATGCAGTGTTCAAAAATGTAGTGCAGTGAAAGTCATCTTAGCTTGAGAAAATAATTAAATAAACCAAAAAGAAATATGTCAGGTGGACACCTTATAAGTCCCCAACTGTTCAGGATTCTAATTCAGCAATTAATCTAAAAATAGATAGATATATAGATAGATAGATAGATAGATATAGATAGATAGATAGATAGATAGATAGATAGAATATGGAGATCAGAGGATTCTGCCCGACAGCATCAAAATGTTTTATTTGTTTTATAATCCATTAAAAACCACAGGAAACCCTCTGTGCCATTTTCGATTTTAGCGTTGGATATTCAAAAATAGCTGCTCACAGCGAGCTTGTACATCTGCTATTTTTGAACATTTTTGAAAAAAATGTTGAACAAACTGCTGTTTTCGAAGACATTTGTGGAATCTGCTTCAGGTCTTAATGGAATAATACGATTCATATTGCAAATGTTTCTTTTTACAAGTTAACTGTCACCATGTGGCCATAGAGCAGGGGTTCCCAAACTGTGGTGCGTGCACCTTGGGGGTGCGTGACATGAAAAGGGTAATGGTGGTTTTATGGTGTTATTTAACACCAACGGCAAAATCCGGTAAAACACTGTTGTAAGGATATGTACTGTATACTGCACAGGAGCTGCATGTCTTTCAGTCCAGTGACATTCTGTGATTATTTGGTAACAGGGGGTGCACGGCCCTAGAGGGTAGTTCGCTGTGCCAGCCGGAATTGGTCACATTCAGTCACTTATGTTAGCATTAGCTCACAATGTTGGCAGTGTGTTTACAGTGTCTACAGGAGTACTACTGCAGTGTGGCAGCGTGTTTACAGTGTCTACAGGAGTACTACTGCAGTGTGGCAGCTTGTTTACAGTGTCTACAGGAGTACTACTGCAGTGTGGCAGCTTGTTTACAGTGTCTACAGGAGTACTACTGCAGTGTGGCAGCGTGTTTACAGTGTCTACAGGAGTACTACTGCAGTGTGGCAGCGTGTTTACAGTGTCTACAGGAGTACTACTGCAGTGTGGCAGCGTGTTTACAGTGTCTACAGGAGTACTACTGCAGTGTGGCAGCGTGTTTACAGTGTCTACAGGAGTACTACTGCAGTGTGGCAGCGTGTTT
The DNA here is from genome assembly GCF_964188405.1 of Protomyctophum parallelum. Lineage (NCBI taxonomy): Eukaryota > Metazoa > Chordata > Actinopteri > Myctophiformes > Myctophidae > Protomyctophum > Protomyctophum parallelum. The sequence goes on along the minus strand of NC_139705.1, from coordinate 15,435,040 downwards.
ACAGTGTCTACAGGAGTACTACTGCAGTGTGGCAGCGTGTTTACAGTGTCTACAGGAGTACTACTGCAGTGTGGCAGCGTGTTTACAGTGTCTACAGGAGTACTACTGCAGTGTGGCAGCGTGTTTACAGTGTCTACAGGAGTACTACTGCAGTGTGGCAGCGTGTTTACAGTGTCTACAGGAGTACTACTGCAGTGTGGCAGCGTGTTTACAGTGTCTACAGGAGTACTACTGCAGTGTGGCAGCGTGTTTACAGTGTCTACAGGAGTACTACTGCAGTGTGGCAGCGTGTTTACAGTGTCTACAGGAGTACTACTGCAGTGTGGCAGCGTGTTTACAGTGTCTACAGGAGTACTACTGCAGTGTGGCAGCGTGTTTACAGTGTCTACAGGAGTACTACTGCAGTGTGGCAGCGTGTTTACAGTGTCTACAGGAGTACTACTGCAGTGTGGCAGCTTGTTTACAGTGTCTACAGGAGTACTACTGCAGTGTGGCAGCTTGTTTACAGTGTCTACAGGAGTACTACTGCAGTGTGGCAGCTTGTTTACAGTGTCTACAGGAGTACTACTGCAGTGTGGCAGCTTGTTTACAGTGTCTACAGGAGTACTACTGCAGTGTGGCAGCGTGTTTACAGTGTCTACAGGAGGCTTCTCTTCAACACTAATCTGTCACTGTCAGCGAGGCCGTGCAAGTTCTACGCATAACTTTAGAAGAACAAGCGGTAGGGCTCACCGGAGTCGCTCAAAGGCACTATTTTGATTCTATTACAAGGCGTGCGTGCGTGCGTGCGTGCGTGCGTGTGCATGTGTTGTCAGCTATAGCAGTTGTCAGACTATAGGAGCAGACTGTAGTATTTGAAGGTATGCAGTATGGTTGCAGTCGCAGACTACATAGATACCTAGATACCTCATTCACCACTGCAGTTTATTGGAGCGACATGCAAAAAACGGGAGGCAGAAGTGCGGAAGGCAAATCGCATCATTTCCGGGACTTAAATTCAATTCAAAGGAGCTTTTTTGGCATGAGGAAACAAACGTTTACATCGCCAAAGCAAGTGCCTTCTGGGAAAGAGGGAGTCCCGCCTATACCGAACGTCCCCTTCTGTGACACATGCGGAAGCTTCCCTTAATGCCTTCCCTGAAAATGGCACCCGAGATACAGACACCCCAGAGTCGAAGGAGGCGTCAACCTTTTTATGACTAGCTGTAGTAGTGTATATGGAGGTATGCAGTATGGCTGTCGAGTGGCTAGTACACAGGTTAGCTGAACGGGTTAGCTCTGTAATCAACACCCCAGAGTCACACAAGACTGACGCTATACATTTACTCTGGCCCCAAAGTATGTGTACGGTACGCGTGCGTGCGTGCGTGCGTGTACTCACACCTGGCTGTTTATACACCTCTGTATCTGTGTTTTTCTGTCTGTCTGTATCCATATTTCAGTACTTGGAATACTATTTGCGTGTGTGTCAGTATGTGCGTGCACGTCGTGCATTTATATGTCTGTGTGTGTGCGTGCGCGCGCATGCTGACAGATTTACACAGCAGTGTCTCGGCCCTCATCCGTCAAGTTTCATCTTGTCTCAGTCTGTCATGTTGCTCAGACCAGACAGAGACGCAGTCTGTGTTCACGTCTGTACCTATAACTGTACATCTGTGTGTGTGTGTGTGTGTGTGTGTGTGTGTGTGTGTGTGTGTGTGTGTGTGTGTGTGTGTGTGTGTGTGTGTGTGTGTGTGTGTGTGTGTGTGTGTGCCATAATTGCCAATATTCAAAACACCAACATAGCGTATACGCGGCCCGTTTCAGCTGAAGCTTTGCTGCAACCACTTGTGAATCCATTAGAACTTGTTTTGATTTGGAAACAGCCCTGTTCTGAACATGTTAGTGATTTGGAAACAGACCTGTTCTGAACATGTTAGTGACGCAAAAGTTTCCCCCCCAAAAAATAAGAAAAACTATCCAAAACTAGAGATTTAAAACAGAAGTTGAAGAAAGGCAGTTAGATAAAATGTTGCGGCGTGCATTTGAATGCTCACTTTGAGCATTTTTTTTTCTTTTTTCCAATGCATCACTAAGCCATATAATTAACCACTCTACAGCCATGGTTCCCAAACTGGGGGTCAAACATTGTTTTCTCACTCAAACCTACCTAAACAAACCTACTTATAGTATACAGTACAGTGTATACAGGGTGTATATATATATATATATATATATACAGTATATAGTAGGCCTATATATATCTCAGCACATTTTTAGAGTGACAATTTAATGACCAAATTGTCAAATATTACATAAGAAGGAGGAACCGAGTTAATGCTTCTCTCTAGTCTCTCTACTCTAGTTGCTGACAAGTGCATGTCAGGTTGAGTTCTCAGTTCAAATCATGGTTATTTTGGGGTGTCACAGCCTGAACAGTTTGGAAACCCTTGCTCTACACTTTGTACTTAGTTGACAACTATAATTATAAATCAGCCTTAAGTTGTTTGTACACTGATTCGTTTTGTCGAGGGAATATTGGAGCGAATTTGGGAGTAGGCCTATATGTAAAAAACAGATCGACCTCACTTTATGTCAATGACGTTTGCACACTCCCGCTGAATATTTGGTCCGTATATAACGCACCAGTGTGAAACCACCTTAAAGACACTGTACTGATTGAGGCATTATCACTGTGCATTACTTTATTGGGTCTCTCTCTCTCTCTCTGTCCAATCTGAAGGCAGATCAAGTCTCCGAACGTCCAGAAGCAGATTGTACCGGGCGAGATCAGGAAGGATGGACTGACCGACGGACATCCACACTCTGTGCCACAGGTGTGTGTATATGTGTGCGCACATGTCTGCGAGCGACCATTCCTCAGCCCCTTATTTATGTCTAAATCACCTAAATCATCATCATCATCATCGGAGGTCTCATTGGATCAAACTCTCCTCTCCTGTCCTGTCCAGTCTCCTCCTGCCCTCTGCTCTCCTCTCCTACCCTACTCCTCTCCTCCTGTCCTCTGCTCTCCTCTCCTCTCCTACCCTACTCCTCTCCTCCTGTCATCTGCTCTCCTCTCCTATACTCCTCTCCTCCTGTCATCTGCTCTGCTCTCCTACCCTACTCCTCTCCTCCTGTCATCTGCTCTGCTCTCCTACCCTACTCCTCTCCTCCTGTCCTCTGCTCTCCTCTCCTACCCTACTCCTCTCCTCCTGTCATCTGCTCTGCTCTCCTACCCTACTCCTCTCCTCCTGTCCTCTGCTCTGCTCTCCTACCCTACTCCTCTCCTCCTGTCATCTGCTCTCCTCTCCTACCCTACTCATCTCCTCCTGTCCTCTGCTCTGCTCTCCTACCCTACTCCTCTCCTCCTGTCATCTGCTCTGCTCTCCTACTCTACTCCTCTCCTCCTGTCATCTGCTCTGCTCTCCTACCCTACTCCTCTCCTCCTGTCATCTGCTCTGCTCTCCTACCCTACTCCTCTCCTCCTGTCCTCTGCTCTGCTCTCCTACCCTACTCCTCTCCTCCTGTCATCTGCTCTGCTCTCCTACCCTACTCCTCTCCTCCTGTCATCTGCTCTGCTCTCCTACCCTACTCATCTCCTCCTGTCATCTGCTCTGCTCTCCTACCCTACTCCTCTCCTCCTGTCATCTGCTCTCCTCTCCTACCCTACTCCTCTCCTCCTGTCATCTGCTCTGCTCTCCTACCCTACTCCTCTCCTCCTGTCCTCTCCTCTCTTTTTCTCTCTCAAGCAAGCAGCACATGTCGCACAACCGTCTATCTTTTTCCTTATCCTTCTTTCCTAGCACTGCATTTCTGTTCTTTGTTCTCCAGTCTACGCCTCTCCATATTGTTCTGTTCCTCTGTGGTATATTGCACTCCTTCGGGCCTCCCTCTCTCCGTATCCCCCCCCCATCCCTCCCTCGGTGCATCTCAGAGTCAGTCCTGAGTGGAAGAGACAGGCATTTAGTCCGGAGAAATCAGCTCCATACGGAGCCAGCAGCAAAGGGCATAATGGCTCAGAGGGGAATAGTGAGAGACTGCCTTCAGTCATGACAGCAGAGAGAGAGAGAGCTCTTTCTGCGCTGCCATATTATTATGCTGTTTTTCGTCAATGCAAACTATGATGAAACATGTTTGTCGACTACCTTTTTTCGCAGGCAAAAAATGAAATAAAGACTGAGCTATGACAAAGACGAAATAAATTGAACATTTAGTCAAAACAAATAAAAAGCAGACAAACACATGTCAGGGAGGAGGACTAGTGGAGAAGAGATCCAGTAGAACTAAAAAGACAAGTCATTTTATGTTTGGTTGCACTCGGGTGTTGCTCTCTGAGCGTTGTGAACTTATATAGCAACGTTATATATATAACTACATTATGTGTGTGTTGTGCTCGTGTGTGCGGTGTGCGTGCGTGTGCGTGCGTGTGCGTGTGTGTGTGTGTGTGTGTGTGTGTGTGTGTGTGTGTGTGTGTGTGTGTGTGTGTGTGTGTGTGTGTGTGTTCAGAGCGCCCGCAGAGCCTTGCTAAGGTGTTAATACGTTCAGAGCGCCAGCCGTGCCAGGCTAGTCCCACAGGACAGATAGAGAGGCAAGACTCTATGCCAGCCGGCAGTGGTGGGAGAAAGTACTCATATTTTGTTTTTTTATACTTAAGTAAAACTATGAATACCACAATGTAGGAAAAACAAGTTACTGTGTTCGACATTTACTTGAGTAAAATTACAAAATGGGCATCAAAATACACTCAACGTACCAAAAGTAATACTCATTACGCATAATGTCACATTTCACAAGTTTTCAAACCGTATAGGCCTATTAAAAATTACATTACTTGAGCAAATGTACTTTGTTACTTTCCAACACTGCAAGTGTTCTCTCTCTCTCTCTCTCTCTCTCTCTTTGTCCAGCCAGTCTGTGGTTTTACCGTGCGTACGTGCGTTTGCGTGTGTGCGTGTGCAACTGTTAGGTTATTTATGTGTGTTGTTGGACGTGCGTGCTGGCAGGCTGCATCCAACAGCCACATCATTTCCTCTTCTAAACAGTTCCTGTACAGAAGGTCGGACACATTTACACTGCCACAAACCCAGAGACAAACACTGAGGGGTTGCCAGAGAGAGAGAGAGAGGCCTGGTGTTTCGTCATTTTCGGGGAAATGCTATAACAGAGACAATTAAGGGACCTTAACGTTTTTTCTTTGCTCTACCTCATGGACCTCATACTTGCGGATTATACCAGTGCTGTCAGTCTATACAATGCACAGTATACACATGCTGCTATGCTCACGCACCTTTATACCTTAGCTCAGGTATTGTGTGTAAATGATGGACGAACGGATGGACAGACACTTAAACGCTGCAAGATAAACACGATGAGGACGACCAGACGTCATGGCTTGGTGCAAAACGGTAGAATCAGCCCTCAACTGCTTCTGACAGAAATATGGGGAGGGGATGGGGAGCGAGGCTTCCCTCCCCTACTCATATTTAGGTACCAATCCAGCTTGCGCCACATTTTTCACTTTTCTTTCTTTTTGTTTGCCGATAAAGCAACATTTTAGAACACGACACAGTTTGTGAGGTCGGGGTTAGAGTTAGTATTAAGGTTTAGAAAGACATTTATCACACTGTATTTCTATCAGAAATGCATTAATCAGATATATTCTGTCAAAAAGGCAGTTACCAGACTGGTGACTGTCAGAAAGACACCCGTGGCTTGTGCGTTCAGTGCCACTCAAAGTGAGGGAAGCCTTGCCCCTAGTATGCATATGTCAGAAGCAGCTCTTGGTTTGGCCAGGATCGTCCCAGTTTCAACTATGTGTCCAGAGTCTCAGCAAATTAACCAATCCACACACTCTTGACATGAGGAGCACTGGAAGAGATCAATTCAATTCCACCAACATTCTATAGATTGTTGCGGTTGGCCCAGGCTCTCACATTATTAGGATTGTTGGTTTAGTAATGAGTTAAAGTCATGTTTAATGTAGTTTCAAACAAAATAAATGTGTTGAATTTGATATTGATATTATAGTTAACATTAACACATCTGTGGTACATATACACAATTTGAATTATTGTATCTATAAATTATATCATGTGCTTGCAATTTCAAAACGGTTTAATTTGTAATTGCAAAGAAAAGTAACTGTTCACATTGAACGCAGCGTAGCACAGATACTGTGTGGTCCGACAGGCATTAGGCCGACACCCTATACCTAAAACCCTAAACCTAACCTCACAGGAAGCCACGGGATGTCTGGTAGTCACGGGTTAGTTTTAACCTGCCACGGGTTAGTTTTAACCTGCCACACATGTCAGGAGCCACGGGTGAGTTTTAACTGACCACGGATTAGTTTTAACATGCCACAGGTTGGTTTTAACCTGCCACGAGTTAGTTTTAATCTGACATGGGTTAGATTTAACCTGCCACGCATGTCAGGAGCCACGGGTGAGTTTTAACCGACCACGGGTTAGTTGTAACCGGCCAAGCATGTCGGGAGCGACGGTGTTGTGGGACTAATGCCTGTGGAACTGTTAGTATGTCCAACGTATACACCCCGTGTTTAGTGGTGTTTTTTCCCCCTGCTCAGCATTATTGTTGAGCAACCAACCCTTCTCTCTTAATTCTTTCTCTTCCCTTATCTCCAGAGAGCATCGGGAACATAGCACGCTCCGAGGGTAAACACAAACAAATGTGGCTTCTTCTTTCATCACTTTTTCTCGCCGCCCGCCTTTCTTTCGCTCGATTACTTCTCTCTGCCTCCATCCCACTGTGAGAGAGAGAGAGAGACGGATACAGAGAGAGAGTGAGAGAGAGAGAGAGATAGCATCGCCTCCCCTATCGTCTCCATCGTGCCACGCTACACTTCACGAACACAGAGAAAATGCACATCGGAAACGTTCACTCCAAACCTTCACACAGTCCCCCGCACCACCACCACAATACACACGCATGCACGCACACACACACACACACACACACACACACACACACACACACACACACACACACACACACACACACACACGCATGCCTGTTGGGAATGATGCTCCTTGGGTACGATGCCTGTTGGGAATGATGCCCGTCGAGGTGTAGATCGGCTATTTTACCCTTATCGTAGTACTTGGAGGCCAGTCATATTGATCTCCATATGGGCATAAAAGGTACACAGACGGACATTCATCGTAAAAGTAATCAGAGATCCAATAATCCATTGTTGCAGACCCATTTTGTGGGCTCCCCCAGAGTTAGTGTCAAAGTGTCCTTGAGCAAGACTCTGAACCCCTAATTGCTCCCGATGTGCAGGTTGGTGCCTTGCATGGTTGCCTCTATACCATCGGTTTCTGAATGTGAATGTAATGCACAATCTATGTAAAGCTCTTTGGATGAAAGCGCTATATATAATGGACCATTTACTAATTGTGGTATGCATGAATCAGAACAGGTTTCCAGGTCTAAAATTGTTTTACCATGTTTTTGTCGTGTCCAGAAAATGGAAAGAAAGAGAAAGAAAGAGTGAATGAACGCATGCAGTGTTTTACCATCATCAGCCCTTTGAAAGGCAACGACATGTAAAACTGTCAGACATTCAAACTGCAAATGCAGCACTTTTTGCTCTTTTTTGCTTTTTTTTGTACCACACACACACACACACACACACACACACACACACACGCACACGCACACACACGTAGACAGATACGTGTCTGTCAGACAGCGTGAAGGAAGAGGCCGCACTACGCTGTGTGTGTGTGTGTGTGTGTGTGTGTGTGTGTGTGTGTGTGTGTGTGTGTGTGTGTGTGTGTGTGTGTGTGTGTGTGTGTGTGTGTGTGTGTGTGTGTGTGTGTGTGTGTGTGTGTGTGTGTGTGTGTGTGTGTGTGTGTGTGTGTGTGTGTGTGTGTGTGTGTGTGTGTGAGAGAGAGTGAGGCGTGTGGGGATCAGAGAGGTGTGGAGCGCTCTGGAAACGTGCATTCTCTCACTCCCCGCTCGTTTATTTTAGTGATTATAATCCCCCCATCAAACCAGAAGGGTCCAGACTGCATAATGAGCCTGTCCCTGGGGAGGGAGGTGATGATCGACCCCGCACTGGCAATTATCTCTCCCTTTTCCTTCTCTCTCTCTCTCTCTCCCTCTCTCTCTCTCTCTCTCTCTCTCTCAGGCCTTCATTGCATTCTTTGTATTCTCTAAAGCCAGCAAATCTCTCCCATTTCTTTACTGACCCCCACACCACACACATGCACGCACACAAACACACACGCGTGCACACACACACACACACGCATGTGCACACACACTAACAGCACTAACACAGATCTCCGGTTGGGTTTCACTCTCAGGGGTACAGTGGTGGTAGTCCCAGTCTCAGTGGGGTGCGTAGGTGTGTGTGTGTGTGTGTGTGTGTGTGTGTGTGTGTGTTTCTGTGTCTCTGCGGGGCGGGGTCAGACCAGTGCTTGTTGATGCTGCCGCATCAAATTACTGCCCGTCTGTCACATCCAATTACGGCTTCAGACTGCTGACGCACACAGCCTGCCTCTGTGTGTGTGCGCGCGCGCGCGTGTGTGTCTGTGTGCGCGTGTGTCTGTGCGTGTGTGTGTGTGTGTGCACGCCGTCGCTCACCTTCCAGAGCTCTTGTGTCGTGCCGACACGACGAGCCACAAGCATCCGGCTGTGATTTGGCTCCTGCTCGCCACTATTTCCATCTCCGGGCGTGCACGGAGCGGACGTACGGACTGACGGACGGGGGTTTGAAACCCACAGCTTGTTGTTGTAGACACGTGTGAAATTAGCCTTCTCCTCCGCAGGCCGGCCAGCCAGCCAGCGGGGCCGGCCCAGCTCTATCCGATGAGTGTTATTTCTGCATGGAGGACAGCATGCTCAATTATTATATGTATTTATTTTACCCCACAGTTTTGTAACCCATTTTTTCACCCGGTGTCAGTTACCTACAGTAAGCTGTCATCCTGGGCGCTCCTCTCCCTCGTGTTTCCTTCAAAGCATGAGGAGTGAGCAGGTTGCTTTATCACCTGACAGGGGGAGTTTCTCCGGTTGGACGTGGTTGCGTGGAATTAAGGAACACGTTATTCCAACCTGTTCCTTTCCCCTCCATCAGGCGCGCCGGCTGGCCAGGGGGAGGCAGTTTAGAGACCAGTATTACTGCATGTTTTTTGTGAGGGTATACCTACCCTAGGGGACACTGGGCACTGATGACGTGGAGGAAAGAACACAGCATCCCCAGCGGGAATCTAACCCGGGACCTAGATGTGAGGCGACAGCCCTACCAAGGACCCACCACATTGATAGTATATCTGGCCGTGGAGGGGCCATGTCAGTTATCTCCCTATTTGGGCAAAATCTCAGCCCCAGTCCGAACTTTTAACTTAAAATGTTCAAATTATCTGAACCAACTAATTGTGGCGTCACGTATTTTCTTGGCCTACTGCCAGCGTTCACAAAATATTTGACCCCAGATGTGCGCTCGCACACACACACACACACACACACGCCCCACAGGTCTCCCACGCCATACAAATACAATAAAGGCGAGAGCCGCACCACCACCGGATCAGAAGGGAAGGAGAGTGAATTTCTATCTCCCATTCATGGGCCACTCCTATAGCGGCATGCAGTCCTGTGGGCCTCCTCCGCTGTGTTTGGATTCTTACACGACGAGAAGGAACTCAAAATGTGTGTTTAGTGTTTCCTCGTCCCCGCTGTAGAAAACGGAGGGGGACTTTCTTTTGCGAGCCCACACAGCCCACGCACACACGGCGACCTGTACAGCCCCGAGAAAAGTGTGAACGTGTGAACTCGTGTGGGCCGAGCAAGCTGAGGAAGGAGTGGGGGAGAGAGAGAGAGAGAGAGAGAGAGAGGGAAGGTGAGAGGGAGAGAGAAAAATGGGATGGGAGGGTTTATTATTTCAGTCCAATGTTTTCTTTCACAGCTCCATCAGTCCTTGTGCGGAGAAGGATCCTTTTTCCCCCTTTCGCCGTAGGTGACATAGAGGCCACACACACACACACACACACACACACACACACATGCACGCGCACAGGCATGATGTCAGCGAGGTCGTAGCACTTACTCACACTTTATGCCGCTTATCTCTCTCGTCTCTCCTCTCCTGCTGCAGGTCTGGGTTCCTTCACCGTCAAATAATCGTCGCTAATTTAACTCAAAAGACTATTCTGTATAGCAGTGGTTCTCAACCTGGCCTCGGTGGTACCCCCTTTACAACCTGGCCTCGGTGGAACCCCCTTTACAACCTGGCCTCGGTGGAACCCCCTTTACAACCTGGCCTCGGTGGAACCCCCTTTACAACCTGGCCTCGGTGGTACCCCCTTTACAACCTGGCCTCGGTGGAACCCCCTTTACAACCTGGCCTCGGTGGTACCCCCTTTACAACCTGGCCTCGGTGGTACCCCCTTTACAACCTGGCCTCGGTGGTACCCCCTTTACAACCTGGCCTCGGTGGTACCCCCTTTACAACCTGGCCTCGGTGGTACCCCCTTTACAACCTGGCCTCGGTGGTACCCCCTTTACAACCTGGCCTCGTGGTACCCCCTTTACAACCTGGCCTCGGTGGTACCCCCTTTTTCCTGATTCCTGGATGGAGGGAGTACCCCTTTAGCCGACTACATGTTGCTTAGAAAAAGACTAATCTATATCTAGTATACCGTTGCTGTCGGCTAGAAACCTCATAATTCCATATTTTAAACTTTTTTGAGGTGTAAATTAATGGGGGGTACCCGTACCCCCTGTTGTACCTCTGCATACCTGGGCCCTATAGGGGTACCCGTACCGTACCCCCATTTGACAACCACTGCTGTACACACTCGGGAATCCACAGTATTGGGGGGGAAATTACGCAATTGTGAGCTTGTAGATCGGCTTTTCTTGTTTTGGTGAAGAGATTTGTTGTAGATGGAAAAGTGGTGGACAAAGTGATGTTGTAACTATACGTTTTTTGAACGATTAAATACTTTATTAACAGTTTGTACGAAGTACAGAGTTAAAACTGGACGTGTTTTTCGGGAAAACTGATCTGTGTGCAGGGACCATTATAGGCTATACAATCATGCTAAAAGGAGAGTTTATATTGTGGTCCTATGTATTAAATTAATCAT